>NC_134645.1:71306258-71606258 GCF_030463565.1 Pelecanus crispus
CAATGTTATTAGCACTGCATTTGATCTAAGATGAAAAACTATCTTGGGAATGTCTGTATTTTGAGCTAGAGTGAGTATAGTTTGGGTTGAGGGTTTGCAGTTTTGCGGTGGAGGAGAGTTAAGCTGTCCTTGCTTCCTTCAGTGTAATTGCATAGGTCTGCAATAACTCTGCAACTCCTACACTACCAGTAAATTCTCACTTACAATTTTATAGTTGCTTAAATTAGCAGAAGTTATTCACAAAATGTTATTTTCAATAAATATAGCAAAATGGAACTTCAGACATTTGAGAGTAATATTTTTCCCCATAAACCATGTTGCATGCATATATAAATGATAATGATCATTATAATGTACTTTCTCTACTAAACTTCTTAAATGTTACCTGTTGAAAAGGCACATAAAGATGAGGTATTTTGTATATTTGTTACCAAACATTGCTTTTATAGTAATATTCTTTTCAGTTTAATTCTGAGCTAACAAGCCATATGGGAGTCATTGTCAAAACCACATAGTTTCTTAATGCAGTGTTTTGCATAGCTGAAATTTTATAGCTAACATCAAGTGAGAATTTATTTTTAAAAACACATGTTTTTGAAAGTAGGCTGTTTGTTCAGAGTAAAACTTGAAAGTTTTTTTAATTTGTAATGTGGCCAAACACTTAACACTTCCCCCCCCCCAAAAAAAAAGTTAATAAATGGCTTCATTACCAAAAGGCAGGCTGCCTTTGTATGTTCTCAGGGAAAAAAATGCTACAACAGGTCTAATAACAGACCCATTGTACACAGGAAGCAGTCACAGTGACCTTAAGAAATGGTAACAGTCCATCCAACAAGTCATTGCTAAATGGTTATGATCAGGTGCATCAGAGTGTTAGGGGACCATTCTCAACCAATACACCTTTCTAGAAAATCAGGGAGAAATAGTACTTTAGATTTCATTGTGTGAGTCTGATACTTTACAGCATGCATGTTATGTATTTCTACACCTTTTTTTTTACATATCCTTTTCAAAGTCTGTTAGTACTCACACAGTGAAAAAATGTGTATGAGTCTTTAGACCTCTTCTTCCATATTGGCTACTGAAAGAAGTGCACCAAGTGGTGCAAGAAAGTCTAATTCTAAAAACCGTTTTTTTCCAACACACAGAAAATTAACCAGATTTCAAAATAAAAGAAAATTGCATTAGGTATTTCTCTTAATTTCTCCAACATTTCAAACGTGCAGCTGTTATGGGATGAGCCCTGGTATTTTGAAACAAGCACTTAGTATTGTCCACAATTTGTATGTTAGGACAGCCTATAGCTTTCTAAAACCTGAGTTCTGGCACAGATTAGGATTTTTTCACGGTAAGGCTCTAGCCTTTGCACAGTCGGTGACAATTTTGAAATTATGACCTGAGAAGAAACTTCAAAGATCAAAAAAATACAGTACCAAACCCCCAAAATATGGTATTCTGATTGCTTTTAAAGATTTGTTCTCATTTGGTTTGAAGGTAAGGCAGGCCAGAAGGGGAGGGAAGAAAAAAGGTTGTCTCATGGATTTTCAGGTGTCCAACAGGCTAATGAGTAGACTCTAATTTATCCGTGGGATGTGTTTCCATTGTGTAAACCCAACACCACCATTTGTTCTGTATGTTTTGGAGTTGATGGTTCCAGAGGCAAGCACCGCTCTGCCCGACTTAATGATGTTCTGCAACCGGGAGGAGTCTCCCCTCTCTTGGGCAGTGCTGCTGCAGCACAGGAAAGGGCCGTGCTCCTCTGCCCTGGGAGTTTGCGCTTTGCTTTGAGAGGTGCCATTTCAAAAGCCTTAGCCCACGTTTTTATCTTGTGTCCTGTCCCAGTTAAAACAACTGAACTAGAAGCTGACGGTGTAACTTCAACTTACACCCCTGTTGTTGTGGTTTAGCCCCAGCCAGCAACTCGGCACCACGCAGCCACTTGCTCACTCCCCCTACCCCGATGGGATGGGGGAGAGAATCGGAGGAGTGAGAAGAGTGAGAGTGAGAAACACTCCTGGGTTGAGATAAGAACAGTTGAATAATTGAAATAAAGTAAAATAGTAATGATAATAGTAACAGTATAATAATGATAATAATAATAATGATATACGAAGCAAGTGATGCACAATGCAATTGCTCACCACCCGCCGACCGATACTCAGACAGTTCCCGAGCAGCGATCGCTCCTCCCCGGCCACCCCCCCCCAGTTTATATACTGAGCATGACGTCATATGGTATGGAATAGCCCTTTGGTCAGTTTGGATCAACTATTCTGGCTGTGCCCCCTCCCAGTTTCTTGTGCACCTGGCAGAGCATGGGAAGCTGCAAAAGTCCTTGACTAGCATAAGCAGTACTCAGCAACAACTAAAAACATCAGTGTGTTATCAACATTCTTCTCCTACTAAATCCAAACCACAGCACTGTGCCTGCTACTAGGAAGAAAATTAACTCTATCCCAGCCGAAACCAGGACACCTGTGTAAAGTACCTTGTCACAGTTGCCATCTGCATTCACCCAGAGTTTTTTGTGTCCTGGGGACACAGTTGCGTCACTGAGCCAGCTCGCTTAAAGCTAGCTTTAGTTATCTCTACATAAACAGCTGCCTCTTGCATGAGGATAATAACTTGCAAAACAAAAGCTGTACAACCAGATGCACTGACCGTCTTCTTTCCCTATAACTGAATCCTATCTTTGCAGTATTTTGGAAGATAGTAAAGTGCCTACAAAGTACATGCACAAGTAGCACGTCTTAGTGGCAGATGTAGTAGAAATGCATTGAAGGTGCGAATCTGCTCTTTCAATGTGACCGGTGGGCAGCAGGGCAGAGTGTTGCTGGAACATTGTCTCCTCAGCGTTGTTCCTGCTTTGGCTCGGTTCAGCCGCACGTGTCCAAGGTTTCACAGTTTGTGAGGCAAACGGATTCAGCACTTTCTTCACTTGATACTTCTGAATCTTTTAAGGTCAACTCTTTCATAATTGGTTATAAATTCATGGACATTACTGTTTTCAGAGTAGTCATTGTGAATTTAAATTGCTTCTCAGTGGAACATTGCAAGAGTGAGTCCTCATTAATTTTACTTTCAGTCCCTAGTAGCAGCAGACACTTGGTTCACCTGATTCTCTTTTGCTTGTAGTTTCCTAGCAAAGTAGTACCAGTCAATGGACTGATCTGAAAGTCCCGGAGAGTAGTAACGATGGGGTTGATTTTTTTTATTATATATGACTTATCAAAATAAAATATACACCTACACTTATGAGGGCTTAACAATACCCGTCAGGAACGGGTATTTTGTATACAAATGTATATAATATACTGGAATTTCCGGGTAGCATTCTCATTATTGTATGGCAAGATAAGCTGTGCTAGTTTGTGCATCCAGTAATGTAAGCTCAGGATATTTTTCTACATTATCTGGAAGCAGGCTATGTAAGCAGGTGGTCACCTGTTTACCTGGCACCATATTTGTATGCAGAGCCACCTGTGGGACTTTATGTGCTTAACTTCAAGAGCATCTTACACAATCCCAAATCTGACTAGAAGGTTGCCTGAAGCTGTATTTATTTCATTTTTGCACATAAGCCATCCTTTGAGAGGGATCAAAAAGCTCTTTCAGAAGGAGCCATAGGGGCCTCTGAAACAGTGGCTCTATCCATTTCTGCAGCAGTGACCTTTTATGTAGGGGACAGTGGTATCTAATTTTTTTCATACAAGGGCTTAATTTATAATATCACAAAGTTTTGGGGCCTTGAGGACCCCCTCTGTTAGGCATAGCTGGTAGCTTCTATAACGCCTCCCCCTTTCCCCTGGCAAGGGACACATGTAAGGACCAAGATGGGCGCAGTATGTTTCAACACGAAGTGAGGCAGCAGATTGTATCTAAGCATCACCTCGCTACCCTCCTCTTTCAGTATGGGTGCGGAGAAGGGGCTGGTGGTGCCGGGCACCCCCCTTTTCACCGGCAGAGCCTGTTAAGCTCTTTTCCTTGGGGCAGCCGTGGGCCCTGGTTACCATGGTGACAGGGATGAACCTGACACTTCAAAGCACAGCTCGGGGAATCACGTTTTCAGCTCATAATCAAATACAATTTTTCTTTTTAATAATGCTACCCTGCGAAGCTGTAATTTAGAGTTGTGGAAGCAACAGCTTAGATGTACCCAAACTAGTGAATTTCTGGCTTGCCTTCATCTCCCAGAAGCTGTACACCAGAAGAGAAGGTCTTTGGAAGATGTAGAGAAGGGGGAATTGCGGGGATTCCTTTCCCAGTAAATGTATCTCCAGCTTTCAAACTGAAAAAGAAAAGTCGTAAAGACAGGCCAGAGGTGTACCAAACTGACTCACATGAGGAAATCTGTCAGACCTCATGAATCGTGTGCATAGTTTGCTGGAACATGTTGCACATCCCATCTCCCCCATCCCTGCAAAAGCACATTCAAGTGTTTTCATCAAATAGAATCATCTGAGACTTTTTCTTTTAACATAATTAAGCTAAAAGGGGTTACAGATCTTCTCTCTCTGAACTTGAATTTATTAATTAACTTTCAGACTTCTAAAAATTTCCTTAATTGCACAATGATTATCATTCTAACAAAGCAGTAACAAAACAAAACTGATGGAGACAGAACGGTCTTTCTGGGCGGATGATTAAAACACAGGGCAGACCAGTCTGAAACAAAATATTCATCAGAGAATCTCGCTTAATTTCTGAGAGCCCTTTTCTCAGGTGGTAGACTGACACATCGCCAGAGCTGGCTGGAACTCCAGTTTCATTTGATTTTATCCTGATGTTACCTTGTTGAACTCATTCAGACGTCATTCCTGGTTTTAATTAGAAGTTTTTGAATGCCACGTAACAAAGGTGCAGAACAGATTATCTCAGGCAGAGCTATTTTGAATATCAAGCTATGCAGCAATAACACCAGTTTGTGAGAATTCAAAGATCTGCCACAAACAGAAATTAACATTCAAAGAAAATGCAGTGTAATAAAATAGCAGCTTTAATCATGCATAAAACAGAGTTTCTTCCCTTGCTCACACAAAGGAAACTCAGCATAAAATGCTGTGAATGTTAAGAGAGTCAAATGGTATGGTGAGAAGGTTACGTATAAAATCTTGTTCAAAACCTCTGATTTAAAAGCTGTCTTTTAGAAGGCTGGCTGTTCTCTGAGTGGTACCATACAAGCAGCCCTGCAAAATCCTACCAGAATTTTCTGCTTGAATAATTTTGTTTGAATGAGCGAGTAGAATATCATTATCTTGATTCCAGCACCATCTCCTTAGGAAGGTATAGGTGAATAGATTTTGTGCTGAGTCTCATAAATTCTCTGACAAATTTGCAAGGCTGTGTGTAAATTCTGAGCCACAGAAGGAAGGAGAAGAAAAGAAAGCAATATGTGCCGTGACTGGATTCCTTATGCCACGGTATAGTTTAAGAATTAAGTATTAATATTATGCATACACTCAATTTCAGAAGTGGGTGTTGGATTTTTAGGTGTATTTGATTAAAAACAAGATTAAAAAAATTAGAGTAATTAAGTACATTAGAAAATTGTGAGGCTAAGATGGACTCTACCTCACCAACTGTTTAGAATTTTACTGTCCCTGAGAGCGTTAGAAATCCTAGTCTAATTTAGTGCTGTTCACAGTTGAACTTCATGCTATTGATCACAGAGGTCAAATGATTGACTGTTGTCCTTCAGTATCTATGAAAACAACAAAAACTACTTCTTATGCGGTGACTATTATTGGCAAAGTACAGAGCCAGAATCACTGGATAGAGTTATTTTATGAACTTTGTGAATGGAACTGTGGAATATGATTGCTGTTACTGTTCATTAGTTCAGAAGAAAGGCAAGTGGATAAGTTGCTAAATCCAGGGTTCTCCTCCCAATCTAGCTCATAAATCTTCTGTGTAGGCAGCTATTCTTATAAGGGGGAAAAATGTAGTTAACTCTCTGTTTCAGATCAGAAACGCTTCTTGCAAATTTTATGCAAGATGACTTTGAGCTGGTTGAAAACTGTAGGATTATGTCTTCTTAGACTGACAGGGTCAAATTGTGAAAAATATAGCAATATTGCAAGTATATTTTAAAAATTAACATTTAATTGCAGATCTGTTAGAGTAAGGCTGGCCAAAGGAATTAATAGCCAATAGAGAGTCCATTTTCATATGATCATCATTCTGTTGCCACGCAAGGTTCTTTTTTAAAATTGATAAATTACCTTTTTATACATTCTGCCTTTCAAGATATAAGAAAGGATTGCAGGACTTGGTTGCTAAAAAGGAATGTTAGGAATTAGTAAACCAGGTGCTTTTATAATTTAAATAATTTTAGACCATTTTTACCTTGTTTAGAAATAGACAGTAGTTAGCTCCAATTATCAAAATAATTCGATTTTTAACTGCTGTATCTCTCCAGTTTAGAGAGAAGGATGTTGTGGGGGACTGTGTCAAAGGGTTACAGAAGTCCAAATAGAAGACATCAGTAGCTCTTCTCTTGCCCACTGATGTAGTCACTCTATCATAGAAGGCCACTAGGTTGGTTAGGCAAGATTTGCCCTTCGTGAAGACTTGGTTAGTTGAGTTGCTTCGTTTGGCAAAACCAGCAGTTCAACCTATAGAAGAGCCACTTCAGAGAAAGAAAAGTCCTGACAGTCTTGTAGTCTAGAGGATAGAGCAAATTCTCAGACTAAGCAGAATTTCTGGCTGCTGTAGCCCTTGTGCCATCAGCAACCAGGAGACACTGACATATGCATGTAAGTTTAACACATAGGCACAAGGTTCCTATGTTTTTGTCCTTTGGTTGTGTATGTGTAAGCTCACACATGCTTATTACAATACACTTTGAACTATCAAAAAGAAAACACAAGTAATATAAAATACTTTCAAATTCATGTTTCATTAAATTAGTCTATGCTACATTCAATGGCTTCCTCAAAATAATATACTTTATTGCATACAATGCACATACACATAAATAATAGATTGCAGTGTGATTTATATCTATAATTGCTTTCATATAGTCCCCAAATGTAACATTTAGTCTAGAGAATGCATATATTATCTGTTGCTGGAAACATGCATATAATAATCCTGGCTTCATTTGAGTCAAAAGCAATTTTTCTCTTGATACTGGGGAGAGGGGTAGCATTTTGCCCACAGATTTCAGCATTTTGGATATAGGAAGCTCAACCACTGGTTACACGCTTGCTTAGTCCATGACTAATAGACTATAATATAATTTTTCTCCACTAATTTAGGACTCTATAGTACATTTTTAGTGGGTGCCAGCTTTATCTCATAAGTAGCGTTAAAGTTCATGGAATGAGTTACTGTCTCTTACTTCAAACCCCTTGGTGTAAGGAAACCAGAATAAATGGACAAGCAGTTGATATCCTCCTGGCTTTCCACTGTTGTTCTAAAAACTTGGACAGAGCTCTGCATTTTGAACAGTTACTGATGTTCCAAACTCAATCATTTCTTACAGAATATATAATAAAACACCAGCACCTAAGTTAGGTGAATAAGTAAACTTCCTCAGTAACCTTTCCTTCAGATTTTCTGAGAAGTGTATTGTTGTTTCTCTGAGGTAACTTTTCTGAATGAAATAACATTGTGAGCGGCCAAGCAATAATTTTAAACATGACTCTGAGAAGCACCTGTATTGCAGCTTGCTCTATCAAGCAATAAGGGTCCTATCTTTCTCCAGGGAAGTGTGAGACAGGTCTTTCATTCTTTCCCCTCTACTCTCTCATCTCTCACTCCTGTGAAAATACCACCGCCTTGATCAAGGCTCAAAGCCTGTACTTTTGGATGTATTTTTGAGCCTTCAACTTTTGAAGTGCGTCTTCAGGTCACATCCAGTCCTTGTGATTCATATTTTGAAATCTCTCAAAGACATGGCCTTAAACCTCCAGCCACACAACTAAATCTCTTGCTCAAGCCTTAGTTATTTTGCAGCTTGAGCAGTTCTTACCTTCGCTAGGTCAGAGCTACCCAGCTGCACTCACGTTGTACCCATGGCGATTCCAGACACAGCAACTCTCCCACTCCTGCATGCTCCCTTCTCTACCCTTCCCCTGTCCTTGCTGTTTCTCCCCTACAGCAAACATGAGGGTTTTTCCCGTTGGCATATAAAGCCATTTATATTTTAGCTTTGATTGGTCTTTTGACCAATTGGTCTTTTGACGGGCCTTTTGGCTCTACTGCTTATCAAATGTTCATTCATGTTTGTCATATCCAGCCCAGCTAATAGTAGACTGGGAGTTGATTCATTTTAAGCATTGAGAATCTCGAACATCTTCTTCTCCCACTTCCACCTCAAAAGTCATCTCCCTCATTTTCTCTGTTAGACGGCATCATATGTGTAGCCAGCATTAATTCTAGCTTGTGTGTGAGTACGTGTTGTGTGTACGCAGCTATACATACACACGCCACTTACCTGATCCTGACTCTTACCTCTAGATACCTCAACAACACACACAGTACAAACAAAACATACAGTGTTGAGTCCACGCAGGTTATGTATGCAAGTGTGCGTGCAGGCATATATTTACACAAAGGAGGAAGCATTTAGTATTTCTCAGCAGACAGAGTTCAAGCTGTAGGGGAGAGAGATGATTATGATGATGAAGTCTTATGATGATGATTAAGTTTTATGATTAAAGCACTGCCAGATCTCTCACTGTCTGCCTAGTTCTCACATGGGTGTCTGGAAGAGAGCACATTCCTGACTCAGAAGGTTGCTTTGAGGGTATGTTGTTAGTAAGTGGTCAGATACTGCTGAGATGGAGGCTACAGAAACAAGTAATAAAGAGTGATTTTAAACAACAGCATGATCCTTCCCTCAAAAGACAATACAGGTTCCTGCACATGGAACCCAAATAGAAATGGTCTGAGTAACATGGTTAAAACCAGAAAGTATTAGATACCAGTTATCCCTGGTACTGACTACACTGGCTTTCCGAAAGGCCTATGGAGCAGATTTTCAGGAGAGCAGTGGTTTTCCTCTGGTATGGCTCCTCATTTTTCGTTCTGCTTGTTTTGGTGGTCTGTTGAGAAGCATCCTAGTCGCAGAGTAAAGGACATTTTCTGTGTAATGATACAGGCATAACGATACCAACAGCTTGTAACTACTCCACGTGCAGCTGTTGTCAGGAGGGAGAGGTTAAGTGGCATCTGCTGCATGCCGGGTGGAGAGTGAGAGCAGAAGGGTCAGAGAGAGAAGGCAAGCACGCGTACCCATCCATGCCGGTGAGCAGGGGAAAGGCAAAGTGCTAAGCCACAGACTTAGAAAGTCAGAACTAGAGAACTGAAGAGCTGTTTCCTATTTTACAAGTAGACACCTCATGGGATTTTACCCCTGGCTGAAACCTATTTATATTTTTTGATATTTTTGCCAGGCTGAAAACCCCCATGTTCCTGATCCTTTGTACGCCAGGCTGTGATGCAAAGAGGTGCAGACTGAATGGCTGTGCGCTTTCACATATATTCTGTTTTCCCCTCTGCTGTAACCTGTGGCCTCAGCCCACTCAGCTGTGTTACACAGTGGTTTCGTCTCTGTGTAGACCAGCGATTTTCTTTTTTTTTTTTTTTTTCAGGACCTATAAACAGAAATAAAACTAATGCTGACTTTAGGCTTGGCTTTGTGGATGGCCTTATTTAGAGAGTCAAAATTCCCAGTAGAATGCAGATCTCCAGCCAGGTGCTGTAAGGTGAATTAATATACAAAGGTGGACTGAAATTGGGGGAAAGAGAAAAGGACTAGAGTTTACAGCGCTGGCTGCGGCTTGTGAAAGAGAGTTTAATTTACTGTTTGTGAGTTGTGTAATCTCACTAGTCCATGATAAATATTCCATATTTAGTATCTGAAAAAATAACAGCAAAGGAAGCAATGGTGATTTAGTGGATAGATTGTCTCTTTGAAAACATACTTCTGCTTTGTAATGCAGTAACTTGCTTGAAAATCCAAATACATATGCACTTCTTCTGTACACATGAAATTACATATATGTATGTACCTGTATAGACTCATATATATAGTCATATACTTGGTGTTGCGAATGTGTATGGCATATAGATGGAAACTTAGTGTATCTAAGCTTATCTATATACGTGTCTGTGGGTGTATAAACGCGATACATGTATCTATATTTTTTGCTACTGTGTTAACACACATACATGGAAATGATCACCAATGATGATTTTCATGAGTCAAGTGCTTACATGTTTAAGCAACTTCTTTTCTGATGCATTTAGCAGCAGCAACAGAAGAACCTGAGGTGATTCCGGATCCGGCTAAGCAAACAGATCGAGTGGTGAAAATAGCAGGAATAAGTGCTGGAATTCTGGTATTCATCCTGCTTCTCCTTGTGGTCATATTGATCGTCAAAAAAAGGTAAGAAAATTATCTGTGCTGATCCCTCTTTTTTTTTTTCTCTCTATTTCAAACAACAATAACTAAATGGGTATTTTTTACAGGTCATTACAAAAAAAAAGTTTCAGGACCAGTAGTTCACATCAGCTTTTGGATGACTTTTGTGTTTCCTGTTGTTTTTGCTGTGATTCTTATGATGGATTTAAAGAGAGGATTACTTTATATTTGGGATCCCATAGCTATACATTTTCTCATACTTACTTATTTCCAAGTAGTTTTAAGTTGCAGTTAAGAGTAATGTACAGAATATTAAAGTGGGTGGGATTGAAATTCATGGAGCCTTTTTTTTAAAGAAAAGCAAAAAAAAAAAAGAATAACTTACTGCACTTTTCATGTTGTAATCACCTAATGAATTTGATTTTCTATAGGCAGCTCTAATGAGTTACTTGTATCTGTACGTTATCCAACTTGGAAAATAATGTCATTTTATACCTCTGTCTATGGTCTTGTAAACCTGGAGATTTTTCTTAAAAGTCATACCACATCACTGTAAAATTATCTAGTGAGTCCTTAGTGCATGAAATCGTTTAAAAGTGTATTAATTTGAATGAATTTTGTTAGCGCTTTCTTAGACAGTAAACAATATCGCCATCTTCTGGCATTGTACAATGCTAACTCCGTATCCAAACGCTCTTCCCTATAGTAAATGGTGCTACCCTATTTCTCGTTCAGTTTTTAAGTCTTGACTTCCCAGTGGTTGCAACTCTTTTAACCTGGCATAAAAGTTCATAATATGGCTCTATAAATTCGTAGTTATAGCATCGAAATTAATTCCTCTCTCTGTGCACCCTCTCCCTGGCGGGTCCCCTTAGCAGGGCACAAGCTGATTTCTCTTGGGTAGAACGAGACCTTTGTCTTCCAGTGGCGTGTGCATTGCGTTCCCTTGCCTTTTGCAGAAGTCTTAATGAAAAGTGTATTTGTAAATGTTGCGAAAGTTCCTCTGAAATACAGCTTGCTATTATTTTTAAAGATTAAGAAAAAAAATGAAAATTGTACCTAAGATCATTCTATATGTTATAATTAATGGTTTGCATTAGATTTTTTTAATTTATTGCCTCTTTACAATTATCCCTGGAGATATATAACTTGGAGAAGAAACGTCTGCATTAGAAACATTAGGTATGCTTATAGTGTTCTGTGTTAGTTAGCTACATATGTGATTTTTCCCAAAAGTGCTTTTACTTTTCTCTGTTGTTTACCTCTGTGGTTGAGAACTAACACATATGCAAAAGGTCTAACTCATCATATGCAAAAAAGACATACAGTTAGCCAATTTTCTTTATTTACACAACTTTTGAAAAACAAACAAACAAAAAGTTGTTTTTCAGCTTTGAGGAAGAAATCTCTATTTTATAGCTTTATTGCAAGGTATGTGCTGGGGAGTAGCATCTTCTCAGTGCGTGTGGCAGTGGTCCCCTCATATTTAATAGAAGACTCTGTGTGTGTGCACATGTGTGTGTGAGAGAGAGATTGTCTACCACTATATGAGGTCAGTCACTTCCAGATGGGATTGACTAGTTCTGCAGGTAACAAAAAAAAAAAAGCTTGAAATTCAATGTGTTCATTTTTCCTATCCTTTTTACCTCTTGCATTCAGAGTCCTTTTAGACTCATAGTTTCACTGTTGAATTGTTTGATGAAAGTAAGTTAATTATGTCCATGAAATGACATTTTAAAATTTCGCCATTTTCCCCTTCCTTTCTCTGAACCTGTGAAGGCAGTACCCTCTTAGGAATGACACTTGATCATCATTCTAAAGCACATAACATTTCTAAATCCTGTACTATTTTGTATTCAGAATAGGTGAGAAATTAACCTGTTTAATGCATCTTTAATGTTTGGCAATTTTTCATCATGATAGTTTAATTGGTTGTCTATCACGTAAGTTGTAGGGGTGCCATTCCCGTCCCCTCCTCCTCCCCCTTAGGGAAAGTGGGCGGGTTTTTTTAATACCAGCTTTAGTCAAGGTCTCTTACAAAAAGCATAGAAAACCTTTGTATACCTGAGTTAATTCAGTCCATCTAGTGAATCAGGTCAATTCATATAATGAAGCCAGGAACAGCTGTAAAAACCCTGACACATTCACACGTACATAAACACACTTCACTTAGTCGCGATGGGACTGCAAACCGATCCGTTTGAATCATCTTCTGTAGTGTACATATTCAGTGATCCATTATGTAGTATCCCTTTTGGTACCTGAATTGACCACAGCTTATTACACGGAAAAGTCAATAAAAAAATGGTTTCTGCATTTTCATTGGTTTATTAAGCCGGATGCACAGCCATCGCTATCTCAATCTGATTAAATGCAGCATTACATTTTGTTGAAAAACGGAGCACTAAGCAGTTTTGTTCATGAGCTTGAGATGTTTTAGGCTTTGCCTGATCATTTTATACAAATTGGTTTGAAGTTTTCCTGAATGAAGCTCTTAACAGCTCTTACAGAGTTTTACTGGAGTAATCAAACCAGCTAAGAAAAGGGATACTGCATCTTTAACAAGCAATGCCATTTTTATTTTCGAAGTCATTGTTGGACTCTTTCCAAATGTCCTTCATTTCCTTCCATTTGTTTACCTTCCATATTTTTAATGCTTAGCATGACTACATCAGCATTTCCAATTGTAAGTTTTTAAAATAGAAAACATATGTTTGCATTCAGGAAATGTGTGGTATATATGTCAGTACACACATATCTGTTGTAAACGTGTATTCTTTAAAATGTGTGTACTCATATAGCTACATATAGTACGCATACAAACATATATGCATACACCTGTGTACCGATAAAGATGTTAAAATGAATGACATGAAATTTGTTTTCTGATTAAATGTATTTATTAATGCAATCTTTAGTTTTTGTACTGAAAAGTAAAAAGCATATTTACGGCACAAGATTTGTACACAGCTGTTCATTTTGTCATGACATCTAGGTGGTAATCATTATATTATGCTGAACTGCATGTTGAAAATACACAATCCATTTAATTTTCAAATTTTTTGGCAATAAATGAAATCTCAGCATGTAATTTTCTCAAGTGATCTTTCTAAAAAACAAATCATTTTTATATGCTAGTGTATTTTTTTTTTAATTGCATGGCAAAGTAAGGCTAGTTTGTGCATGAGCAAGTTGAAATGCTAACTGAAGAAACATGAATTTTTCAATTTTTTTTTAAACGCACATTTCTCTGCTTTATTGAATGTGACAGAGTCACGCTTTTCATTCACCATTGCTTCTCTTTTTCCACTGTCTGTGATTTGCTTGCCAGGAGGAGCTACTATTCTTACTCCTACTATCTGTAAGTAGAATACGGGTGACTTACTATTTTACATGTTTTAAAGATGCAGTATCCCTTTTTAAAAAAGAGAAACAGTCTCCATAATTTTCCTAAAGTTTTATTGATAGTTACCTTTCTTCTCAGGCTTGAAAAATTACTTGTATCATTGTTCCTGTTATTCTTACCCTGTTTTTTTTAAAGGGATATTGTATTTCTGACTGTATATTGAGACTTCTGCTTTTTGCTACAGTTTTTTCCATAACTATCATTTTGGTTTATTATAATCATAATTTAATTTGCATTATGATTCACAGCGACACATCACACTAAGGAAAAAACCTCTTTTCCCATTTCCTAGCTAGAGAACTGTGCTTGTAAATCACAAATTTTTCTTTCTTAGGGTATCAGTTCAGGAGTGATCCTGTGCACCGCTTTTCTTACGCAGATTGTAGGCAGACGCCAGACCTTTATAAATAGGTCTGTGCCCTACCAGGGGCAGAGCAACACATCTGCCTCTGTGATACCAACGTTGGTTGGGGTTTGTTTTTTTAGAGAAATATTTTTTGTGAAGTGGTCTGCATCTGTTGCTTGTAAGGTGCTTTCCATACATATTTTAAATTGGGGGTCTTGCTTTATGACGTTGCTTTGCTCCTAAAGCAAACTTTTTTTTATACGTGTTGACCAAATGTGGTTTTGTGAGGGCTGCAGCAGATTTGGCTGTGACTGAGCAAAGCAGTTACACACATTCTTCATTTTAAATAAACGCGTAAAGTCCTTGACTTCAGAGGGGATCTAAGAATGCAATCAAGTGCTTCGATGAACCGGTGGTGTCTGATGATGCTCTTCCACATTTTTAAGCAGATTAGTTGACTTCTTTAAACAAACTTAAGAATAAAAAAAAAGCTAAGCTGGCTTAGCTAACTGTCATTCTCCGGTTTATTGTGACAAATTATAATTTCCTTGTTAAATAACAATTGCTTCAGCTCAAGATAATTAACCGCACAGTTTCATCCTATGATGCAGCACTTTTCCCCTCCAGCTCCCGCTGAAACACCCACCTGCGCAGGTTCACCCAACTGGATCCTTTAGCAGATAATGAGAATCACTTACACTTTCTGTCAGCCTCAAGTACTTTAACCTAACAATTTGCTTAACTCTCCTGAAGCATAGATTGCATGTGCCTTTAGCCTAGTGAAGGAAGGAAAAAAGGAAAGGAAAAAGAAGTCATCAAACCCCGAGGGAGCCAGGAGCTGTTGAACAATAAAGCTGTCTTCCCATTTCCCAGCAGCTTTGGGTTGCGGTGCTACAACACAATGGGCCTTTTTCGGAGTTGAAGGAGAGCATAAGAATTAGAAAGTAGCTACTGTAATAAGCTAATAACTTGAAAGCCTTAATAGCTGTTGATTTATTTAGCGTAGCTAGCAAGTTTTGTTACGAAGTGATGCTTCAAAGAAGGGCTTAATATAGTCAAGAGAGGAGATGTAATAGTCTTTTTGTTCCGTTTCTGAGGTGCATTAGAAAAAGGCAATCTTCAGTGTATAGAGACTATCTGAAAGGCTTTGAAACTTAAAAAAACAGTCTGAACTAGAAATGCCAGTTTTCTGTAAGCTTTGATAGTATTGAGAACCAGTTATAAAGCTCAAGCAGTTTCACTTCTGGAAGTTCTGATGGTCTTCATTTTTTTGACCAGAGTATCATTTAAAACAGCTTTTCTTAAGTAAATACGAATGTGTGGAGTAAATGTATAAAGTAAAGCATTTTAGGGGGGACATCCAACTGTTACTGCTTTTTTACTTTTCACTGAACGACTGATACACACAGAACCCTCATGTACACCACAAGGGTTTGATGAAAAAATGATAGGTTTAGAGACCACCTTTGGGATTTTTGTAGCAAGGGAGTTATTGAGTAGCAATTTTCCAACTAGTCTATCTGTAAATGGGGAAAAGAAAGGGGGGGATGGGGGACAAAGTAAGAAGGTGAGACTGATCGGTGAAAGAATCTTTGTTATTCTCAGGAGTGCTTTGTCCATCTATATCCTACTTAGTGGCCTCTTATTGTGAACCAAGACTATTAACTTAAGAAACAATCCTAACATTTTCTTCAATATGCAAATACATGAAGTGCTCCCTGGCCTAGAGAGTGGTGTAGGTCCCTTGTGGTGGATGTTCCCAGGACTTAACAAGTAAATTGATGGGTCATTTGCACTAATATTCCTTTTGTCTACTCTTAGGGTGCGGCACAGAATACTAAAAGTTATTAGAGAATAGAGGAAGAGCAAACAGTCCTTTTAGTCAGAGAAATGCAAGATAAACACTGTCTAAACAGTTAACAGGATATTTGATGATATTTTATGCAGAAAAAGCTTGTGAAGCTAAGCTGTGTTTTAAACATACATTTTCAAGAACCCAGTATTTTCAGTGATGATTGTGTCTCTCCCACGTGGTGTCAGATGTATCCAAATAAGCAGGTTGGCTATCTGTTATATTGCAGTCACAGCTTCAGATGAAAACAGGGAGATTTCAGAACAGTCTCATGTATGCCACAGGTTCCTGCAGAACCAAGGTGCAATTGATGCTGCTCTGCATACTTCCTACTACTTGAGATATATGCTTTAAGGGTAGTAAGCTTTAAGTGGTCATTAAAATATATTGTCTGCTCCCATCTCACTTCTGGAGACAGTGAAAGTCACTTCCAGTTCTTTGTCAAAAGGAAAGAATTGAGAGATATTTCTGAAGTGTGCACTTTAAGGGCATTGGCTGTTAATTTGGGGAGTTCAGAGGTACAGATTAGGTTGCTGTTTAACTGCGGTAAATTCAGAGTGTAAGACTGTTAATGTCAAAAATTAAGATGTTCCCAAACTGCATGAAAGGGTAGAGTGGTGAGAGGGGGAGTTGGTTTGTTTTTTAAAGAACCAAAGTTCAATGTCAGGAACAAAGTGTGGTATCATGTTGTATCTTGTGTACTGAATGGGAAGAACAACTTTTAACATAAAAGGTAATATGAATCCATATTGAATAATTATGTTTCTTTTGTTATTTCATAGGCTTTTTGACTAACAAAGTGATTTAGAAGGTTAAATGATTTCTTCCTAACAAGGCAAGCAAGGGGAATGACTTATCCATTTATAAAATCAAAACACAGTTTCAAATGGAGGTGGTTGATAAAACTGCATGCACAGATGCTTCTTATTTATCATTTCAGTTAAAATGTAATTATATTCTCTAATTTGTTTATATTAGTGTAATTACTCCACAGGAAAAAAAAAAAAATATTACCAGGGTACAGAAGTTAGCACTTCCATTACAGCATTTGTGTGTGTACAGAAAACACACTCATAGCAGGGTGCATAGTTTTATCAATTTCATGCTGGAAAAGTTGTACACAGGAAAATCAGCCAAACTTCTCAGTCGCTCAGGATTATAGATAATTATTACTGTAGACATCAATGTTCATCAAATATTAAGGTGGTTTGGGTTTTTTTTTTTGGCTGGGCAGTAAACTTGCAAAGAAGCGCAAGGATGCCATGGGGACCACCCGCCAGGAGATGACACACATGGTGAATGCGATGGATAGGAGTTACGCTGACCAGAGCACCCTGCATGCAGAGGATCCCCTTTCAATCACATTTATGGACTCTCATAACTTCAGCCCCAGATGTAAGTACAACAGTGAGAGATACTCCAGAGCGTAGGTGAATATAGAAACGTGGAAAACAATTTTACTTTTTAAGGAAAATTGTTGTAAGCTCCAGGTTTTCTAGGAACACTGGTAAACCCAAAGGTTGAGTAGGGATGTTCGTGTGTTATCCTTATTGGCATGTGATCAGTTATTTAAATATTTACATGTACTTTCAGTATGCGTTGATACTTGTTCTAGGGAAAAATATTACACTTCTAGAATATCTCAATTAAAATCTTAAATTGAGTTTTCCCTTATGAGGATATTTAATATCAACATGTTAAATATTACTGCACAACACCATGTCTGTAATGAATAATAATATAAGGTCCAAATCTATTTCTTTCTTTTGGCAGTAAGGACGTTATAACAGGAGGAAACATTGACAGTTTTCGTTGCTGTTTGTGAAATTTAGGAACAAGCTTGTTAATATATCTGCAGATTTGCTTTATGTTTGTGTTCCTTTTTTGTAAACTTGCCAACTGTCTGGTTTTGACAAGGTTTGGCACTTTGGGTTTCTGACTGTTAAGTGTCTGGGTTATAGCTACCACTGTCCAGCATGCCTACCTGCCAGCATCTGCACTATGCCTTGCACAAAACAAAGATACTCCACTGGCAGATTCTGAATACCTCAAAACCAGTGTGTAAGTTACCGAAGCGACACAATTCTGCCATGGAGCTGGCAGGAACCTGACCTTCTCACGGCCACATGGACTTGTGGCTTGGCTTTAAACAGATCTGAGCAGCGTGAGCTGCTTCTGAATTGCCATCTTTTGGGAATGGCGCTCCATCTCCCTTCTCCTGCCTCCAATACTGCTTACCATGCTTGAGCAAAATGCATCCCCTTAAGGCTCTTAAGTTCTTTCCTGATTGTTGTAAGGGAAATGGATTTTGGAGGAGAGTTTATTGCTCGGTTTATTGAAGCTTACCAAACTGCAGAGTGCTAACATTTTAAGTGTCGCATAACCAATTATAGATGGGAGTTTAGTATCAGCCTGTGAGTTTTTCTGCACAGTTTTGGCTGGAACTGTTTGAAAATTCTCCAAAGTTTGATGTCTTACTGGCATTGAAATTTGTGGAGGCAGGTTTGCAAAGACAGTTCAATTTGGACTAAGTTATGGTGGATTCCAGGCAAAGTATCCATCAGGAACCTACATGGCTATTAGTGAGCCGGGGCTGCCAGGCCCTTTTGGGCAGCTTTCCAGATGGACTGACGTGATGCCAAAAGCCCATGAGCCCCAGCCACCACAGCTGTCCTGGTTGGTTGGCAAAGAAGTTTGGCATCACTGCTTTCCAGCGTCCCAGGTATGTGATTTTTTTCGGTGTTGGAGGATTCAATTCTCCTGACCATCATCTGTGATGAGGCAAGGAACCTTCCAAGCTTCCAGGGTTTTCTGCTATGCAACAAACTTTTTAGGCAGATTGCTTGAGAAGTGGAGCTCAATTTTGTCACAGAGCTGTTGATACTTTAAATTTTTGTTCCAGATTGGAACAAAACCAAATTCTGGATTCCACCTTTTCTGTCCGAAACAGCACATTTGTCTCTGCATGGTTCTAGTTGTGATAACGAATGATAAAATTCTATTAATTTTATTCAAACATCTGCATCTGTGTATCTGTGATTTTTCTGTACTCATTAAGAGCAATATCTTTGGCATTGCACATAAAAAAAGCTATTCACTGTAAATATGTATATAATTTTTTAAATTTCCTTGAAGACTTTAAAGAAATACCATTTTATTTTGAGATAAGCTATTCAAGTATTATATGAGAGGAGGATGGGTTTAAAAGGAAAGGAGTTGGTTCTATGAAAGCGAACCTTTATTGTGAAGCAGAAGAACAATAGTGAAGGAGGAGCCCTTTCAAAAACTAAATTGCATGTAACATCTTCTTTATTTCATTTCAGTAAGCATCTCTTTGCCTTTATAATTACATTTCTGAAGTCCAAAATCACTGCCTCTTATTCCTCTTTTATTCAAGATGCTTTCTGGATCTGTGTATTCGTTCTGTTTTTCTGTTGTAACAAAATTAATGGGGTTTACTTATCACTTGGTTAAACTCTGAAGTATATTGTTTTTATTCTTAAAAATACACAAATGGAGGGTAATGTATTTCTTCATGAGCTTTGTTTTCCTACAGTGCCCAATGATCCACTTGTGCCGACAGCTGTGTTAGGTGAGGACCCTAGTCCTTCATTACCCATTCCTGCATGAGTTTTGTCTCCTTGCATGGTTGAATGTTGGAACAGCTTGTTTTATGTAAAAGCTAGCTATGCTGTTGTCAGAAAATAACTCTACACTTAGTTTGTCAACTCAGAATTAAAGTGACGCTGCTTTTAGAATAAAAATTTTTATGTTCTCATTAAGAAGTTATTCCTAGTCAGTGCCAACTGAAGAGTAAATGAGGAAATAGGTAAATGGAAAATACTATTCTCCCCAATGCATTCAAACTGAGTCCCAATACACTGACATGTGAAACTAGAACTCTCTTAAGAGATACGTAAAAATAAAATTCAGATGAATATTTGGTACCCAAAGGTTGATTTTCTAAGTAAGTAACAAGAATAAAAAGAAAAAGAGAAAAGGGAAGAACTTCTGAAATATCCAAGAACAAACAATAACTTTGCTTGTAGGTTCTGTACAAATATTCTTGTATGCCTATATTCATTTACATTTTTCAATTGACGTTAACTGGCAAGTTTTTCAACTTTGTACTTAGTTTAAAAAGAAGAACAGATGTTGGGAGTGGCCAGGCTGCTTATTTCTGTGTCACGTCTAACACTGAATGCACGTTTAGAGTTTTTTTTAAAAAAATACAGACATAAAAGTATAATTTGTACCCAAGTTCTTGGTTTGATGAACACAATGTGCTGTTTTGAGTTTCAGTCAGTTGCTGAGGTTATTTTAGGATAAAAGACAAATATCAGGAAGTAGGCATGAATATAAACTGAGGTTGAAAATTTGATTTCTAGCGGTGAAGTTTAAAGGGACCTGGAGACAATTTAATCCCTCCTCTGTTTT
Organism: Pelecanus crispus; assembly: GCF_030463565.1. Classification (NCBI taxonomy): domain Eukaryota; kingdom Metazoa; phylum Chordata; class Aves; order Pelecaniformes; family Pelecanidae; genus Pelecanus; species Pelecanus crispus. The sequence goes on from NC_134645.1 coordinate 71,326,672, forward strand.
GAGGTGGGACATTATACCTATAGTACAGACTGTTTCTGGCAATTGATTGTCTATTGTGTTTTAAAAATCTGAGTGAAGAGAATTTTACTTTTGCAGTGGCATATTCCAGTGCCTCGCTTCTCCCAAATAAAAATAAAATTCAGATCCATATTGGTATTATTTGGGACCCAAAGCTCAATTTTCTAACTGAATATTAGTTACTACTGACTGGGTGTTACTACTGAGTATTACTACTGCTCACTCCTAGTTTTTCCTAACTAGACTAATCTAGACTACATCCTCATTGCTGTGAATTGAGCTATTTCCTTTTGAGAGACTCAAAGAAATGTGGAGAACTGACACACTCCTTTTCTTTTAAAACAGTCTTTTACCCATTGAAAGGCTCACACATCCTCAATTGTCTCTCTTCTAGTTGAGTTAAACCCAGTTCTTTCACATGTCTTCTTGTAGCTGATGTTTTCTAAACTTGTTATCGTTGTTTTCTTCTGAACACTTTCCAACTCATAGGTTGAATTTTTAAATTATGGTGCTCCAAATCAGGTACAGTTCTTAGAAATCTCAATGCTGAATGGAATAGGTACCCCTATGCCCTAGTTGTAGTGTCCCTGCTACCTGAACTGTATTTTGCCCTTTTTATTGCACTCGTGTTGCTGACTTGTATTAAGTTACCTGCTAAAATCCCAGTTATCATTATCCAGTCCATTAATCCATTTTGAAGTTATACATTTGGCTTCCCTTTCCTGCACACAGTATGTTGCATTCACTGTTTAATTCACTTTGTTGATTTCTGCATTGTCTCCCAAATAATCAAGGTAACTTTGAAATCTGATCCTGTACTTGTGAAGTGCTTGTGTTGCCTTACTGCTCAATGCCCTCTGCTCATACTGTCATGGTATTTTCTGTCCCATTATGCAAGTTGTGGGTAAAAATATTGATAGAGAGTATGCTCTGGAGGAGCCTTTGCAGATCTTCATGTAAAGTGTCCTCTGAGACTGACAGCAAATCACTAGCTGTGAGTAGTCTTTGCTCTTTGCACCAGTCTTTGCGAGCTGGTGTATACTCGCCCTGTGGGAGATTTATGAAGTCATATTCTTCCCATTTCCTTTTGATAATGTTGCAAATGCCATTCTCTTGACTACAGTGGTGTCTTAGAAAGTTTATAACCATCAGAGCAGTTAGATGCTGGAGCCTTCCACTTTGGGCCCAAGGAAGCCTAACCAGGTGGTTTAAGAAGTTTACGAGGGGTGGTGAAATAGCACCGTTGCCTGAAAGAGCAAAGGGGTAGACCTGGTAGTTCTGAATACTTCCCAAAATTAGATCAATGGACTTAACATTCATAAAATATGAGCCTTTTCCTGAAATTCTTCTAAGATCTTCTCGTACCTTTTAGCTGTATTTCAGGCACTTACAAGCTACATAGATACTATCTGGTGATACTTGTCAAGCTATTCCTAATAGCTCATTTAGGCTATAAGCATATTCCAAAGGTCAATGTGTTGCCACTACATTGTGGCAGACACAGACACGGGCAGCTGTGAACAGTGAGGACAAGGGATTAATTGAAGAACAGTTTAGTAGTTCTGCATTTCCATCTACTGGTAATGGTGTTTTGGGCATGATAGTCTCCTGGTATAAGCAAAGCAGTGCCGGTTGGAAGAGGTAATATTTTTCATTGCATGGACTGAAATAGCGGAGAGAAGTAGACAAGCTTTTGGGCACACCGTGTAGAAGGGGTTGGGTACCTGTAAGCTTGCTCCTTTGGAACTAGATCATTTGGCCTCCTCCATCATCATGTAGCCCTTGCTTGGCCCAGCATCATAAAACAGTTTTCTCTGTTTTATTTAGAGATGAGCAAAATTTTATGGGCTCTAAATTATAGAACATGTTACTTTATATGAAGCTCTTGTTACTTTGTAGCTGTACTAGGTTTCTTTTTCTTCATGTATAGGTTATTAATGCTGCTTTTATTACTTTGTAGCTGTACTAGGTTTCTTTTTCTTCATGTATAGGTTATTAACGCTACTTTCCATTCTGTGTACATTAGCACTAAGTTAGTATGACAATTTTGCTTTTCTCAAGTCCCTATCATTACATTGATGGCATAATAATGTGGCCCTTATATTTTTAAAACAGCTTTCATTGTTACCTATTGTGAAGCTTTAACAACTTTTAATGTCATTTTCTTTTAGTCATTTTCTAATACAGTCCTGAAATAAATTTCTTGTGTTCTGTTCACTCATTGTTTTTTGCTGCTTCAATGGGTTAAAGTGCCTATTACTGGTAAGTATACTGCGAGGAATGGGGAGAACTGCAAATCCTGAGGTGGTTTGAAATGTGTATGATTTAATAGGGGTAACACTACAATAAAAAGTGACTTCTGCATGTCACTCACATTATTAGGCAGTTTAGTGAGGCATAAATGTACTGAAATTAGGAACTTGTGTGACAGTTCAAAGAATCAGGTTTCTTACTAGGAAATCTCATTTCAGCAGGCATTAACGGGGTTTGCATTTTGGTGGAATTGTAAAAAAATCCACCCCTTGGGGTGCTCATTTTTTTCCTTGAGTGTTTTACTTCCTAATCTGGATCCTTTGCAAGGAAAACGGTAAACTGATTTCAAAGAAGTGTAGGAGGGGTTGGCTACCCACTTCTCATTTCAGTAGCTACTTTCCAAAAAGGTTCCATTTAGAATTTTTCTTCCTCTCTAAATTCATTTGAACTGCTGATTGCTAATTTAAAAAAAAAAAAAAAAAATCACAGAAGGTATTGACTAAATGTGATCACTTCACGCAGCTTTGACATTTGGTTTTGATAAGAGAATTGGTGTAACATAGGGCGTTAGAGGAGACTTCTTTGTTTATACAGAGCAAAAACTGCAGCTGAAATCAGCACACTCAACAGTTTCATTTCTCTGCTAAAAGACCCGAGTTAAAATGACCACTCTGAAGTGCTGATTCATCTTCCCAAACAGAGGTAGTGTTCTGAAGCGGTACAATAATTGGTTCTCTTATTTACTGGGATCTCAATTTCCTGTTTGTTGCCTTTAGACAAATGATGTGCTGATACTACCACAGAGCTATTCTAATTTATTGTTTAAGGTGTAGTATTGCTGTTGATACATATTAGCCATTAAAAAAGTTACTTTGGGTGATAGAGGCTGGAGTTTCCAAGTACATTAATGTCATAAAGTTTTGTAGCTTCAAATAAAATGCCCTTCAGACATCTTTATTGCGGGATGAAGGATTGCAAACTTTTGTATGTGTTCGCAGTTAAATTCCTTTATGTACTTCACACTATTTATGTGCTGGAGAGTAAGTGCTTTGCGTTCTTAGAAATTAGACATGTTTTTGAAGGAAGAGGTTGAAAATAGATGTTGATATGTATAGCAGCAGGTGTTATTGCCGCGCAGGTACCTAATGCATTGATTTCTTGTGAATACAGATGAAAATCACAGTGCGACAGCAGAGTCCAGCCGACTCCTGGATGTCCCTCGTTACATCTGCGAAGGCACAGAATCCCCGTACCAGACTGGGCAGCTGCACCCTGCCATCAGGGTGGCTGATCTGCTGCAGCATATTAACCTAATGAAGACCTCTGACAGCTATGGATTTAAAGAGGAGTATGAGGTGAGACCTTCAGTGGTGGGGTTTTGCTAGGAAGAATCCCCTTGAAAGGGGCAGCCTTTTGTTTGTACTGCATTGCAAAATGATGCAACTAAATGTCATGAGTTCAAGTGAAAAACAGATAAAGATAAGCAGGCATAAGGTTCCTGTATATGTAACCCAAAAGTGAAATAATGAGTGGAGTACAATGGTTTGAGCCATTAAAAGTGCCTGGAAGAAGCGCTCTCTGTATCCTCTAGAACATAAGAAGACATGTCCTGCTGAATCTTTTTGGCATATTGTAAGAAGTTGCCAGCCTTTTGTTGCTGCTGCTTAGTTGAAGCACTGTAACTAGTTATGTGAGCTTTCCAAGCCATCTTCAGTGCAGATCTCCTGGATTAGGTTAAAGTGAAGATTTAACCTGGCTGGTTTTGCGAGAAGCACAGAGTGGAAGCACTCTCACAATTTATTATAGCATCTCAGCAGGGCAATACTGGGACTGAACTCCAGCTGAGAAGCAGTAAAGACGTGCCAAGGGTAGTAACTTCTTGAAGTTCTAATTAGACCTGCCTGAGCATGTCTACTTACAACTTTAATGTTAAAATGGAAGCAAAAAATTCCCAGCACTGGAGGTAGAAGATGAGTACAGATTCATTTCACTTCTGATCTCTGAATCTGTTGTGATTCGTTGGGATTAGAATATCAGGTAGGACACACAGTAAAGATGGGAATAGTACTGCCAAGGTCGCATGCAATACAGCTAGGTTTAAAATGAGTTTTCTCTGAGTAAGTAATCTCTTCTGACTCAGTTTTCAACCTTCTCTCCTTTCTGCAGCTGTCTCTACTGTAACATAAGAAATGGAATAAATAAATGTGTGGTTTTTAAAAGAATATTATTCTCTTTTCCTCTCTTTTACTTGAATACGCTTCGTTATGCTCTGCCTGTCTTCAGGGCTAAACCCAAGTGTCAACCACTGCTGGGCGGGGAGGGTGGTCCCTGATGCCACATCAGGTGTTTTCCTACTTGTTGTTGCTTCTATTACCATATGTGACATCTTTGCCCTGGCTTGGGCGTCTGAGTGTGCATTAAAGTTTTGTTTCCGTGGCTACTGTGTACTTTCTGGAGGTAACTTACCCAAGTCAGGATAAAAGAACATCTGGAAGGAAAGAATAGCATAGGCCTGCCACAGCTGTAAAATATCTACGGGCAATGAAGAAAAAGCCGAGGAGGAATAAAAGCTGCTTCTATCGCTACTGAGAGATCAGACTCTTAAGAAGAGTTCAGAAATGTAGAATAATTTTGCTAGTGACTAGAGGAAGGGATCTGAGGAAGAACAGTATGAACAATAAACACTGGCAGAGGAGACTTCCTGATAGCTCTGTAGGAAGAAAAGCCATTTTACTAAGCAATATGAGGAAAGCAATGTAATGCTGTAATAAACAGGCTGTATATAGCGGTGTCTTGTAAAGAAGGGTGATTGGCCTCCCTGTGCTTTCTCAGCTTACTGTTGTTCCTCCATAGCAAGGATGTCTGAGCAAGTTTAGAGTTCCAGCGATTCCAGGATTTGAAATCCCTCTGGAGTCCCTCGGTGACTTGCCCATTGACCTGTAGCAGTCAGAGGGAGAGAGCCTTCCCTTCTTCTCTAGATATATTTCTATACCATGGTACCATCTGGGTGACCAGAGCGGACAAGCCAAACTGAGCTTACTTTATGGTAGGGCAGTTCTTTTAAATTGTTATTTTTGGAGATAAATTAATGGTCGGACTGTTTTCTTTCGGAACATTTTTATTTATAGAGTTTCTTTGAGGGGCAGTCAGCTTCTTGGGATGTCGCTAAGAAGGATCAAAACAGAACAAAGAACCGCTATGGAAACATTATAGCATGTGAGTATCAGTGTGCTTGGTTTGAGCGGTAGCTGTAGTCATGTGTTACTCGTGCCGTGTTCTCTCTTTCTTTACAAGTCTCCGGTGGCATAGCTGCTTAATACCCCAGGCGGAGAAGGAGGACAGTGCCTTTTCCAGCATTTTTTTTTTTTTGTTCGTCACAGTTCAACTTCCTTCCTTTTATAACTCAGGCTGAATTTTGCATTTGCATCTCTGTTGTGCAAGCTGTGGTAAGCATATAACAGCGACAAGCTAGCACTCATTTGGATGTTAATTCTGTGGCAGTTTTCTACAGTTATAATTTATTTCAGGAAAATCTGACTTCAAAACTTTTCTGCTTTATGTGATTTAGACCTGATACACCTGAATAGCAGTTGTGTAAAACTGATGATTAAAAGACACGACTAAAATCAGAGGGTTCTGTCTCTTGTCTTTTGGCATAAGGTTTCAATAGTTTAGATTCATCCCCTGGGATAATGCAGTATGTTACTGTTTTACAAATGCGATCAAACATGCGGAATGAAGCTATTGGAGAAGTCCCTGAATGGGTAGCGTAACCTCTTCATCAAATCCAAAGTGCATTGCTAACCATTGCTAACTTACTTTTTTAATGTCTCAATTTGAACTTAAGCAGGCTGGGGTTGGAAGTAAGGAAACGGTAATCAGGATTTTTGGTTTTCTAGATTACCATCAGTGGAGCTGATTTTGAAAGGGATTTTGAGCAAGTAACCTGGTTTCTTTGTGTCTTTTTAACCCCGTGTAACGGTGTGGTACCTTTCAGCTACACATAATGAAGTTTAGTGAATGTTTTTGAAGTAATTGGAGACTTCAGACAAAATGGTTCTTTGTAATTCTGTGTAAATTTAAGGGTTGTGAATTGTGAGGTCCTTATGCCAGCTGATTTTGGTTTTCTAGACGACTTACCGTAATATCTTACTTAAAAATCACACTTCAAAAAGGCACTGTAACCACTTGGTTTTTACAGATGACCACTCCAGGGTGATTTTGCAACCTGTTGAAGATGATCCATCTTCAGATTACATTAATGCCAACTACATAGATGTGAGTGGATTGCACAGCTTTCTCCCTCTCAATTTGCCAGCTTCTCTATGTGAAACTATTGCATGTTATGCCTACAAATTTATTGAAAGCTTTCTTTTATTAAGAACAAAATGTACACTTTCCTTGTTCTATGTCCTAGTACTCACTGACATTGTTGTGCTTTCTTTCACATCTGACTTTGGTTTGGGCTGTAGATTTGGCTGTACAGGGATGTAAGTACCACTATATGTGAATAATGGCATCCTATTGTAAATATTTAACATAGATATTGTTATTAATTACTTTCCTATTCTGTTTTTACCACTAGATAACTGTGCATGCCTCATCTGATTTGTCTCATCTGTTCCTTTAAAAAATTTCCTTTTGTGTGAATATTTTTTGTACGTGTTTTGAAAAGATAATTTGGCCTTTTAACATAGCTCTGAATATTGTTAGATATTGTTAGGTAACTCAGGTGAACCTATGTGTTAAAGAGAATTTGCTGTTCACTTTTTTTTTCTTTTATGATGATGATTTTGGCCACTAGTTTTTCTTTTCCCCTTCCCATTTATATGTGAGAAGTTGGATAGTATACTGTACTGTAGTCGTCTGAAAATGTACCTGTGAAGTAGTCGTAATATATGTTTGGCAAAAAGGGAGGGATGATGACCTTTGGCAGGGGGAGGGGAGGAGGTATGTTTTTAACAACGATTTAGACAAACAATATTTAGCTGACATGTGTCTTAAGGTGCTAATTTAGGTATTACAAAGTATATACACAAACATATATATATATATATATATAAAAAATATTTTAACATAGTAGAAATTTCCTCGCTTCTGCAGAAAACTTCTAAAGTTTGAAATTCCATGCTTTGATTAAAATACAAGAAATCTGAAAAATAACCTGATACAAACAGTAGATTTGAACAGATTCTGCCAGGTATTTTGATTAACAAAATATAAATTTTGTCCAGTTAACACCTCAGGAATAAACAAGTTGTATTCAAAGTAATTCCAAGTAATTCGAAAGGTGCTGGAATAGCTAATACAAGTGTTTTTAAAATACATGGCTTTGGTTACTTTTCTTTATAATTGCACCTTACTAATTTCTCCTGTGCACTGTCAGTTGATAAATTGTTTAAGACCCCCTCGACTTTCCAGAATGTAAAGATTTAGCTCGAGGTATATCACTGTCTCTTTATTTTGATATTTTTACACAGCAATCTCTGTGGAGTGTTAGGCCTGTGATATTTTGCCTGGGGCCTTAAACAAGAAAATTCTCCCAGATTGGTAGTAGTTCCAGTTCCTTGAGGACATTGTTTCTCTTGTTTAGGAGTAAATTGAATCTCATTATAACCAGACAGGAAAGCTGCAAGTTAAAACTGGCACTTTGCAATTTTAAAGTGACACTTTTACCTTCTTCTGGAAAGCATTACTGAGTGTAAAACAGTGTAGCATAGGTTCCACTTTCATAATTTGAAGCTGGGGCTTGATGTTAAGGACTCCAGGAGAAATTTTTTCGTCATTTGATGCAATCTTGGTCTCTTGTAAAGCCAAGAGTAAGACACTCAGAAGTTTTTTCATAAGCCCCAAAGGAAGGTGCTCTCACTCTAGACAGGATAATGAAGCAGTCTGTGCAAAAGGATATAAACTCCTTGGGTACACTGAAATCCTTCACTTTAGTAGCATCTTGTGAATACCAGGAATCCAAGGACTCGTGCTCCCCTGTAATGCAATACTTGAATCAAGTGGCCTAATAAAACTGCAACCTCGGAAATAATTGGAGTTATTTCTTTAACATTTGCACATTGTGAAATTCTGTATTGTCTTCTCCAGCAATACTAAAGTTTCCTTCCTCTTTGTAGCTAATGTTGCTGGCACTGGTCAAAATATATTCTGAATGATTTCCTCAAGAGCAGAATCTCTTTGTCTTGTAGTTTTTGTGCAGACAATTAATGCTGTACAGTACCACCAGCATTGGCATAGACCCAGCTAACGGGAAAGGCTTAGACGTGTAGGGTTATCTATCTACCTATATGTATGTATGTGTATATACTTGTGCATATCATGTCCAGTATAATTGATACGTACTTTGTGCAGTAGCGCAAAATATTTTGCAGAAGATTCCACTGCAGTAGGGCCTTGATTCTGTGCGCACACCACAGTGTCCAGCTCTGTCCCCGTTAGTTATGGCTCAGGTACCTTACCTTACATTATGGCTCTTTGTGCCTTACCATAATTCTCTGTTTGGAAGAAGGCAAAAGGTGTGTATTTTTTCATACTGGATGATCTGGAAACACAGATCAACTTTTGAGATAATCTGGTGGCAAAGACAATTTTTACTAAATTTTGAATAAACACCCCGATGTATTTGGCTGGGGAGATAATGTCAATAGAGGACTAATTTTTAGGCCCAAGGGACCCATCTAGAATATTCCTTCCCATACACTACAATGTCTGTTCAAGTCAGATGTTCTTTCCATTGTATCTGTTGTCATTGAAACCTTTTAAGTATTAACCGTTTTTTTAGGTTTTGAACTTCATGCTGCTCTTAAATATTGGTTTGTTCTGAAAACATTGTCTAGAGATAAGACTTCTGTAGTACCCTTATGCTTTTGTTTTCCCCTCTCTGTTAGTAACATGGTACTCAAACCAACTTATATTGCTGTTTTAGGGATATCAGAGACCAAGTCACTACATTGCAACCCAAGGTAAGAATCAACCAGCATTAATCAAACCACACAAGTGTTCACTGTAGTGTCCAGCAGTGTTTCGGTAAAATGGAAGTGGATGAAAATAAAGCATATCCAATATTGTGAGTTGTCATCTTGTGTTACGGTAAATTAACATAGCATGTTCAGGTGGAATGCGAATAAATGCAAAAATTGCACTAATTTATCATGTTAATTAGATATTGAGCAACTCTTTCAGTGATAAATTCAGCTGATAAAGTCAGAAGCTACTACCATGATTTCCAATTATGAAGATGAATAGAGAAAAGAGGCATGTGGACAGAGAAGAGAACAGTTTCAACCTGCCTTGAGGCATTTTTCTTTCCATATTACAATGTATTATTTTACTGTCTAGGATTTATCCAGGATGGAGATGATGAATGTACTAATGATAAATTAAATGCTGTCTCAGAAAATCTGGGTAAAGTAAGGCCAGAGAAGGACAATGCCTCTTTGTAGGAAGAAGCGAGGGAAATCTTTATCATATAACACCCTGCTAATAAAAAGGGGAGTTAGAGGAAAAAATTGAATTTCTATGGAAATTATTCATTTTGTATTTCTGATAAAAATCCTCACAATGAGGAACAAATAGATTAGTCTAAGATTGCACTGAAGTATCAGAGGCTATGAATTAAAGTAAAAATAATTAGATTTAGATGTGTCATTATTTGATTTGTGAGCATAATCAGATAGCTGTGCCCTCAGTTGATTGTAGCTGCACACAGGAAAGACAAACTAAAGGCTTGTTTTAAAGCCGGATTCTCAAATTTCTGTCCACATTTTTTTTATTTTTGCCTAAGTGCTGTCTAAACAGGTCTTTCTATGGCAGTTAAGTCTACATTTGTATTTTATTTCTGTTTTCCTATGTAAATCATTGCACATAATAATGTGTAAAGGACACAAAAATTTATTGCTACTGTAGTATGCAGCCTTCGATCTAGCATATGAAGGAATATGGCTGAGTCTTCAGATGTGTGTTATATGCAGTAATATTTATACTGCTGGTGGACTGTGGTCAGGGAGCTGTTTCTGAGATGATTGTAACAGGGTAAAAGCCTCTGTTGCTCAACTGAATGTGTCTTGTCTCTGCAGCAGAGCAGGAGGCAAAGCTTAAACAAGTGCTCCTCTTTGGCTTCCCAGAAAAGTAGTTAAGTTAGTTTAAATACCCTTCAGTGGGACGTTTATGCCTCAGCGCCTACTCATGCTTGCGCACTTTGCTGGGAGCTAGATGGTAAGTGCACAGGGTCTGTACCGCCAGCCCTCCTGAGTGATACTTCACTCTCGTGTGGGCAACTCCTCGGTAAACATCTGAAGAGACTCACGCTCAACACATTATACTTAACAAATGTAAAACAAACCTAGAAATGTAACTATAGGTGTAGTCACGCATTGCTGAGTCCTTGTAGTTTTCAAGCAACTTCTGGCGTTTCGCTGTGTGAAACACCTGCTATTAATGTCTTTTAAGTGGTAATTCAGTTAAACTGAGAAGATTCAGCATTGGTTAGAAATAACAATATAGTCTGGAAACTGGCATGATGGTATGATGATGTGGTTTCACGAAGCTTTCATCTTTGAGCAAGTGTGTTCATGTGTTTCAGCTCTGAAAAGCATTGGATTTTATTTTTAGCATTTGCTTTGACTGTTATTTTTTTTGCAGAGTATTACCTGGAATTTCTTCTTACAGGTCCAGTTCATGAGACTGTGTATGACTTTTGGAGAATGATATGGCAAGAGCAATCAGCTTGTGTTGTGATGGTCACAAATTTAGTGGAAGTTGGGAGAGTAAGTTTTTGTTTTGTTCTTCTTTTAACGCTACAAGCCTAAAGAAAAACCTGCTCACAAGAAAAACCTGCTAACAAGACACACTATCAGCAGAATGTAGAAGAGTCTTGTGAAGGACAACCCTGCATCCTAAGAGTAGGGGAGGGGGGAGAGTCCAGACATTGTCGTGGTTATGGTATTGTGTAAAACCAAAGCTAACTTCTGAAGAAGACTGATGCTGTGTTGCTTTCATGAGTAGCGAAGAACTGTCTGAAACCAGAATTCATATTTCAGCAAAATGGATTTGTATATTGTCACTCAAACGAGCAGAGTAAGTGGACTAGTGAGCAATTGTGCTTCTATATCAGTGGCTAGAAATCAGCAAATTATTTACAGTTTAGCAGTAACACATCCCTCAGGGAGTAATATAAAGTATCTGGGGTTACTTGCAACAGTTTGATTACTGATATGAAATGCATCCCAGTTTAACATAAGTGGAAATGTATTCCATAGCTCAGCACTAAAAAAATATAAATGCTCATTTAGCAATGAATTTGGCATCTAAGTACAGCTGTGTAAAGCAGTGGAAAGTCCTTGTAGCTGGTGCTTAACTTGACAGAACAGCCATCAGCCATGACAAGCCACATGAGTACATGGTCATTTTGGAAATAAATGCGGTGTAATGCAGTACATGCAGTAACGTATCCTCAAGCTTTTATTTTCCTTTGGTGTACAATGCATTCCCATTTTTTTATTTAGGTCAAGTGCTACAAGTACTGGCCTGATGACACAGAAGTTTATGGTGACTTCAAAGTGACCTGTATAGAGATGGAGCCCCTTGCGGAGTATGTCGTCAGGACCTTCACTCTGGGAAGGGTGAGCACATTTTGAAGGAGCTTGGCAAATACTGTTCCCCAGTAGCAAGGAGTATGGAGGAGGCTATGCTTGGGCGTGTTGCTGTACAATACCAAATCCCTGTGTCTGGTTAACAGCTCCACAGTGTAGGCAGCCTTACCTCACTGTGGGAGTAATGCATTGCATTAGACTATTCAAACACGCCTCTCACTGTGGGATTTCAAATTTCCCCAGAAATGTTGACTGCTGTCCTCCCCTCTCTGACAGTCACCTCTTTGTAGCCACGCTTCTGAGCTGAGCGCAAGTACCAGGTTATGAGTCATGCCTGTCATTCATCTCCATTCACTGTGCCCTAAATGCCGCTGAGCCAATCTCACTTCATCAAAAACAAACTCTGTGAACGCGAGATGTGTGATACAGTTGTGGTCTTCTGGTAGATCATTATACTTGCCTGTAAATGTAGCAGGCCATTGTCTTAATTAGCAAAACTTCTGAAAATCTATGTGAATCGGATCTAATGAAGCAAAACTAGCGTACTTAATGGCAAAAGAAAAAAATTACGAACTTCAAAATGAAAAAGAAAGCAATGACATCTTTAAGCTTCGTATGGCCTTTGCTTTAAATAATTGGTTAAATAATGAAAACAGCATGTAGATTCTATCAGTGTGTGCTCTCAGTATTTGAGTCAGAGAATATCTAGTCTATGAAATACTTCATAACCTTTCTTTTTCTCCCTTCCTTTTGCAGAGGGGATACAATGAAATCCGTGAAGTTAAACAGTTCCATTTCACCGGCTGGCCAGATCATGGAGTTCCTTACAATGCCACGGGCCTGCTTTCCTTTATACGGAGAGTCAAATTATCTAACCCTCCTAGTGCAGGGCCTATTGTTGTCCATTGCAGGTGTGTACAGAAGAGGTAGATTGATTTTTTCCACAACTGTGTATGTGAGCATTTACAGTAGTCTCTTGTGAAGCATCCATCATTTTGAAGTGTTTTGTTTTTGTTGTTCCCTTTTTGAATTGCCTAATTCACACGGCAGCAGGATTTGGCTGTCTACAGCAATGTTTGGAAATAACCAGGTTCTAGTACACTTTTCTTAAATAGAATAGCCAGGGATTTTCTTTTTCCTGCAAGAGCTGCACCAGATGAATCATATGATGCTTCGGGCTATCATTTTAGGTAGCCTACAACAATTTGTGACAGTGTTCAAGAATAAGTGTAGATACAGCTGCTTTTGTAGCTTGGTGTTGCATATAATGTCTGAACAGATTATTAATTTAAATCAAAGTAAACAAGTAGATGAAGGAAGATGGAATGAGGTTAATGGCAACAAATACAGAATGTTGTTTTTCCTGTGCAAGCTTTGCAAGGTTTGTGCTGTGAGGACACAGTTTTTTGACAAATAGAATTTTCTTTCAGCACCGTCAAATGTTTAATTATATTCTGTAGATAGAGTTACTCAGCCTTTACAGAGTTTAAGAATTCACTGTGCAAAAACTGTCCATAACTTTACATAAAACAAAAACATAAAATAAATCAAGAGAGATTCTTCTGGATGCTGTTAAATGTGCTGCCTGAACCAGCTTAGAGTTTGGCTGGTAAAGCATACACCCGAGTTTCTTATTGTAATATATCACTTAAAAAGTATTCTTAGTCTTATTAAAGAAAAACAAGATCTGTCATATTTTGAAGTCCATAAGCTTAATTATCCTCCAGATTTCAGTTTAACTAACTTTTCTTTTTTACTTTAAGTATTGATCTGGGTGATAAAAGGAGGAAAACAGGGCTTTTTTTGCTGTTACTTAGTGGATCAAATCTGATGGAAAATGGTTGGTTTGGGCACATCAAAAGATTTAAAGGACATTATGAAGAGAAGGAGAGAAGATAAAAATTAGATAGTGGTTGTGATGAAAGAACTGAATGACTTTATAAAAATGCTCTCAGTAATGGGTTTATAAAGCTTGTAGGTGTTTTCATGGGGCTATTCCTAACAGCATTTACTGATTCTTTTTAGTGCTGGTGCTGGACGAACAGGTTGTTATATTGTGATCGATATCATGTTAGATATGGCAGAAAGAGAAGGTGTTGTGGATATCTACAACTGTGTCAAAGCCTTACGGTCCCGTCGCATCAACATGGTACAGACAGAGGTACGGCAGTTTACCTTCAAAGCACCTGGTGCTTTCTGAAACGTGCTAGGTCGGAATTTCACTGTCACTCTGCAAAGAGCAGCCAGTGACCGTGCTGTGGAGTTATCTCCATTGGGGAGCATTGCTCAATGCAAACAGCACCCAGAACCAGGACAGTGCAACAAACCTGCCAGCTCTTTCAGTCTTCACACAAACGAGTGCCCGCCTAGCTTTGTAAGAAAAGGAAAGCATTTTCAACTCTGTTTTTATTTGCTTTATTAATCTCATCACCAAGCCTTTTTCCTTTTCTACCCTTTTTGTCTTTCATCATGCCTTAAGCACCTCCACAGTAAAACCATTGCCTTAGTGATGAAGCTACAACAGCTCCCATTCTGCCACCCGAGTATCATTGAGCTTCCACAGAAACATAGGTTATTGATTTATATTAAGACAGGCTACCTGGCATGGTTTGCCACCTCTCTCTCTTGTCCTCCATGTGGACATCTACCTGAGAAGTTATTTCACCCGTAATGTGACCGCGTGCAAGTGCCAGGCATATCCACGTAATCAGGTGCACATTTTTATTCCATGCTGCAACCTGTGGCAGTTGAACAAATAAATATTCCCAGTCAACTACCCCTGCTATAGGGCCATTAACCTTTGGGAAGTGTGTGGACTGTTTCAGTGTGACTGCTTCAACCATCCCAGTTTAATCTGCTGTTGCATGTGAATTAACACCCCTACTGCGGTTCCTTTCTCTTTCTCTCCCTTTTGCCTCTTACCTCTCATCTTCTCTCAAAGGTTCATACTTACACAGCAAAACAAAGCTGCAATTTCAGGAAGTTCTTGTGATGGTCATGTAGACAACAGTGATGTCAATAGCTCCATAGCTATGTGGGTAAGGCAGCACAGGCTGTAGGGCCAGAATACGACCATGGTCCTTGGACATGTGCTCTTGTTACAGGCACATGTTAAATTTTGTGCTGTTAATAACCACATCGGTATCCACAATACCTACATGAGGCTGGCACAGTTGGCACACTTCACTGTATAGACATGATTTACATATAATACTCTTGCAGTAAGTAAATATAATAGGCGTTGTGTAAAAATTGACAGGAGGCCTAACTGAAATAGTAATGCAGTTTTCTAAGTCTCACGATATCTCAAGGCATGTCAGAAAAAAAAAAGGGGAAGAAATGCTGTTTCTGTTGGGACGCATTTGAGTTTATTACTGGCCTAGAGCCGGCTATCAGACAATTAGTATACTAGCTTGCACACACATAAGGAGAATGCAGTGTGCCAAATAATTGCTAATCACGCTAGTAGTGCTTGAAGCAATTTACGCTTTCGGCTAGTATTATAAGACTGAAAGCTATTTTTAAAAAAAACAAAACGAGTAAAGCCAACAAGTCACTGGGATATATGCAGAAACCCACAAGAATCACAAGAAAACTGAAAACCTCCCATTAAATAAATTGCTATGCCTGTTCTGTTAAGTTTTACTGAATTTAAATTGGTTCTGAAGAAAACATTCTTGTTAACTGCATCCCAATTAGGAGAAGATTGTGTTTGTACTAAAGCATTATTTAATGGATTGATGGACACTACCTTGAATGAGTTTTACAATGTGCAGGAGATCTGTTTATGCTGAAAGAAGGAAAGATGTGTTGTTTTTAAATGGCTATAATTTTTGTTTCTTTGCCTAATTTGGTAGGAGCAGTACATCTTTATTCATGATGCCATTCTAGAAGCTTGCCTGTGTGGAGAAACTGCCATTCCTGTCTGCGAATTCAAAGCTGCTTATTTTGATATGATTAGAATAGACTCTCAGACGAATTCTTCACATCTCAAAGATGAGTTTCAGGTATTCACAGTTCCTACTAACTCTTCATGTGACAATAATTTTTTTGCCTCTAGATACATTTATTTTAAGGGAAAGGGTTTTCATACCATGGTTATAGCATTTGGTTCCTTACTTTTAGTCCGCAAAAATAAAGCACCCATGTTTATGTGCTTCGCAAAGTTCTTTTAAATATGGAATATCTTCCTTTGAATAAAATTGCGGTAAATATCTGTCTGGAATAAAGAGCACTGACTAGGAACCACAGAGAGTTTTGGCTTGCATTTGCACAGCTAAGGCATAGCTCTTTAGGGCTCCAAAGGATCCTCTTTGTTTTATTCCTTTCAGAGGGGATGGTGTAATAAGAAATCTGTTCAGTGGTACACGGAGCGCCTTTTACACCTGCAGCTTAACCCCCCTTGAAAAGCCCCAGCACGTACATCAAACAGATAGGAGCTGTTATTTGCTAATGTCTTCTTGCTTGTGCCTCACATTTTCCCATATTACAATATTTTAAATTAAAACTTGGGGAATCTCGAGACCGTTGACTGTTAGTTCAGCGTGCTAAAGCGAACATCCTCTCTCCCTTAGACCCTGAATTCTGTGACCCCTCGCCTGCAAGCGGAGGACTGCAGTATAGCCTGCTTGCCAAGGAACCACGACAAGAACCGCTTCATGGATATGCTGCCACCTGACAGATGTCTGCCTTTCTTAATTACTATTGATGGGGAGAGCAGCAACTACATCAATGCTGCTCTTATGGATGTAAGAGACTATCTTCTTTGTCTGCATAGTGTGCCGTAAAAAGCTGTGTAATATGAGAGAGCGCACTTGCTGGTTTAAGAAAGGGTAATTCTTTCTTACTCTAGTGCCCAGTAAAACAGTCCTAATGAAGAAGGGTGGGGGGAATGGGTAAGAAACTCCACCAGCTTGTGTTGCTTGTTCATAAGGGGTTTTTATCATTAGTCCTATGCATCCTTGTGGGACCCACTGGAAATCTCCCCTGTTCAACAGCATTATATAAAGCTCTAATCTCCAGCCCTCCGAATCTCAAATCTCAGCAGGATCTCAAAAAACTGCTGTTTGTTGGGAAGTAAATATTACCTACCTGAGCATGAGGTTACTATTGCTGGTTTAGCAGAAAGGCTACGTATATTGAGGCAGGAGAGACACAGAGGGAGAAGAAAAAAAAATGTTTCTTTAGCAGGTTTGGGGATAGAGTTGGTTTTGTTGTTCATATTTTGAGTTGCAGCTCTTTAAAGACCCTTGAAGTTTGAGTGACAGATGTATTGTCAGGGGGAAAGGTGAATTAATGGGAAGAATGGAGGTGAACCTGCTTATAGGTGTCTGATCAATAAAGCAGTTCATCACATGTGCTGTCAGATACCTGCCTGTGCCTGCCATTAGTATTTCCAAAGTTAGGCCCCTAAAGTCTCCTTTACAGTAAATACTTAAATAAACGGCCTGATTTCCAGGAGCATCTCCCTTTCCTCAAAAATGAAGTGCTGTCAGAAACTGCAGTGTCAAGAAGAGATGCTGGAATAAAATGGGAAATAACAGCAGAAATCGTCAGGACTGAATGATATTCATCCAGGAGTTCTGCCTGAGCTTGTGCAGGAAACATTGAACTGCTAGCAAAATGCAGTCCCTAATCTCACAATTAGCTATTGTGCCAGAAAAATGGAGGAGTAACATGTGTGAGATCAATCTATTAGGGAGTCACTGGGGCTGAATGGATGAATTAAAGCAGTGAGCAGAATTTTGGTAGCAACAAAAATTGTTTAGAATTGCAGTTAAAATTACATTAAGCACCTGGATAAAATTGATGTGCTATGGACCAACCAACACAGCTGCATAGACAAGTGTGGCTTGGGGAGAAAGGAAGACAACGCAGGCTGAAATGGCTGGGTGGCTGGAGGACTCTGAGTGTGTAACAGTGTGTGGCAGGCAGGGACAGGAACCAAGCAATGTATTAATGGATGAGCAATCAGAGGCAAGTAAGGAAAGACAGAAATGGTAGTAATAAAAGGAAAAAAGCAGCAGGAAAAAGGTAATATATTACAATGAAGGCATATAACAAGGCTATAAGTACAGGGTTAAAACTTTGGGTAATAGAAGCTTTTTCTTGCCCTTTCTCTTCTGTTTTTTTCTTGTTTTGGTTTGTTTGGGGTTTTTTTTAAGACATTTGTTCGGGGCAGGGGGCACTACTGGGAAAGGAAAGGGGATTTTCAATAGCAAAACAGAAATGGAAACTTTCCCCTTTGCACAATGTACTTGTCCCTGTGTTCCCACAAGAAGGTGTCTGCTTCCCAGCGTGACAGCAGAACTCCTGCCTGTTCTTTTTGAAAACCTGATCATCTCAGACTCAGTACATTCTCTCATCTTGGGATAGACCAGAAATGATGGGGAAGAAGGCTAGGAAAACATCAGCTAGTACATGTTTTATTTCTTAAAAATACAAGGGAAGAATTGATATTGGCTGTTCCTCTTTGTTCCCTGGGCAGATCTAGGAAGTAGGAAACAAGCCGCTACTACCCCAATATGCTTTATGCACTAGAAAAGGATAGCAAACATAGACAAAAAAAATTGTCAGCCTCCTTATTCTGTTGTCAAACAAGTACTGATGATAAGTGCATTAATATGTTATCTTCACAATTTACAGCAAGTAGAAGGGTGAAAAGAATTTTATTTTTTCCTTCTGGGCCTCACTGTGTGCTCTTCGAGGATATGTCGCTATATTGCACGTGAAGATCCCTCATATCAATCTTTGAACAAGCAAGCTTCCATACCAAAAGTGGTTTAGTTACCCTACCAGGTCTTTCTCCTAGGTTAATTTACTCTACTTAATTAAGTAAAAAAACAGCCAAACTGCTTTTTGGTACTAGCATGGGTGCTAAACACGGGGATCTCTGCATTGCATACAGCAGTCCCAGCGCTTTAACTTCAAACTGGTGACTTACGATCCCATCCGCCTACAAGAATATTCACCATCTTACTCTGTTTCTCGGATTAACCTGTCAGTGCTTCCTTGCCAGTTCATATCTGTATTCCTTCACTGCAGAACTCTTCTGTGCATAGTTGCAAATTGCACGCAAAAAACTTCTGATCTCTCCTCTTCTGCTTGCTGCTCGTAATACATGTGCTGCAGGGGCTTAGCCCCTCTGCTATTAGTTGCATCTCAGCTAGCCTATGCAAGGCTGGAAATCCTTATTTGCAGTTGTGTATAACGCAGCATGCAGAAAATTGAATCTGCTTTCACGGCAGGAAATGGTATTTTGCTCTTTAACTTCTGCTTTCTGCTGGAAATGGGCCCCAGTAGTCATGAAGGTCAGTTCCATGGGTCACCCTGTGGCTGTGGCACCAAAACAGAATTTGGGATTGAGCTTAATCCTCGGTTCAGTCACAGAGCTCTCGGTTAACCTGCTGTGGATGGGGTGACCTTCTGAGACCTCTGCACCCCTCTCTGCAACACAGGGAGATGGTTTCATGCTCAGCCTCCTGGGCACAGTGCCTGGAGCAGAGTTGCCCGAGTCTCAGCTCAGCAGAGCCCTGAAGAGCATCTTCAGTGCCCCGTGCTTGTCTGAACTGAAACAGGGCTTGGCCTGCAACAAAGCAGAAGGCAGATCTGAGCAGAGTAACCTCTTTGTTCTTACTGGAGACGACAATGTATTTTTAACATCAGCTTTGGTAATATCTGGTGTAATTGATGTCGCAGCTTTGTTCTATTTATGTGTTTTTTCTGTTGCAGTGTTTGAGTGGAAGTTATGAAGTACTTCCTCTACCGGCGCTAATAAAATTGTTTGCCTTTACAGAGCTACAGGCAGCCAGCAGCTTTTATTGTCACACAACATCCTTTACCAAACACTGTGAAAGATTTCTGGAGATTAGTGTATGACTATGGCTGTACTTCTCTTGTGATGTTAAATGAAGTCGACTTAGCACAGGTTAGTCTGGGGCTCGAGTTTTCCGTGTACCATCGCATGCTTTAATCACTCTGGATCCACTACATGACCAAAATGTAGAGCAGTGCAGTGACTTCACAGTTATTCTCTGCTTTACAGCAACTAATTAACACTAGTTGCTCAGTAAAGGTTAGGTGAGATGCCTGCAGTGGAATAAGGCAATGCTCAAGTTGTGACTTACCATTTCATTATGCCCATTTTGCTCTGGCGCAGGGCTGCCCCCAATACTGGCCCGAGGAAGGCATACTGCGGTACGGTCCCATCCAAGTGGAATGCATGTCATGTTCAATGGACTGCGACGTCATAAACCGAATTTTCAGGATATGCAATCTAACGAGAGTAAGCATTATCGTAACAATATGTAACATAAAAATATGTCATTTTTAACACTCTCTAGGCTTTTGTAATTTTTATAGTAAAATACTAATGTTCTTAAGCCATTACCCAGAAAAAGAGTCAGTCAAGCATCGATATCTAATACTAATTTCTAGTACTTTTCTATAGCTGCATGCTAAGCAGAGAGAGCAGTAAGGTGAATGACTGTTGTTCTGTGACGTTCTCCCTGATGAGTGTAAGAGGTATAA
Source organism: Pelecanus crispus (assembly GCF_030463565.1). Taxonomy (NCBI): domain Eukaryota; kingdom Metazoa; phylum Chordata; class Aves; order Pelecaniformes; family Pelecanidae; genus Pelecanus; species Pelecanus crispus. The sequence goes on from NC_134645.1 coordinate 71,347,071, forward strand.
GTAGTATTCTGTTCATTCAGTGTGCAGTGAAAGAAATATCCCTGTAATGAACATGTAGTGACAGGTATTTAATTCGTAGCTTGCGTAAGACATCTTCCGTGGTTAATCAGGAACAGGAGCGCTGAGGCTGGTTATGCAACCAGCACCTTCTCAGCCTAAGATGCGAGAACCGCAACATAAAAGGAGGATTGTGGCACCCTGCGAAGCGGGGTGTGAAAAAACTCTGAAAGCTCCTCTGCCTCTGAAGGGTTCTGCACCACTGTGCCTCAACCTATATTTATCATCTTTTTCTCAACTTCAGGAGCAGTATCAGTCTTGCATCCTTGTCAGCTTTTTCACACCTTGCACCATCTTGTCTTTTTGCCGTCCCGTAGTGTTTCGCGGTATCATGGCATCTTCTCAAACCCTGTTTGCCAGGCAGTGTCTCCTCCTTCAGCTCACCTCTATAAATCACTTATTTATGTTGCCCCCAGGTAAAGAGTTACAGATGCTTGTGCCACCTTTATATGTACAGTTAACCAGCAATCCCTATTTTTATTAACCATTGCTACTTTGTATCTTTCATCCGGTACTGAACTTACATGCCACCAACTGGTACTTCTAGTATACGTTTAACTTTCGTTAATGTTGAAGAATAGCTGTGGGGAAAACCGATTACCGTGTATGCAAAGATATATTCATCACATTTTCTTTTTTCAAAGTGCGGAGATCAGTTTGTGTGTGGCCACTATTTTATCCAAACCTTTACTTTGCTTATATTCAGAGCTAAGAAAAACATTTTCAGCTCTTCATATCTTGTTTGGAAACTACAGGAAGCTAAGGTGTAGGCACACTGGCAAATATTACGCCATAGCGCTTTTTTTGCTGTTTTTTGAGACTTCCTCTTTTTTTGGGTTCATTTCTTATTTTCACTTTTTCCATTTCTTCTTTTTTACAATATTTTAATTTTCTACTCCTCTACTTCTCGTTGTCTCCCATACCTTTTCGCTTTTACATATTGCTTCTAAATATATCTCTGCTCTGTTCTTCCTTTTCTGAAATCCACATTCCTACTCCTTTTTGTCGTCTTCAGCTCCAAGGAACTGAATAGACTACTTATTCTTCCAATTACTGAGGCCTTTCTTGTGACAGTCTAATTCTATTCAAAGCTCTCCCTGTGTAGCATCTAGCACATGGAAGGCTCAGAGACTGGCAGCAAGGCTCTCAGAATTATTGTAGTGTGGCAAAAAGGGAAGACTTCAAGGAAAATAGTCATATTTGTGCACCAATATTACTTCTTGTTTATTTATAATGGGGTCAGTTCATGCATGGGAGCCAAAGGTATGTCTGTTCATTTCTGTAGGTCTAAGAATTTAACAGTGATGTTTTTAATTGATTATTGATGTTAAGGATAAAAACCCTTGACAGGTAGAATCTAGGGAGTTTGTCTATTCAGAAGAAGTCAGGATAGGTTACATTAGTGATTGATAAACTGTGGATTGATAAACTGTGATGTTGTCTTCAATGTCGTTCCCTTTTTTTCCTTTTTTGACATCTTCCTTGTCCTCAAGTGATACAAATTAATGGAGACCCTACTATGCAATGTATATACATATTTGAATCTGTCCATAATATAAACACTTAGGTTTCATGTTAGTCCTATATTTTAGTTTTCTAAACCAAGATGTAAAGGTGCCATATTGACCTAAAGCTCTTTGGTTTCCCTCAGCCACAAGAGGGCTATCTGATGGTGCAGCAGTTCCAGTATTTGGGATGGGCTTCTCACAGAGATGTACCAGCTTCCAAGAGATCCTTCTTGAAGTTAATTCTCCAGGTTGAAAAATGGCAAGAGGAATGTGAAGAAGGGGAGGGCCGGACCATCATCCATTGCCTGTGAGTAATTGGGAGAAAGTCAGATTGCTGCCCTTCAAATAAATGCTTATAAATTAGTTCTTGTTTTGAGTTCAAGTGGTGTTCTTAGGGCTACATTCTTTTGCACGGACCCTTGTTTCTTTTATTTAAAAAAAAAAAAAAAAAAGTACCACTGATACTGTAGGTTGGCTTTTGGTCAGCTTTTGGATTTGTCTGTGTCAGGTCAAGGTACCATGGGAATGAGTATTTTGGACATGACACTGCAGTAATACTGTGTATTGTCTCCTTCTGTACATAATAGCATGTTTTTCAGGTACAAAATGTGTTCAGACCAATTTCTTCTCTACGGTTTCAGTAAGGAAGTCTTTTATGTTGAATGCCAAATGGTTGGGGTTTTGTGTCTCTCTTGCATATCGTGTGCTGCATTTTTTCCAGAAGGCCTACTATATTTTGAGGCTTTTAGACTGAAAGCTACTGATACATGAAATCGGAGAAAAGTTCTATAATACAGTATATGATCCTAAAACTGTTGTTGGTAAATGACTGCTGGCTGCTTATCTGAGCCTTTGAATATCAAATGGGAGCTGGTTTGGGAGTTTTGAAAAGGTGGAATCTTTTTCTCCTTAAGCAGAGAATGACCAATCTGTCTCCCACCTTATTTAAATACAAAGTTTAAAACTTAGAAATTTAATTATGCCTTTCTCCTTGGTTTTTAAAAAAGGCTTCTGTTTAAATGTTGCAGAATTAACTTGTGGCCCCTTTCTGCCCACCCCTCCTCATTATCTGTGGAACCTTCTGGCTAATTTGAACTTAATAAGAAGAAGTACCTACCTTATTTTCTTTGAAATGAAGATTAAAATAGTTCAGAAGTGTCCCTAAAGGTCCACAAGGTATCAAATCAGTGATGCCTGGGCATTACTCTGGGTAGATAATCCTCATACCATAGGATAATTTAAGTAAGTCTTTTCCCAGAACTAAGTGGAAAATGTTGTACTTGCTATTGAACTTGAGTTTTAATTTCTAATGTTGTATTTGCCATGGAACTTAGTTTTTTATTTCTAATGCCTGTGTAAATTGGGCTATAGCATAGCTGGGCAGCATGGCGGGCTGTAAGGGCAGAATTCAAAAGAAGTAATTGAGTCCTCTCAAAAGGTTAGAAACAGCAAATGTCTCAGACCAAACCCACTGGAGCTACAGGGAGATTGCTAAAGCCTGGTCTCCCTGTGGGACTCACGAATCACTCATGCTTACAGAGTGAAAGAACAGAAATGCGTTTTGGATGCTCTTTTATGCCGTGGTGACATTTAACCAGCTCTTTTCCTTGTGTACAGAAACGGCGGTGGCCGGAGCGGGATGTTCTGTGCCATCGGCATTGTGGTTGAGATGGTAAAAAGGCAGAACGTTGTGGATGTTTTCCACGCCGTGAAGACTTTGCGGAACAGTAAGCCCAACATGGTAGAAACTCCGGTAAGCAGCGGCCCGTCGGGGTTATTGCAAACAGCCGGGGAGCCAGAGGCTGTCTTGTTGTGTGAGCAGTGTTCTCAGTCCTGTGCCCACAAAACGAAGCAAACCTATGTTGGGCCACAAGAAGAAAGGGACGTGGGGTTTGGGTCTTGGGCTCCCCTTGTAGTGTAGACTGAGCAGAGGCTGGTCTGATTCTTGGCATGAGTGTAAGGCTGGGAAATGTCACATTCTGTGGTGGAAATTTCTTGAGTGTACACACAAGCCAGCATCACGAGAGGCCAGGCCGAGCATTTTACGCTACTTCTCTTGTAGTGGTACCATGCTTTTCACAGAAAACATTCTGAGTTAACAGCAGACACTTTAATCTCCCAAAATAACCTGGTCTATTTGAAGAGAAGTTGCAGCGGGTTGTGCTCACACAAACCATCTTGAAATTTTATGGAGCAAGGCATTTCTTCTTGGTACAGTCCAGTTAGTAGCTGGAGATGTGACTATTTTGCTTCTTAATAACTGCTGATTTGGATAATAATTGAATGTTGAATAATGATAATGTTTGTTACTCAGATATGTAGTAGTCAAAATGATACCTCACAACTTTAAAATCAAAGATTTGGATCTAGTATGTTGGAAATGACTATATAGAATCATTTAGGTTGGAAAAGACCCTTAAGATAATTGAGTCCAACAGTTAGCCTAAATAGTAAATGATATAAACACTAAACTAATATAAACAATATGACCCTGAATTAGCAAAACCACAAGACTAAATATTTGTATGTACATTGCCAGAACTCAAAATAACCTTCACTCTCCTGGTGAATCTTTGTCTGTACAGTATGAGTGCGTATCCATCTGTGTGATCCCTTCAGTCACGAAAACTGAACATTGTGGAAAGTCCTTAAAATTCTCCCAAGTAGATTTTTTTTTCTTCCTTCCTGTAGGTGAATGTGAAAGCAGGTTAGAGGGTGTTTGGGAGTTTCTGCCATTTGACTCTCACACTGCCAGCAGCCAGTGTCACTTTTCAACCAGATGGCTGCCTACAGCATAAAAATCAGGGTTGCCAATTGAAATTAAAAACGTTTTGCAGTTTATGCATAGTGAAAATTGCTTCTGACCTTGTGAACTTGCATATTGAGCAAAATGGCTGTAGCTGCCTCTTCCCATATTGCCTTTTTTTCCAGGTGTCACTGTTTACTTGGTATCAAGTAGCTTCTGTGGCATGATTTGCTTAATTATTGTGCATCACTTCTGTCCTTTGCCACCACATAAATTAAAAAGATGGTTAAAATGTTAACAGGTAGAGCATCCTGTAGCAGCAGTGACATTAGGCTAGGTATTGCTGGTTTTGCCACAGATACTTTGCAGTCTGCTGTGTCTTAGACATCTGAGACACAACATACTGAATTGCTGCCTGGATTTCAGTTTGCTGCTATGAAGAAAACAGGTCAGATCACGTGGAAAATTACTTGTGTCACTGTAAAGGGAGGCCAAGGTAGATTGTGTGTGTTTCGGATAAATGGTCTGTAATCTTATATTTCATTTCGGAATAGTCCTGAATTCCATTGTAGCTTTAATCTGCAGTTAATGAATTTCCGAGGTTACGTGTTTCTGTTGTGTGGGTTTTTATTCAGAACTCTTGAACAGCAGCAGCTGTTGAGTCGTTAGTTAGAAAATAAACCGGGAAAACCAATGTATAACACTGTCATGTGCCCTACATTGAGCAGCATGATCAGATAACAAAAATGAGCAGCGCAGTAAAGCCTTTAAGATATCCCCACCACTTCCTGCTAATGGATCGCGCTGGCTTCCTTTGCAAACAAAAATAAATCATAAAAGTAGATTCTTTCTGTTAGGTCGCAAGGACAATAGAGAATGAATTCACTTCCTTGGGTTTTCTTCTCCTTCTGGCCCGCTCCCCTCTCCTTCCTCCTCCCTCTCCCACAGCATCAGCTCTGAACAGTATCCTTGTTAAGGAAAAATACTAACCATGATGAAATTTTGAGCTTTAACTTCTTGTTTAAATGTGCATCTGATCTCTTGGACGTTATATCGACATGAGTGTACAAATGGGCTGTGGGCCCAGCGCAGCTTTGTGTCACAGCTCAGTATTCCCTAGCCATTCCCTGGCTGTCCAAGCAGCAGGCACTGGTTAACTGCTCAGTATCAGCAAACTTAAATATAAATGGTATATCAGAGTCGAGGTGCTTTCACCGCAAGAATGCTCAGACTGATAGGAGAACTTTTCATGTTTGATAAACCAGTTCAGAAGCCGGAAAAAATCAGAGAATCAAATCATTGCATTTCATGGCCAGGTTCTTTTTTCCAGTTCATTGGTTAGGGTGAGTTTTTAAATCAGAGCTGGTAGTACACTTGTGTAGTAGGGAGAGGGAAAAAAAAAAACCAAACAAACCACAATCATGTCAGGCTTGAAGTTATAATTGCGTAGTAGTTAGCAAAGACTATTCTTGTTTGTAGATATTACTGCTAATACTTTAGAATCTTAATTTAACTTCTCTCCTTCTTTTTGTTTTTTTTTCCCTCTTTCCCCTTAAAGGAGCAATATCGCTTCTGCTATGATGTTGCGCTGGAGTACTTGGAATCCTCTTAGTCAGAATGGATGTGACAAAGTTCACCAAATACATGAATCTCAATAAGCTGTTTTGACAACAGTTCTTGATCCTGTGAAGAAAGATTTTAGGGGAAGAGGGGGGTGGGAGGGATTTTAAATTTTAAATGCAAAGTATTTTTCTTATGAAGTTGTGTATCTTAATAAAAGAACTCAATCTGTTTCTATGCTTGTATACAGTATCAACATTTAGTGCCACATAAATACTATTTAATGAAACCCAGAGTCAGAAGAGATTTGCGCAAATTAGGACTTTTCAGTGTTTGTATATGCAGCCGTCTCTCAATTACAGTAGAGCGACCATCTGTTGCATGTATCAATATTTCCTATATGGTATTAATTTTTCTTTTTTTTTTTTGATACATGGTTAAAGTATAATAACAGTGCAGATTGATAGTAAGGTTCATTCTTTATACGTTTCAAGTGTTGCATATATATATTATATATAGTAAAAAAAACCTGGCTTATTTTGTTTTAATGTGCAATGATGGCTGGATCACATAAAGATCTTTATAAAGAAACTTAAACATAAGCCAAAGACTCAAGTGTAAATATGTCTATATGGAGAAAGCACATGTATTTATTGTTTACTTGCATTCCTTTTTTGATGGCTGAAAAAAGAAGAATCATTTTTCTTGAAGAAAGCTTTTTTTGCTGAAATCAAGTGTAAACAATTTTTGTAGTTTATTTTTTGTATGTTTTAGTGTAAGTAGAAGACATACTTTTTATGCATAGACCAAGAAACATTGGTATAGTGGTTTTGTTGTGTACATGCTTGTGATTCAAATCCATGTAAACAACTCGGTTATAGAAGGTCTTTAACTACAGGACCAAAATCAAAACATTTTCCTGAAAATGTATAGTTTTTCACAGTTGCATTAATTAAGTACTGATCAAAAAACTATGTAAGGAAGGGCACACATCAAAATGACCTTGCCTATGACTTGCACAATATTGGAAGGAATTTTCAAGCACCATTAAAATTGTAAGGGAACCAATTATTTAAAAAACTATTGAAGCACAGGTCAACAGGAGAACTGCCAGACAAATAGATGGCTCTGCATATGCCCTTGAGGGTAAGAAAAGTATTTCTTTAGCATATTGTAAAATTAAGCAATGTTTATTTTGATGTTTACGAACATGTAACCTTTGCTTCCAAGAAAGCAAAATTTGAATAAACCAATGCCAGATTCTGATTATAGTTGTGGTGTACAAAATATTACTGTGCTTTTGCTTAGCTTGTATCCATTTGTTCACAAGGTTTCCTATATTTTACCAGCTAAAATCATTCCAGTTGGTCTTTTTTAGAACTGACAGTAAAAGGATAAGGTGCTTTTAAATATTCTGTAAAGAGTGAATTAAAATTTTATTTAAAGATTATTTTATATTATTTCCTATTTTCATACCCTCTCACTTACTGGCCTTGTTAACGAGTCATTCTTGTCTGGAAGACCGATTATATATGGATAAGGAAAACTATATTATTTTTCACTTCAGTGTTTCAGGGAGTATTTCAGAAAACTCCATGTCATGTGTGTGCTCTAAGTTTCTTTCTTTACTTCAGACCCATGAAATTATCCGTCCAACACTCTAAATGACAGAGAAATGTTTAGAGAACTTCTACTCAAGATTTTTTTTCAGTGCCCCCATGTGTATTGCATAGCTCCACCTCTTCCAGATCTAAAAAAAAGTCTTTTGTCACCCATTGTTAGTTCCTACCTAGGAATAGCAAGGTAAACAAATCAGGTTGGAAAACATTTGCTGGGTCGGGGTTCTTAATACTGAAAACTGCTCTTTTTTTCTTTTGCTACATTGGAAAGGGAATTATAAGCTGCATGCAATAGAATTGCAACATTGCCAGCTTTCTCTGTGGGGCCATGGCATTCAGCTAACTTTGGCACTCAAAGTGCTGGATGTATCATCTAAAGCTAGCTGTCTGGTCACCACATTTTGCGGATACAATACAGCATCTCCACGGGCTGATTAATCCTGCCTGTTAGATGTGTGTCTGGGATTAAATTAATTGGACTCTGGAAGAGCCTTGTTCTGTTGTCCATAAAGGGTGTTGAGAAAATCAGGTTTGTCTAGAAGTCTAGATTAATTTTTTTGACAGATGAGATGAGTAGCTCTTAGGGTTGTGGAATGCAAAAGCCAAGTTCTGTACTGACCAGAGTGATTTTTGTTTTTTTCTTTCCTGACCAAAAATACAGCATTGCCATTAGGTTGAAGGAATAGTTATTTTCAGGGAGAGCTGCTGTGTTGGGGGCAGTGGGGTCCATCCCCACTAGTACTTCATAATCCTTGGTAGGATCTTTCTGCCCAGTTTTCCCTGTACATTAAGCATGACTAGTGCAAATGCCAGTATAAATCCTGGCATCGCACCACACTGTGCCTGCACAGGAGTCCTCCGTGGGAGCGTCCCCCTCACCTGGAAGGTATTATAGCTGCCAGTGGTTATTCCGCAAATGGGAACTCTGCCTGTGTTGTTCAAGTACTCTGACAGTCATGTAATTTCCGTAACTGTAGCTGACTGTGGTGACCTAATGAGCTTTGGCAATAGCTCATGATTGAAAAACTTGTGGGAAGTTCTTCCTTGCAAGGCTGGGGAAAGTATGCAGAGGGAATATGGTGTGTGAGAAGCAACTCAGAAATATCATTCTCCAGTAATGGTATATCTTGGGGGTCTCTTAGACAAAAGACAATATTAGAATCAGCTTTTTACTGTAAAATCAGGAAGAGACAGTTTGCTTTCACTGTGGCAGCTCTGTTCCCTGGATAGATGCTGCTCCAGTATCCTTTTCTTACACCTGTGCAAGACAGAAGAAAGAGAAGTGGGGGGACTGTGAAAACCTGCCCCAGGGGGAGAACAGGTATTGCTCATAAAGGGAGTGTGCAGTGGAGGGAGAGAAACGTTCCTGACCTTGGGCACTTGAAGAGGGAAATATTTTACTCCCTGAGGTAGTGAAAAACCACCAGCACCAGTATCGCAATGCATCAGCAGCTCCTGCCCTGGAGAAGTCCATACGTTTCAAGACTGCTTCTCAAAATCTTTCTGCTGGCTACTGCCCTTGCTGAAACATTACCACAGACTCGGTGAAGTGGCTACAGCCTGCAAGGTACACAGGCTCTGCTTCCCCTAGCTGCATGAAATGAAGGCAGGACCAACACAAGCAGCAAATACGGAGAGAGCAAATGCGCATCAAGTCAGAGTACAAAGAAGAGGCACGAAAGACTTCATCTGTGGAGGAGCGTGAGATGATTCAAATCTGAAATGAATGAAGTTGAAACTGATTTAATGTCACATAACAAAGGAACCAAAGGAGCGTACAAGTTCCCAAAAGCATGATTGCTCTGTGCAAGAAGGTATTTTTTGCTCTAAAGCTGAGAAGTGATGACTCCAGTGTCCTCGTCTCTGTAGTTGCTAGTGGAAGGAGTTCTGAGTGTCACTTTGGTGGCTTTGGTTCATTTTCTATAGAGCAGTAACCAAAGAGGTAACTTAGGGAGGTGTTCAAACTATCTGAATTTTCCCTAAATAACCAGATCGTAGGATCCAACACTGAAGGACTATATCAGGCCTTGAGCACCTTAAATCCTTGGAAGTGTCTAAAGCAGTGTCATGGAGATCAAAGTTTACTAAAACAAGAGGTACTAAACCTTGGCACCCTATATGGAGAGAGGCTTACCTCTCTCTTTTTTTTTTAAAGCCCTCTCAATCTGCCTTCCCTGTTCATAGTGACCTTCACACCAGCAAGCGGGTGTGAAGAGACCCATTTTTTGAACTTTTACCCCGGTCCTGAGAGATCAGACCCCAGCTGGTTGATAAGATCCTAGAATTTACATTTCCTGCTTCCTGGGTAAATGCTGTGCCATCAGGAAACAACAGCTTTGAAATAGGTTTTGCCTTCCTGGAAAATGGTTGCAGGCATAAGTTTGAAGCTGGAAGCTTAGTATCTTCAGTATATGCAAGTAGTTACTGGGATTTATTTCATTCAGGAAGTCACTCAGATAATAGAATTATGTAGTTTATGGTGTGTCCTTGCCTCCACCCAAGGTACTACGTTAAGAAACACAATATTCTTTAGAGAAACGTGAAAGCAAATGCTGCTGCAGGAGTGTGCTATTTCAAATGGGTTAAGAATTTCCAAAATCGTCTAAAAAAGCAAACTGAGGAAGCAATGGCAGGCAAGTGCTACGTCATTGAGCCTCCAACGTGAATTGAAATGTTAAAGGACAAGGAAGGGGCAGCCTGAGAAAAAATGTTGCAGAATCATTGCGTGGCCAGGCCACCTGGACTGACAAATGACTGTATAAAGGGCCTCTTTTAAGCTTCGTTCTGCTGCTGTGTCAGAAGAAACCCTGAGATCTGGAAATAAATGTAAAGGCTGCTTTTATAGTGCCCTGCTCTGTACTGAAAAGAAAAGTAACTCGTTTTCTGCTGTACTTTCCTGTGTCACGTAGAGGTCTGAATTGAGTTAAGTGATCCTAATCTTACAAAAGAACCTTTGTGGTGGTTTATTGCTAGTACTCTTCCTTTGTTAAACAGTCAAAGGTCTTGTAACCTCCACCGATCCAGGATAGTCAAGAGTATCTGTGAATATTCACTTACGTCTTTACATTCTGATGTTGAATAATCTGCTAGTAACAGATTGTGTATACTGAGGATAAGACTTTCAGAATATGCAGAGGTTTAGTCCTATACATTTCCCTTCGACTTTATGCAGCAAAACCTTGTCTTTGTTATTTTTTTAACTAGAGCCTCTGTCTGAACAAAATTTGAGATGCTGACAATATAGAAGAAATGTTTCTAAATTATTTTAAGCTTGCTGGGTGCTTTTTCTGTAAGCTTGAGTAAAAGAATGATGTGAGATGGTGGTGGTGGTTGACAGGCATAAATGTTATTTTGGCCCACGCTTCTCAGAAATTAATTCTTTCCCTGCTGTTGGGTTTCGACTCCTAATTTATATAGAGATTGACATGTATGATGACAGGCACAACAGGATGCTTACCTAATAATAATGTTTATTAACTGTGTCTTGGCCAACAAAGAACAGATGTTTTTGTGCCTTGTTGAGATACAAAAGCTTGATTTCAATAGTCTTTTGTAACCCTTCTAGCTTCCATCTGGATCAGAAAATAGTCCTGACTTCACAAATTATATCAAGATAAATTTGAAATCCCCATATGCTCAGAGATTTTTCACATCCTCACTAAGCAGAAAAAATGAAGACTATGTTAAAAAAACAGCAACAAAACCCCCCTCTTCTGGACATGGAAGCAAAACATGATCTTTCTGCAAGCCTCGGAATACCCTGGAGCTTTTTGGTAATGAGCACAAAATGGCATCTGGCAGAACACAGTACCTCCAGATTGTGATAATACGTGTGTATTTTCCTGCCAGGTGCAAACCAGTGTGAGCTCTTTCCATTTCACGGTGGAAAACTTTTGTCTTTCTTTTGTGTATCTAATCTTTTGTAGAATAGTAACTGAAATGACACAGTATTTTGCCCTGTCCTGAAATTTTGAAGAAAGTTACTGTCTTTTTGCACTCTGATAGCAAACATGAAACCAGAGATTATAGTATCTTTAGAGTTTCTCTCTCGAGGTAACCAGAGTGAGTTGGGTTTTGTAGAGGCCATAAAGCCAAACTATGATAAGTTTCAGAAAAGTTCTGAAAGACATTTGTTTTGCTACAAATTGTGTGTGTGGACTAAAGTCCCAGTAGCTGAAATCCCAGTTCATTTGTGGTCAAGGACATCAAGTCTCGTTACTGATGTTTTATTAGTCTTTCTGATCTACTTGCTGTAGCCATGAGCAGGCACAATAAATAGCCCATCTGGACCCACAGTCCAAACTATCTCCAGCACAGAACCTGGTGCTGTAGCCTTTTTCCCCTGGTTCAGGATGAAATTGTTATGAAACTTGCTGATCATACAGATTAGCTGCACAAAATTGCCTTTACTGAAAATGCTTGAAAGCACCTGCTGAAGGCGTGTATGCATTCATTGGGTTAGGTAGAAATAGCAGACTTAGGAAGCCGTGACACTGCTGCCACAAATTGTATCACTGAAGCTTCAGTTGATGCAGTTTAAACTGTATAAATAGGTTGCTGCTTAGTTTCATCTTCTGAAATGACCAAGGTTGCCAGCTTACTTTGCATTAAGAAATACAGCAGTGTTTGAGCAGTAGTTCTCACAGGTCAGACAACTTCAGGGATGAGGATAAAAATGGAGCATAAAAGCACTAGGCATAGTATAGGTTCTTCTCATATTTCTCCTCCAGCGAGATGAGCTGGTTCAGCTAGTGTGGCAGTGAGCTGTAATTACAGCTGTGAGAAAATAGCTGTGTGGTTTTGTATGTGGCAAAGGCTTTTAAAAATTTCTGAAAAAAAAAAAACAGGGAAGAAGTGCAGGCTTTGTTTCAACTTCAGTGTGCCTTCCTTTCAGGCACTTTTACTTTAAATAATAGCTATGCTTAATGCAGATCCTTTCTAAGTTGGTAGTCCTTTAAGTAGTCAGAGTCACAGCCTGTAGCAGTCTCTGTCCTCAAATACAACTCTTGGTATGTGGAATCAAGGTAGCAGGTACGGGTATGATGGATGCATTTGGGGGGTACTTGGGCAGAGGCCCAAGGAATGGGCCTTTTGCTTTTGCACAGGGGGATTGATAAAATTCCTGCAAGAGAAAGAGAATAAAATAGCCAGTGAACTGCTTGAGACCAGCATGAAGATAGGAATTTTGTTCTCTGGTTTTTGGGGCAACAACATAGAAAGCACTAGCTTTGGATGTAGGCATAGGCAGGATGGAGAGTATAAAAAAAATCTAGACCAGATGGGGACTTCCCAAAACGCGTGCAGTTCATGAAATACATGGGAGAAAGAAAAAGAAATCCTGAACACCAAGTCAGTGAAAAAGTTTCAGATACTGAGTATATGTTATGCTCGTGGTCGAGCAAGGTTGAACAGATGGTTTGGGCCACTAAGGATGAAAGATGCTGAGCAAGGGACAATGTCAAGGAAAGCAATGGGCAGTTTATGTGAGCAGTTTATGTCTTCAATAAAGGAGAGATCTGAGTAGGTATCATGAAAGAGAAAAAAAATAATCTCCCAAAACCAGGCTTGGCACAGGCAAGAGGCATGAGGATCAGTTCACATACTTCATTTTATGACCTATGATTTCCACTTGATTTTTGGACTCCGGCAGTTAGCTGCCTTGAAGCCCACAGAGTGCAATTTTTCTGATACCATATTTGTCAGCACTGATCAAGAAAAGGAGAACAACAACTTCGGTGTGATGCTGAACATGATCATTCAGATAGTCCTTATCTTAGTTTTGAGGACAAGCAACAAATGAGAAGTAAAGTAAATGTGATAGTAAGTTATCGTTCAGGCATGATTTCACAGGCATGATCTCAGCCCCTACTCCACTGTTAGCCAAGAGCCAACTGCTACTTCACAGGCTTGTTTCCGATGCTTGTTTTTTAACATAATTATGGTTTGGTTTGGTTTTTCTTTTCTTAGAAGAAGATTTATACTGAGAAAAGCAAAAGTAGAAACTGGGGGGTGAGAGGGGAGGCATTTGGGGAGAGCATTCTGAGAGGCAATCGCTTGACTATGGCCTCAGGGCAGCCACTGTAAAGGAAGATTTTGAAGACTGAGAAGAATTCTGAGTGTCTTAAAAACATAAGCCAACTTGATAAGTGAAATAGCTTCAGAGTCCTATGCCATTTAGCCTTTGCTGAAAATTGCAAAATTTGGGTGGGGGAGGGGCACATGCCCTGCAAGTTGTTATCTGTGTTTACAGTCCAGCATGCCAAAATAAAAATTGAATAAGTAGACAGCCCTGGGAAAAGAAGAGAATAAAACCGGTCAATTACTTTGATAATATACACATACAAGCCTGCATTTTTCACACCTTCACTTTTAAGACTTGAAGTAACAGGCCTACTTGGTCCTGCAAAGACTCATCATAGTATCATCATGTCCTGACCTTGCTCATTACTTTGAGTTTGCTGGTGAGGTGTCTATTCTGGACTTAACAAAGGCCACACAGACATTTAAGGAGGACAGATACTCGTCTCTTTTCAAGACTGTGTGTTTTTCAGACTAGACTCTATACTCTTACCAAATTGTTTTTCTTCTTCTTCCAGTGGTCTTTGTATATGACTGGGATCCAACAAATGGACATTGTATACTGCCCTTTCCAAAATATAGTTTAGATTGCTCAATTTTGTTGTTTTTTGTTTGGTTGGGTTTTTTTAATTCTTGTTTTCACTGATTTTTTTTTCCTCCTTTATCTTCTACATCTTAGCACAGGCTGAAGCTAAGCAGGCAGGGATGGGACACAGTGTTATCTCCATAACGCATTTTAGCTTTTCAGCAGAAAAATTTCAATGAGTGGTTTCAAATTTAGACAAAATGGCTGGACCAACACATCCCACCCTCTGATCTGGAGCCAGGATCAGCTGGCATCTCTGAAAGCAAGCTTCTTGCTGTTTGTCAATCGAGGTCTGGTGAGTGTGTTAAGGAGGATGACAATGACTTAATTATAAAGTCAAACAACTGCCACTGCTCCTCTGTTCCTTGTAGTGCTTCTCTGGGGTGGGGAGGAGGTAGAAAAGCCTACTCTACTCCCTTCCAAGACTTTTAAAGTCTCTCCTTTCCAATTCTTTACAGGTCTGTGGGCTTTCAAAGCAATGTGAAACAGCACAGGAAGAGGTTTGGTTAGGGATGTGTTTAGGTGTGTTAGATTTGAAAAAGATTAACCCAACAATGTATGGGAGGGGTTGGTTAACTCCATAGAAGTTCCTAGGTGTTAAGAGGAATAGGAATAACTGGGTGTATGTATGCCAGTATGTATGGTGTAACTGACTTTCTGTCATGGTGGTTCTTGAAATGTGCTACAGTGAAGTGATTTTGAAATGAGACTTAAACATTACCTAGTAAAGGGAGTGTGGCAAAAATCATGTTTCCCCCACCCAGCTTTCAATAACATTACCATAGCTAGTGTCCACCTGGGAGTTGGGAGGCATGCTTTTGTCTCTTTGTCCTGGTGCTGGGTTAAAACACGGGGCCCACGGACAGAATTCAGAAATACAGGGTTCTGGGAAGACCATAACTGCCCAAAATGAGGTGAGGCACCCCATGTTACAAACATCTCTTGAGTCAATTGCTCTTTTCACTACTGTGCAAGCAAGGACAGAGGACAACGCCAGGGAGTAGTAGCATAGTGATGAGTGCCTGTCATAGGACAGGCTTGGATGAGCAAGGGGCCCTGGTTATCTGCTAGTTTTAGGAAGCTGTACATCATCCTCAACTGCATGTTAAAACAGGAATCAGGAAATTTTCTTCAGCATTTTTGTTCAACATTTGGCCTGTTTTTTTGGTGTAATTCTGCTTGCTTTTGATTTTATTTTATTCTCTCTTCTATGAAGAGCTTGAGTGTTCAGATTGGATGATTTGTTTTCTCCCTTTTTTAAGTACCTTCTTTTATATGATGTATTAAATCTTCCTTGGCAAGCTTGTCTTCAGCCATACTGTGTTGGTGGATTTTGTAGGTGAGTAGAGAGCAGAATACAGAAAAAGAAATGAGCAAAATATGTTGTTTATAAAATGGACTTTGGTGTAAGTGATGGCTTTGCAGATTTCGGATTTCTAGCTGTGGGAAGTCTGTTTGAATTAATTTGTTGACATAATTCTACAAGAACACTTATAAATACATTCTTCAGAGAGATGTGAAAGGAGCTGTAGACTTTCATTTTTCAAAACTTATCTATCTATTCGTGTCGGCTGCTTGTTAGATCTCACAACATGCTCAGCACCAGAAGGTCCGGGATGCTGTCGTGCCCCACAGGCTCTCAGCACCCCATGGGTTGGGGTCTCTAGCAGTATGGTGAGGAGAAGGAAGGAGAAGGGTCCAACTGGCACGCTGTATGCTTCACCCAGAAGAACATGTGCTAGGAACACATTGAAGGAGATGCCCAAGGGTCACAAATGCTCTTGGATGTCAAAAAAATGTAGATGCAACAAACTGAAAACAAGATGAAAGGCTGGCAGAAAGACTTAAACTCCAAAGTGAGAGCCCCAGGATGTTTCCTTACAGACTGAAATCTTAGATAATTTAAATTAAGTTTGTGGAGAAGGACAAGGTGAAAGAGCCTTGGCTGTATCATATGTTCCATATTGTAAGGCTGCCTACAAGAGGAATGGATGCAGTATATGCTGCTCAGTAAGTTATTACTTGACATGAGAAGTAATGAGATTTATTTAGCTTTGGAAAAGCAGACAAAATAGGTAAGAAAACACATGGTGAAGATTCTGGCTTGAGTATTTTAATAGGCAAGGACTAAAATACACACTAGAAAAGTTAGGATAAATGCTACCTATGGGTTCTTCAAGAAAAAATGTTCTTTTGCATCCTTTTTATAGGTTGTTCTGGAGAAAAGCCTCTGTGCTCTTCCCTTCTCCACAGCTGGGAAAACAGGCTTATTGACCAATTTGATAAGGAAATACATTTGTTTTCCAGCACTTTTCCCAAATGAGTCTCTAAAGGCTTAGCTTCTCACAGTGGGAAGTGTGCTGCGTGCTGTTAGTGATGTCCCTGTTTGCTGTAGTCTACCACAAAGATGGTGAAGGCTGTGTAGGATTGGAGAAAGTTGTTGGCCAGCAGCCACTGCAAGTACTGTGTTTCTCTCTTGTGTGAGGTAGAGGATGGGATGTGTGCCTCCACTGAGGACATTAGAGGGGTTTTGGTGACTACCCTGATTAAGTTAATGGTACCAGGCACAGTGGAAAAGGCAACACTCTGCTCTTAGAAATGGAGAAATAGGGCTGGAAGAGGAAAAGAA
This sequence comes from Pelecanus crispus, assembly GCF_030463565.1. Classification (NCBI taxonomy): domain Eukaryota; kingdom Metazoa; phylum Chordata; class Aves; order Pelecaniformes; family Pelecanidae; genus Pelecanus; species Pelecanus crispus. The sequence continues at coordinate 71,363,854 of NC_134645.1, forward strand.
GGGAGTGCTTATCTTTGCTTTGATACGAAGTAAATGGATGTTGCTTATGCTGCTCCCAGATTTTTTATCGGCCAAATGTACTGGATTCTGCATTAATTTAAAAACTAATCTCTATTTAATTGCACTGGGACCCTTTCATGAAACCAAATAACTTTATGGCTGGTAAGTAAAAAAACCCGTATGACACAAACAACGGAATAGAGCACTAGTTGTATCTGTGTCTGTGACAAAATGCATATGTGTCCTTGCCTCCAACCCCACCATCCCTAGGGATGAGGAATCATGAGAGCAGACTGAGACCTCCCTGGGCGTCCTCTTCTCCCATGGGCTGAAACTCTGGCAAGTGCCAGCCCGAGAGTCTGGCTGCCTCTTCCAATAAAATGACCCTTTAGCCTTTCTTTATTTCAGATCTTAGTTTTCCCACAGCTTGCTTAAGCTTTTTCAAATCCCTTCATCTATGTTCAATTCTCCTGTGTATTTCCAAAAAAAAAAAACCTCCAAGAAAGAGGTCCACCAATTACTTTATACAGCTGCTTCTTAAGAAAGAGCAAGGGACGCCTGGAACAAAGCCATAGATGCAGATCACTTAAGCAGCAAATGCTTCTAAGCTTTCATACAGTAAAATAATAATGATAATCAAAATGCCTTGCAGCAGGGTAATATCAATGCCTTGAAAAAGGTAGGAAATTAGAATCAATTTAACTGATATGTTGGCAAGTGTTAACTGCATTTTATATGGAGCCTTTATTCTTTGATGAACATCCAATTTTGCTGCAGAAACAATTTGCTGTTAGATTCAGCTTCATACACAGAGTGGAAGTAATTGCAATTAAGTTTGTTCTCCAACTTTCTGAAGCTGTTTCCAAAATCAGGCCAATAAAATTGTGTGCTTGACAGGCTGTATCTTTCTGTGTACCTTTTTTCTAGCCATTAATGCTTAAAAAAAGAAAAAAAAAAAAAAAAGAAAAAGAGAAATGCTTGGTTTTGTATGTATTTTAAAATGACAGCTGATATTTCAGTTTCAATAAAAATGGGCAAACATATTCAGTCCCACTACTTTATCATTAATTTGAAAGTCAGACAACAAGTGTGTCATTTAAGATAAGTATTAAGGATGTGTCGTGGTTTAACACCAGCTGGCAATTAAGTACCACACAGTCGCTTGCTCACTCCCACCCTGGTGGGAAGGGGGAGAGAATCAGAAGGGAAAAAGTGAGAAAACTCATGGGTTGAGATAAAGACAGTTTAATAGGTAAAGCAAAAGCTGTACATGCAAGCAAAGCAAAATGAGGAACTCATTGACTACTTCCCATTGGCAGGCAGGTGTTCAGCCATCCCCAGGAAAGCAGGGCTCCATCACGTGTAACGGTTACTTGGGAAGACAAATGGCATAATTCCGAAAGTCTCCCTCTTCCTTCTTCTCCCCCCCAGCTTTATGTGCTGAGCATGACGTCATATGGTATGGAATATCCCTTTGGTTAGCTGGGGTCAGCTGTCCCAGCTGTGTCCCCTCCCAACTCCTTGTGCACCCCCAGCCTACTCACTGGCAGGACAGTATGAGAAGCTGAAAAGGCCTTGACTAGTGTTAGCACTGCTCAGCAACAACTAAAACATCAGTGTGTTATCAACGTTATTCTCATACTAAATCCAAAACACTGCACTATGCCAGCTACTAGGAAGAAAATTAACTCTATCCCAGCCAGAACCAGGACAAGCAGACAAAAAATTCAAGGTAACCATTACTAAAATAAATGTTTTGTTGATTTCTATTCCTAGCTGTTTAAATTAAACTCTGGGTTCTAATGCTCACATAAAAAGGGGTTATTAGTGCTCTTTCTTCTGGTAATGTAGATATTGGAGAGGTAAGGAGTGTGAGGTGCCAGTTTTCATTCTAGTTCTGTTAAAGCTCTTCACTGTCAGGGAAAGTCAAACTGTTTTGCTTCCCTTCTGCAGAAAATTGTCAGTTGATAGGTGAAACTTCAGGAATAATTAGTGAAAGTAGATGTGTAAATTCCATTGGGAGAATCAGTCTTTCACAAATATATTTAAATGAATTCAGTGTCCTTTTCTTTGAACAGTGGCAGGGTGCAAAAAAAATTATTTTGGATTCTTTCAACAGCATCTGCAAACTTACACTGCCTCTTTAAAAATAAATTACAGCACACCCCACTCAAGAAATCACAAAGGGAGAGAGTGATATTTAAAATTAATTCAAAAAATTTCTCCAACATGTCTCCAGTTGTCAAAAATGCATTGATGATATGCCAAACATATTTCAAAACACTTTTTGTAATGTGAAGATATCTCAAGTCATTTTTCCTCCCAAAGTAAATCTTTAATGGACCTGTACCTCTCCCTAAAACTGCAGGATGGGGTTGGGGTTTTTTTTTTTGGTCCCTCCCTTCCTTTCTCTTTCCCCCAAAAAACCAGCCACACACAGAAACCAGATATTTAATGAAATCTGCAGAGGTAGTTGGGTTTGACTTTTTTCTTTTTCTTGGGTTATTTTTTTGTAGAGAGAGTAGAAAACTAGTTCTGTGGTTAACAGCACTTTGGAGATCTGGACACAAGCCATGGCTCTGCCATAGATTTTCCATGTAATCCTGGATAAGTCATAAGGTCTCTGCTTTGGATCTACTTCTGCCAAATGATGCCTCAAACTGAGTATGAAAGATAGAGACTAGCAATACTTAATATTTGCCTAGCTGTTGGAATGGTGAGGGTCAGTCAAGTGCCTGGATATGTGGGGTGTGATGCCATGTACAGAGATATTAATATTCCCATGGAAACACTGAGTTCACGTTCTGTGCTGTTAAATAAAAAGCAGGAACACTAGTAGGGAGTCACCTGTGTGGCCCATTTTGTATAAACACCCATTTTGACAGGTTCCTTTTTGTATTGGAAAGGCCCCAAACTCCCATTGTATTAAACATTTGCATTCTACTTTATCTTCAAAATACTTTATAAACACTTAAGAATCAATCATCTTAATATATTTATAAAGACAGGTAGCACTAATTAATAACTGTCAATAGACGGGGGAATTTTTAGCTTGAGATTTTGAGTCCATATTAGTGCAGAGCTTAGAAATCTCAGATCATGTCCTTCTCTCTGTGGTTGAAAAAACACATTAGTGGAGCTGCCTGCCTATGCAGCACTTGAACCTTCAGGGGTTTGAGCGTCCAATTCATACACAGTGCTAAAACTTTAAATGTATTTATTAAGACCATGATGTTAATCACACTTACCAACAGATGGAGAGAGAGTTCTGGAGATATATTTCCTATAGTTTACTGACATGTGCAAAGCAATTACTCTTTGTTGAAGAAACTTTGGAAAAATGCATGTCAATATTCTTTGCAAGACTGCGACTTAAAATGCCATTATCAGCAAGGTGTTTCTATGGGAAGCCACAACAAACTGAAAGCCATAACTCTTCCTTATTAAGAATCTACTCCAACCTCTATTAAAATCAATGGAAAGACCTTTCTGACTCCAGTAGGTACAGAATTGCTCAATAAAATGTAGAAAATACCCACAGGTTATTATTGTTCAGTCCATAAAAACAGTCAGCCAAAAACTTACTATTTTTCAAAATGTAATGTGCATACATGTGCTTCAGTTCTTTTAAAAACACTGGGGGACCCTGGTTCTTCAATAGCCTGTTCACTAGAGTGAAACATTGGCAAATAACCCTCTGGGCTCAGGAGCTTTTACTAACAGCCTTTTGTTCACACCTGCCAAGGCATTTAAATTTCATATGAAGACCACGTCTAAGATCTCTCTGCTGAGCTGTAAGGAAATGTCAAAGACTCCAAAACGTAGTTCCTGAAAACGTAAAGGAGAGTTCACAATACAATCGCAGGGCATTAAAATGTTCCAAGATCCTAAAGCCAGGAGCCATCGCAATTCATTGAGGTGACCGCCTGCTTTGTGAAGGTGTTAGGATTTTCAACCCAATCATTTTTGCACCAAGTCCAAAAACTTGGAGCAGAGCAAGATAATATCTTTAGAAAAGCAGATTTTATCTTTATCTATGGGCTTCAGCTGATGGTGAAATAGTATAAATTTCTGTAGGTAATCATCCTGGCTCCTTATTTTAAATTTCAGCAGGATCTTGCTATGCCTTTGTCTGCAGGATTAAAAAGTCCTCTACCCAAACTGACTCATCGTAGGGAGAGTATAAGCGGAGGCTGCCTGTGGAAGTAGGAATGTTAAAAAAGCCCACATCTTTCTGGGGTCACTGAAATATGCTGTGCAATGAGCGCTTTATATTTTAAGGTGAAATTGGAAGCAATTGTTGCAGGTGCTGGAGGATGAGTTACATAAATGTTAGGCTAACAAAGCTAGGTTACTTTGGAAGGAATGATTTCAGTGTTTAAGAGATCATCATTTTAGCTTTACTGGGCAATTGATCCCCATCCACCTATACATACAGAAGCAGTAGAAAGAGCCTGTACACAAAGATCCATCTATCATGTTGTACCCCATGTTACAACAACTCATGTTGTTGTTTAAATTACATCTTTAGCCAATTCGGTCCCTGTCTCTCTGGCACAAATCCAGGGGTACCATTGCAGGGGTTGGATTTTCTGCTTATGATGGGGACAGCTTGTTCAAGCTGCTGATACCATCAGTTTACATCACAGGGGCCATTAAAAAGGCATAGTTTTCTGTTGAATGTCAGGTGCTTCTTGAGCAGGTTGTACAAAACCTGAATGATCCTACCAGAGCCGGTGCTGACTGGGAGAGGGAGATCCCAGCTCTGGAAGTCTCTGTAGCCTCTTTTCATGCTGGTTCACCTCTAGAGCAGTTTCAGTATAGCACTGTTCAGCCGATTTGATTGAGCCAGTAGACTCGTATAAATGAAGGGTGGCACTACAGCTGATCACTTATAGGAATAGATGACCTATCTCCCTTTCTTTATCAGAATTGTTCTTGCTGGTGTCCTATAGTCCTGTATTTATTCAAGGCCTAAACATCCTACGTTGTTCCCTTGGGAGATTATTGCACAGCCCAATGCACCAGTGTCAGGGAGGATTTCCTGCAGTTTAGTCTGACTTTATTTTTAATGACAGGTGGAGTTGCCACCTTATGCTGGAAAGAATACGTAAGTGTATTGCACTTCCTGCAGTACCTCAAGTTTGATTCAGAAGATAGCATAACTGTTCAATATAAAGCTCACTCACACCTGCCTCACAGGGCTTGGCTGTTCCCTATTTCCCTAAAGCATCCTCCTCTTTGGAATTACAGTTCTGCCAGCTCAAGTATCAAATACATTTCGTTTGTAAGCTCAATAAATGGGGCATATCTTCCCGTAGATGTAACTCCCGGTTTCATATTTACAGGGTCGTTTTAACGATTCCCTTCAACCAGCTCAACTAATGGCTGCATTTATCTGGAGAAAGGTCTGAGCTTAAAAAAAATAATCACAAACCTTTGCAGGCTCAGAACTGATTTTATTTGGAAAAATTGAAACCCATTATTGGCTTCCTGAAAGCCAATAAGTAAAACGAATGTTCATCAGCATGGTAGAAAAACATTCTTAGAAACAGTTTTCAAAATTCTGTGTTTTACCCATTTGTCCATTCATCTGAATTAGCTAACCACTACTTTTCAAGTATATTCCCCTACAGACAGTTCCTGGGCACCCCCCACGGAGAATGAGCAGGGGCTCTTCCATGTGGGGAGAGGTGGGTCCGTGTTTGTGTGTGCCTTCCAGAGCATCCGGAGCTGCCGACACCGTGGCTGCATGAGAACTCGTGGCTGCTTCGGATCTTACAGATTTCCATGCTTGGCTTGACATTCACCCCGTTGTTGGCAGGAGGGTATGGAGTGGCCAAACCGAATGTTACCTGCAGACTCCCACAGGACATCATAGGTAACATGGAGGTCCTGATAAGCTCTTTGAGAAGAACATAATAAACCAGAAATGGAGGTGTGGTAAGAAGAGGTTTGTGACCTCTGTTCTTTCAGTATGGAAAGAACAGGCTCAGATTGTGCCTCCTCCCAGTACAGTATGCATGCATTTTTTTAGCGGCTTGTCTTAATCTTCAATAGTGAAACTTGGACCAAGCAAAAGGAATTTTTCCAAGTCAAAACCCTCCTGAGGATTTAATCTCCAATAGGATAAAGCCCCAAAGTGTTCCCTTATTACTAGGAGTCCATGATGATGGTGTGATAATCTTCCACTCCAAGGTCAAGGATGGTTTGGAGATGGCAAATTATTTTTCCCTGCACTTGGCATTGCACATCAAAGTGGAAAAAGCTCCTGCAGAGCATTTGGGAGAACAGATCATGTGAGCAGTGGATAGTGTTCCTGATTTGAACAGCAATTTCAGACGAGTGTATATATAGTTCCTTCATCACACCTTAGATGGTTGGTATTATTAGGCTGTGTGATAAAAAGCTGGTCCCTGTGCACACAAAGGAGCGCAGAGGAACACCAGCGGGTGGGGGAACCGCAGAGGTATGCTGACCAGAGTATTTCCAGGCATTTTACAGGAGACCCACCAGCCCATCTCCCCACTGAGGAAGCACAGGGGCACAGCACCAGCAGGGCACCCCAGTAACCCATCAGAGGAATGGGGCCCTGCCCAGAGACCCCCAGGGCATCGCAGGAGGGTGATCAGCCCCACGAGCTTGGGCATGACACCCACCACATGAGTGGAGGGGAGAGGCTCTCTGGAGCACCTTACAGACTGAGGAGGGCTATACTTAGAGGTATGGGACTCACTACAGGGTGCAGGGCAATAACCAAGTACATTTTACTATGGGATGTTTAGTGGGGGGAACCGAAGGTGGGGAAAGGGTGGGATCAAGGTTGTTTTGGGAGGAACAGGCATGGGAAAATACAGGGCTTAAGGGGATAAAAGAGGCTGGTCGCCCACAAGCAGGCTGCTGCACAGTACATTTGTCTGGCCATGCCCTGCACTGTATCAGCGCAGCCTGTCCTGGCTTCTCATTCAGCTCCATTTCTGGTTATTTTCCTATTTTTTTTTATTTTCCTATTTTTTTGTGTGCACACACATGCACGAGAGTGTGTGTGTATATGGGGGTCTAAGTGCCAGCAGCTGGAGCGAGAGACTATGGGTCACAGGGCTGTGTGGGTGCCAGCAGGTCAAGAGGCTCAGAGCCAGAGGGAGGTCTGTGCGTCCATGTGCTTATGTGTATTAGAAGGGTCTGTACCAGCCGTTGGCATGGGGTTCTGCACCTCGAGGGCTGCTCACATGCCCATATGCCAGCAGGATCAGTGGCCGGTTACTGGGTGGACTGTGCCTAAGCCCAGCTACCAGAGGGATGCGCACTGCACTGTACATACATATTTCACATTAACAGACCTTCATCTGGCTCAGCCAGAGAGGAGACCAGGATGAGGCCATTGGTGCTTGTGTGAGTGCTGTGGTTTCTGTCTGGATTGATCTGTGTGGCTGGCAGTGTATTTGCGTGTATAGGTGCTGTATACGTGTGTGCGCCACAGGCCTACTGGGAGCACATGCTGCGGGTCAGCCCTGGGAGCACAGAGCTACAGCTGCCTCCTCCATGCTGTTGGGCTGCTGGATTCAGCAATATAAACCAGGGTTTTTTCTGATTTTCTTGTACAAAATCCATGCCTGTTTGTACATTTACTTTGTTGGATTCAAGTGATTTTGAAACCAGTTATTAATTTTTATGTGCGTTTGCAGTCCATGTTAAATGTTTTTTGTGGTGGTGTTCCTGGCAATCTTATCAAAGTGACGAGCCAAATACAAGTGAATTCAGGAACAGTGGAAATGGCCTTAGGGGCTCTTTATCCATAGACCAAAACAATGTGGACAGGTAAAGCCCAGCTGCTGGCACTGACACAGTACCTGACAACCTTGGGAGCTGGTACATCAAGAAAATTGGCTTTGATTTGCTAGAGTTGTACACATAATTTTTAAACATATAAAGATGTCCCACTGAAATAGCTGAAACTACTCACACATTTCAGTGCTCTGTACCCTGTAAGAACCAGCTTTTTACAATATGGGTCTTTTGATTACTACCAAATGTGTGTGATTTCCCCAGCTCTTTCCCAGATCAATTATATTTGCTTAATTTCAAGTGTGTGTTGTTGGGAGGGGAAAATGAGGGATCTTTTGTGTTAAAACAGTTGATGAGTGGTTGGCTGTGCATGTTCTCTAGTTTGGCTTTTACTAATACCTGTCATTCCTAGACCCAAAGTCCTGTTATTCATTTGCCTGCAGCACCTGCAGCGTTAGCAAATGGCAACAGTGAGCTCTGCACCTGCAGGCTCCCCGCTTATACAACCTATTTCACGCTCTCTGGAGCAATATTTGTTAAGACCAAGTTAACAAAGTCTTCAAACTTGTAGTTGGCTTGGCACCTCAAAGGCCTGGGCACCCACTATAAGCTTTTTGGGTTTTAATATGTGAGGTTTTTAATATGTGAGTAGTATTGTCTCCTGTAAGTTATTACATATAGATGAAATGCAGCTGCTGAGCTTTTTGAAAATAAAGAGTTGGTTATCTCGCTCACCGTTTTGTCACAACGTCATGCTTCCTACTTTCCCTGACACCTCAGGGAGACAGGAGAGAGGTGTAAGGGAACATGAAATCACAGTCACTTCAGTTTTCCTAGTGGTCTGGGTCTGCCTCTTATTTGCTACGTGGTCTTGCTCTTCAGAGGAGTGCTGCTGCAATAACAGCACTTGATCAGGCTCAGAACAGCAGAGCTGGGACCAATGTGGTGGGTTTGCCCTCAATGCAGTCTAATTTTCACATGGTGCTGGGCAGTAGCCTCTTAAAATTCATTCCCAGTTGCAGCATCTCAAATTCAAAGCACCTCAAGTCACTGGTGACATTAAAAAATCTTGGCCATTTTGCATACCAACATTGTGTTTTAATGTCCATTTACATGACAAAGTTGTTTGTATTCTATTTGTATGTCTTAAATCCAGATACAATATTTAAAGCAGCAAAAAGCATCAGAACAAAATGGTTTCATTTCTTTTCTTCAGCGGCTGTTAATGGTTTTGAAGAGAACAAACACCAAAACATTTTGCCGTGCTCCAGGAAAAAAAGAAAAGCCCACCAAAACCACCCAGACATGATTGCCCATTTTAGGCAGGGCTGATATTCAATACCTGCTCTTCACAGGGTCAATAACCATGACCGACGAGATGGAGGTTTGTGGCAAATCCCTATGCCCCGCCCCGAAGCCCAGTACCCACAGAACCCCCCCGCACCTCTCCCAGCCTGGCGTGGACTCTTGGTGGGTGTGGGTACCCCAGCCCGGTATCAGGGCCGTCAGCTCAGCATCCCCCCACCTCACCCCACTCCAGCTGCAGCCGTGGGAGGAAGCAGCCAGGGAGGGGAGGAAGCAGAAGTACCTCCCCGTACCGCTCCTCCCCTCTGCTGCAGAGCCCCACGGCTCTCCCAGGCACAGCATGCACCAGGCTGCAATTGTTGTTGCCTTCAAAGATTTTCACTGGTCTTTACGTGCCAAACCCACATGCTGCCTTGCTGCGGACCATGGCATCTACCCTGGAGAAGTTCATTCATTCTCTGGATCCCAGAGCCCTTCCCAGGGTTCTCCAAATCCAGTCAGGCATCTATTTCGAAGGTGAGCATTGGGTGCTTTCTGGCGAGGCTTTGCAAGGCCATCTTTGACATTGGGTCCACCTTGGGACTGGGATGGGGGTGATGCAGAGGGAGGATGCTGACAGAGTTGTCTCCCAGCAGTTTTCCACCAGCTGCAATTTTCCCTTTGAAGAACCAGTGTAATGATAAGTGGCTTTGGAGATGTCTTTAGTATGGTGTGCATCTGGTCTTCTCACAGGCAGTGATGAAGGACCTGTAGATACTCCTCATCATATCCTGGAAAGAGTACTGGAATGAGTCATGAATTTGCTTTGCATTCACATGGAGCCATCAATCCAGCAATTACAAATCACCTCACTGAGGTTAATTGATTAAACCTAGCCCTGCTCTTCTGGGGTTGGCATGGAAAGGTACTTTCTGTCTCAGAAATAAAGAACCAGAACATCTGGAAAGTGACTGTGAGGGACCATAAAGTTTTCCTGAAGTTCTGCCCTGTATTTGGGGGTACTTCAGATGTGCAACAATATAAAGGGATGGGTATGAGCCAGACAGGAGCATCAGAAGGGCAATGTTTTGCTGGGTTTTCCTGCAACAGATGTTTTTATGGTGGTTTTATTGCTGGGCTCTGCTTGTGCACAAAACAAAGTGGAAAGATAGTAAAGACACTTGCACTGGAGGGAAAAATTCTGCACTTGGTCAGCGTATGGACTTTAATGACAGTGAAAACACCATGTCAGGCCCATGTATTAGTTTAGAAAAAGGAAGTTACTTACCTGCCACTGCAAGGGAAAACGGGGTCACGCTAGGTAAAACTGCAGGGGCTTTATGAGATGAGATGAAGCTTGCTTCAGCTGAATACCTGCTTCAGGGTCCACAATACCTATCTTTACGTTAATCTAAAAATCCCCATGCTGCTCCATAGTAAGATGAGAGAAGAGGTGGCTGCCTTTAGCGACCATGGAAAGCCTGAGCTGTGATCTCGGTGCTGTGGCTGGAGTGTGCGTTTCTTCCCTCTGGAAGAACAGCCTCTTGAGGAGGAAAGAAAATGGGAGAGGGCATACTTAAGCTGTGATGGTGGCGTACTGACCATGTTCTCCTGATTGCCCATTCTAACTGCTCTGGAAACTGCCTAGGACACATGAATAGTTCTCATGCACAAAAAGGCATTCTGGGAAACAAACTTGGCCAAAATTACCAGAAACTTTTGAAAATATGCTTTTTCTGACCTTTGATATATGGCCTGTTCAAGTTTTACATGTTAAAACAGCCCAAGAACTTGAACTGAATTAAGTTCTTGTAAAGGAGGCTACGACCTAAGTGATGAAGAGTGGAATTTAAACTAAAAACGAGAAAATCACCTCCTTAAGTTGGTGTAGCCACCATAGTTGTCTCTTTCCACACAGCTAGGAAGCAGAGGTAATATAAATACAAGTTGTATGTATATTTACATGTATGCACATGTACACTTATATGTGTATATCTATGCATGTGTATGTGTACACAAAATACTGTGAGATATGTATATATATGTATATACAAAATACTACTATAAAATTAGGGTAACCCAGCTGTCAGCAGGTTTCTGAGCTCCTACAGTGTGCATCCTGCTGCTAGTGGATGTTAAAACTCATACCAATACATCTTTGGAGCCAGGGTATTTCAGCTTGTGCTTCCATTTACTGTGTAAACCCCTCCACACGAAGAGAAAAAACAGTGGAGACTTAAGCCACAGACCATCCTGCAGCAATGTCTTCACATGTGAGAGAAAGAAGCTATTAGCTGATGACTATCTATAATAAAAGAGCCTGCACAGCCTTGGGAGGGGGTGATATATGCTATAGACACCCAGGAATGTTTGCACTAAAAGCGAGATCCTTGTGCTGCTGTGATGTTTCTTCAGTCTTCAGCAGCACCACCTCTTCCTGTCCTCTGGTCCCGGCGGCTTCCTCTCAACTGCGTGTGTTCCCCCCAGCAGGCTAGATGCAGCACTAACATACATGCAGGTGTTTCTTGCTTATACAACGAGCAAGGCTGATACAGATGTGCTGCTAGGCTCCTTCCCCTCACAGGTGGCACATCCCCAGACTACTTGCAGGTACCTAGAAACACCGATGTCCACTTGCAGGCTTGCGTTGGTTCCTCTCTCTTCTTCTTCCTTGCTTCAGAGGAAGCTAGAGATGCTCGAGACACTGTGCCTGAGAGGTCTGCAGGATCTAGGGCTATGAAAGCTGAAAGTCTGGCTTCTCGGGCCAGACTCTCCCTTGCTCTCCCTCCTTCCTTCCCTCCCTGAGCTCTCTGTCCACACCAGATCTCTCCTCAACACTTTGCTCCCCTCCGTACCTGGCAGCGGGGGTGAACACACTGTTCTGTGATTGCATTATGATTTATGTTGCATTTTCTGAAGCAAGAGTAGTGCTTCAGAGAAAGTCTGAAGTAACTCCTGTTACATTGCTAAACAGGAGAGTGGACCACTTTGTGCACTTTGAATTTCCATTAGGACAACCATTCTTTAGCCATTCCTCAGACAGATCCTCCCGCCCCCCCAAACAACCCTTTTGATTTCTCTTACCACGTGCAGTACACCAGCAATCACATTGAGGGTAATGGCAGGTCTATTGACAGGGAACATGGGTTTATTGCTATGGGTGCAGGGACCAAATCAGAGCATTTGTGCACTGATTGTAGTAGCTCCCAACCATCTACAAAGTCAGCCTGGTCAGCTGAGTCCTACTCGGATTAGCAGTTTTATGGAGTTGGATTTCATAGGAATCTTTAACCACTCTCAGCACAACACACAAATAGTAAGGGAGAAGATTTATTTTTAAAGCATTACATGGAATTGTTTGATAAATCACAAAGGATGATTCATTTTCTGGTGTAAGAATGTAAAATAGCAAGAATTTGTACTTATGCACAGTCTATGTATAATCCCCTCTCCACAACCCCAGAAAAAAGTGCAAGGTTTCTGAATGTCAGCTTAACAGGTACGTAAAATGGCTACTGGAGTAAATAATGATCTACAGAATCCATTAGAGCTGTCACATCACAGCTGCAGCAGCCAACCAATGAAAGCTACAGCTGTCTAGGCGGTAAGGAGATGATGGAGCTTAATTCATTCACTTGTCTTCTGTGGTGCACTGTGTGCTGCCAGGACAAAACTCTTCTTTTACTCTATCTGCAAGCAACATTTTGCACACACTGCACTTAGGTCTAGATGGTTTTACAAGTAAATATGGGACTTGCAAATTAGCCTCACTGCTCTTGACAGAGTTTCAGTACCTCTTGAAGCATAGGGAAAGCATAATGCTATAAGTCTTTGTAAGGACAGATGGTTTTTTTTTCATGTCGTATTTTTATTAGAAGCTGCGAAGTCAAGCTCCAGGGAGAGAGTGGGAATTTGCTTGCCCTTGGGCAAAGTAAAAGCTCTAAAAGATCCCATTCTGCCTTCATACCCATGTAGCACCAAATGCAATCCAGGTCTGTTTTCGGACCCAAGCCTGCTTGCTGCAGTTCCTGGTGGAGAGTAAGTTGAAAACATATGCTGCGTGCACCCATTCCACCGTTAGTCTCCCTACTAGCCTATAAAAAATTATGTTCCTGATGCTATTAATGGAGTTGTGATGTATTTAACTGTAGCTCTCCAAACTGCAAATGGACAGGACTTTACAGACCCTGTTTCCATTCATAATACTTTCAGCTAGAGAAGCTACGGGCAATTGAACTTTTGCTGTTGGTAGTGAATGCTACGACCTAGACACCTTTCTGAGGAAGCTTTGTTCTTGTTCACCTCTCTGTTCCTGGCCTGAAGCAGAGGGAAGGGTTTCCCTGGCATGATATCAGTGTTTTGCATGCTACACCTGGACTTTGGGGTTGATTGAAGCTTTACCCAGTTTGCCTCAGGCAGGATAGCCAAGGTGTGAGGAGCTTGTTCATACTCCCGTGTTCCCAGTCCCCTTTCCCCTCCAGCAGTGTGCGGCTGCATAGTCAGAGCCCCAACCGTCTATGACTGTCCGACACCACCCAGAGTCAGGAACACGGGGTTTTGGTAAATAGCCCTGAGTTCTTCTAAAGCGCTTTTCAGTCATCATGCTCAAAGGACCATACAGAAGTAGAGAAACTTGTTATCCCTGGTTTGAAAACAGAAACACAGGTGAAAGGAGAGAGTGGTTCTGCAAACCCCAGGGATGCCTCTCAGGGCACTTGTTTTGGACTCTGCAGTCATAATATCATTGCTACAGAAAGTGGACTGTTGAATCTCTGAAGGGAATAGGAAGGCTGATGATTATAAAATGAGACCAAGTTTGCCAGATACAAATATCTTGGTAATCAGCACTGATTAGAAAGGAACTACAGTGCAGACTGAAGTACATGACAATTTAATAGCTCATTAAAATATGTTATTAAAAAATTAAACTACTGAAACTCCATTGGAAATGGATTTGATTGATTGACTATTTTTCTTTGAACATTTTAGTAAATATTGATGCTTAGTGAGCTAAGTACTCTATGACCGCTGATTTTTACAGATAGCATGCAAGTATGGGCTTTCATCTTTATGTTGCAAAAATTATGTCTGTTTTAATAAGGCTATAATTATTTTATGGGTAATTGAATTTAATATTCTTCAGGCTTAATTTAACCAGTGGCAGGACAGTAAAAAGTGTCAAACTTTAATTGCGAAAAATGTAGAACTGCTCAAGGCACCTATTCTGTTAGTGTTTCTTGCCACTAGCCATGTTGCCTATCCACAGCCTTCCCATTTTTGCTCTGCCTAAATAGAAATCCCACATTTAATCCCATCCTTTTTTAAATTCCCCTAAAGTTAAATGTACACATCAGCAATGGGATTAGGACCCCAAGGACTGGGACTTGCCAGATTACAGGGAGAGTTGGTAGCTCCTCTCTGCAGTTCAGCTGTTCGAAAGTAGCACGTGTTGTGTGAATCGTAGCACCAGCGTATCTCCTCTTTATGACGGATCTGTGAAACTCGTTGGGAAAGTTTATGCTGTGTGCTCTTTCTGTAAGCCAGCAGCCTCCACCTCGGCAGGGGAAGCAGCACGCTGTAAGGGTGGTGCTCCGTTTTGCTCCCTCTCCTGGGGCTCCAGAAAGTGTCAGGTCTCTCCACAGAAGATGAAGATGGTGGGAAGAGGCAACAGTGGGGACACACATACATCCCTGGTTAATGCCCTTCCAGACCTAAGGGAGTTAAAGATGCTCAGTATTGCCAGGTGGGAATGCCCTCGCTGGGTGGCTGTTTGGTGCTCTCTGACAGATGCCTGAGGGGTGATGCCAGACAAAGCCCTTTGGGATTTGCCCCTTCTTTGGTGAATGTGAATAGGTCCATTGCTAAACTTTCTTTAGTGAACCATAGAGAACATGAACATGGTTAGGCTCATGGTTCCTCTTGGCTCTCCTTTGCTGGCTGCGTATCCACACCTGCTCGCTGTGTCTGCAGTTTCAATTTCACCCTTTCTGCTTCTGTTACTGGAAAATGGCATCCTTCCAGCCTGCGCTTCTGTGAGCCTTTCAGGGGAGCGATGGGTTCAGCGGGCCAGCCACAGAGCACTGGAACCACTTACGAAAAGTCCTGTTAACCCCCTAACTGCAGCTAGGCAAATTGGATAAAAAAGGAATCCTTGTATATCAAGTCTCAGCTGCTCCAAGTCCTAATTTAGACAAGAAATCGCTCTCAACACTAATAGTTAGAAAACCATCATGTAGGATGGAATAATTTTTTACTGCTTTTAAGCCAACCTAGAGGGAACAAATCCTGCTCCGTTATCAGTGTGAAAAGCCAATGCGTCCATGAAAGCTAGGATATGCGGTCGGTAATATGCATGAATAAAACAAACAAGCTGCCTCTTCAGGATTAACAAAGGCACTTTTTCTTATGAAAAGCAATAAGACAATTTAAACAGAGGCTAAAGCATGGACAGCTTTGAACAGCTTTGATGAAGACAGTTAGGGTGGTATTTCTCAGAGGTGGAAGATCAATAAAAATGACCTGCGCATTTACTGGCTAGAGTCTCATTTGAGTGCATGCCAAAGGGAGCATCGCATGTGAAATTGGTGAAAATTGTAGTGCAGTGTATGCACTTACTAATTTGTCTCATTTTTACAGTGATGGAAGCCAAATCTGCCTGTAAAAATGGAAGAGTTCCCCCCCTTGAACATAGTTGTTTCCCTTCCTCTTGACTGAGCAGTTAGGAGCAAGAGCCCTAGGTACAGCAGGAGTAACAGATAGTTTGGATTCTCTTTTGTGGTCAGCAGACAGAGCATGTTAGCAAATTTTCTCTATTAATATGTACCACTGAAACTCTCCTGTACTTATTCAGGCTGTTTCAAAAACATGTTTTATTCTGAACAAGAAGGAAAGTGCCCTTCAGTGAATGTAATATGAGAAAAAAACCTGACTTTTATGGGTCAGATATTGCTCATTTTATTCATGCAGCTGCCCTCAATGGGATGACTCATCCAGACACAGTGAGAAAAATCTGACCCCGGGTAGCTGGCACTGAGGGCAAAGCTGTTTCGAGGATCTCCTTGTGGGGATTGTCTTTGCATGACATTCAGCTCCAAGCCTCTCTGTGGGTGGCACAGGAGGTGGGCAGAATACCCGAATTGCCTGCCTTGTCTCAACACAGGGGTCAAGCCCCTGCCTTGACTTGCTGAAGCTGCCCTTGACGTGCTGGTTTCCTGCAGTGGAGAGGGCTCCCTGGCTGTTGTGGTGCTTGGGCTTGCAGGGGTGTGAGGAGGAGGTCTGCAGCAGGAGGAGCCTGTTTCCCTACACATGAACCTGCCATCCTATAAAAATACCAAGACAATTTTCACAAACTCAGGCTCCAGAGAGGTCAGGGGACAACTATAGCAAATGAGAAGGGAGGGAAGATCCTGGGATAAAGTTATCATGATACACAAGCCCATGACCATGCTCCGTTGCTGAGTTGCTTTCATGGAGTATTTTGTCTTCCAGTAACTTGTGATCTATGCACGAGGAAACATGGCATTAGTCCAGGTTCGCTGTTTCTAGTTAGCTCCGTTGGACACACGGTAATGGCACAAGGGGCAGCGTGCTGTGATCTCAGTAGGGGAAGATGCTTAAACATGTTTCCAGTTCTGGGCTTTACTGGTGAAGTGCTCAACACTCTGGCCTGATCCCACAACTTAATTTAAGCAGACTTCTTAAACCCAGTCCTGCAAAGCACAGATTTGCTGTTAAACATACACTTCAATGAACATACCTTAAGTCAAAGTCATTAACATGGCAAAGAAAATTAATAAAACTAAATAAATCACGAACAGCTAAACCAGTGATTAATGCTGTTCAAAGGCAGCTTTCGGCATTCTCTTCACTGCTTCAACAGTTCTGACTCGTGTGGGTAAACCCAAACAAAAGGTCAAAGATGTTGCCTCTGGAGCTGTGGTTTCACTTGCTCTTTCCATTATAGTGGGTGCTGCACACACAAAACTCTGCTGCCACATGCAGAGTGTGAGCCTTCCGGATAGATGAGAATTGGAAGAAAGTATTAAAAAAAAAAAAAAAAAAGCCATAAACCTATCAGGAAAGGAATAAATCAGACACTGCAAAAGTAATTTTTTAAAAAATTCCATTATGATTGAAATGGCTTAAAGCACTTGACATTTAAAGTTTAACGTTATATGGTAAAAGATAAATCTTACAGCTTTTGTTTTTTGGTGGTTTTGTGCTGGCAAAAATCAGACCCTCTGCAGCCTAATTAAGTATGATCAAGATAAGATGCCCTCTTTGCACAGAGCCTTTTGATGGGAGTTTACCTCCGTGGCAATTCAGCAGCTGAACTCCTTGGAGGATTTGTGTCCCAGACTGCTTAGGACACATTAAAGAGAGAAGAGCTGTTACAAAGCCCAGTAAGTTGCTCTGCCACTTGATAGAGGATCTTCTACGCAAAGTCACGCTGCCTTCGTGGCCATTGCTACCCCTGGGCCTCTGAGCACTGTGTGGGCACGGGGGGACCTGGGCTCACCCGCTCTCAGTGGCTGCACCTTCTAGGGGTAGGAAGGAAGGGGTGGATAAAAGCCATACAGGTGTTTTATACTATTTGCAGCCACTCTCTCAGCCTGGGGTTGGAGAGAGAAGCTGGGGCATGCTTCCTTCTTCGCCTGCCATTGTGCATAAGATTTTCAGCCTCTTTGTATCTTCCCCACGAGTTGTTAGTTTATTTGTTTAGTGGCGAAAATCCAGCATGCTGATTAGGATCTTCAGTGCTCAGGAGGTATTTGACTGAAAAAAAAAAAAACCAAACCAAAGCCACCTAACTTCTCACCATCAGAAATTGGTTGCTTTTCCCTACTGCTTAATCAGAGTATAACCTGATTAAAGTTGTGAAGCAAAACTCTCCTCCCCACAACTTTAAAATAGATCTCTCTTCTTGCCAAAGAGCATAAACTCTGAACAATTGGCTAACCCCCAAATAATGCCCATAAAGAATGATATTTTTTTATTGACACTAATTATAGATACATTATGCCCTTCATACTACTTTGGGAGCCTGCAGCAGCCTTAATAAACCTGTGATTTCAGCTGAGCTATGTCGTAGGGGAAAGCAGGCTGTTGTAATTCTGGCTGAATGACTGCCCCAGGGGGTCATGCCTTTATGTGAAAGCAGAATCATTTCACCAGCTCCTGAAAGAGTCACCTCTGATCTGGGAAGACAGCACCCATATGGGCAACTGATGACAACATAATAGTGGAGAAAGGTGCTCTGGGAAAAGGACATTGGGATGAAGTTCTACTCTTTCAGGACATACTGGGACATCTTTCACCTCCCTGCAAAGCAGCCAGGTTCCTGGTTCTTTGGATCTTCTTTCAAAGACCTCTCAGCCTGCCAGCTGCAATGAATTCAGTGGGTGCTACTGAGAGATGAAGGGAGAATTTTTTTCCTTCGAGGATTCAAACTCATAGGGCTAGGGAGTCAATGCCTAGTGTTTGGCCTGCAAAGTAATTTGTTTTTGTTAGGAGAAAAGCTTGGTCTTTGTTTTAAAAAAAAAAATAAAAAAGATGGGGGGATAGTTAGAAGTGCTTAGCAGCACCCTGTGGCAGACAGATGGTTAGACTGGGAGTCAGCCAGCCTGGGCTTGAGCTCCAGCCCTGCTGCATGGTCCTCTGTGCCACCTTAGTCAAGCCTTTTGTCTTGTTTGCATTGCTCTCCCTAGCCCGCCTTGCTAAACTGCCCAGGGGGTGTGCGACAAAAGGGACTTACATACGAGTGAGGTATTATTGCTGTTTAGTCATGGACCTGATTTTGAGCCATACTGCCTATCAGCATCAGTGAAGCGTTCACTCCGAGAGCAGTCACTGAATGGGGCTTTAAGTTGCTGGGAAGAAAAAGAGAAATATTACTGAGCTATTTGCTGTTCTACCTTGCATTATGCAGTATTTCTCTCAGTGGTACTGTCATCTGGCCTGACATGAAGAATGTCATTCTCCGTCTCTGGCATACTCTATATTTATATTTTATACTGTTGTTTTTAATACAAAAAGACTCTTCTCGTACCTATAATGAGAAATAAATCAAATAAAGGGCTCATGTTAGGGAGGATGGTGGTGTGGCTGCTTAGCATTTTAGGAAAGATGGAGGAAAAAGATATTGAACCAATTGTTATGGTTGCTTTGATGTGATCACAGCAGTTGCTAATATGGATTGTCAAACTAGAGATGAGCTTATGAAAGGATATAAATGTGTTTTTTATTGAACAAAGTAACAATCCAGAAAAGGTGGATTCAAAGGCAGCAAGCTCTTTAATTACAGCTTTCAAGGGCATTGTTTGATCATTGTAAATAAGCTGCTTTATTCTGGGTTCTGCTAAAATTTTTTTTGCATTTATTGCATACATCTTTCTCAAATCAAAAAGATTCAGTCCTTAAGGTTACTTGATTTACATTTTCATCATCTTACACTTACTTTGTGGCTTGAGTGGGGAAAATGCAGTTACTATTGTGCAACAACAAATACATGTACTAAAAGGTCCATTTTAATTTTATTTTTCAATATATTTTGTGTGTGGGTCCGCATCACACAGCTGAAGTAAAATCTTTCAGGGTTACATTGTCACACAGCGGGTATTTTCACAATGTTTTAAGACTAATTATTGTGGTTTTTAAGGGAAAAAGAATTTTTATTGTCCCTTTTGAAAACCATGCAGTTTCCCTCCCTCCCTTTTATCAGCACAAATATTTGCTGCAAATGCCTAGATGACAAATCACACAGGTAACATTTTTCTTGTTTGAATGTAATCTTCATTGTACTATTCCAGGCAAACCGCCAAGCAAGGGCTAAAACCAGGGCTAAGGCAATCTAGTTGCAGACAAATATGTAATTACAATCAATACTGTATGTGCAATTGGACCCCCAAAAACGAATCTGTTCTTGTATGGCTAGCAGAGTTTCATTTTTTTAAATGATTTTTTTTATCCTGGTATCATTAAAAATGAGGCTTCTGCAATCACAGTCTCGGTCTGTTAGCTATCCTCCTCCCAATCTCTCACCCTCATAATCTTTCAACCTCTTGGTCTCTTTCAAATGAACCTGATAAAGGAGGAAGTAATTAAAGTCCTACAAGTTGCCCATGAAAATGGTCATTTACGTAGGTACTTATCCACATACATACATGCACATCTGTCTGCCTATCCACTCATATATGTAAGTTTTACTACTGATAAGCTGTTGAAGTTTGGTCTCTGACTTCCTTAATTGGATGGAAAATGTGGTGCCGTACCTCCGTCACTCAGTGGTTACATGAGCAATTTATCCAACTTCTCTTCTGGGATGAAAAGTATTGTCCTATGGCCACGAGTCCCAGGGTACTTGGGCACTCTCCACTTCTACTCTGCTAAAAGCTTTCCTCTCTTCTAGAAGACTTAAAGCATCCTTCCTAGCTGCTTAATACCCTTTCCCTCCTTGACGATGCCAAAAAATACATCTTTTTTTCCTTCTTCTTCTTTACTTCAAGAAGGGGTTCACTTTCCTTGGTATTATTACAAAGCATTATCTTTGCCAGATGATTATGTACCCATGTAATAGTTTATTTCTTTAATGGTAGAACAACCAGCACCCTGATTGTCTTTCTTTTTTAATTTTAATTAAAACCATTACTTTGTTTTTAGGTTTTAATTTTCATCTCACTTTTTCCTAGAACTGATGCTTTTAGATGAATGATCCATTTGTTTTCCACAACAACGTTATGTTTTATTCTGATGAAAGACCCTGAGTGTTAAGGTGCTGTGACAGGCCTGTGTGTCTATTCTGCGCACACTCTTTTGTGGCTTGCAGTCAGGCATTTATAATCCATCTTTTTTTCTGAATGCATTATCTTGGCCCTTGATGTTTCGAACAGAGCCTGCAGCTCCATGTAATGCTTTTTGTAGACTCCAGCTTGAACTCCATATGCTTGTCTGCCTCAGGTACTTTCTCTCTTTTACGAGTGCAGATTTTCTTTTCTTGTGTATTTTGCCCTTTTCTTGTAGTGTTTTAGATTGTCTGCCATCTCTACAGACCCAGGCTACTGTTTACCCTGTGTAGTTGTTATCTGCATTTCTCATGTTTTGCAAACTTTGATTGCTTTGTCAAAGGCTAATTTTTGTGTCATCCAATCATCTATTTTTGAGTGTTTAGCAGAGCTAGTCTCTTCTCATGGATATTGCCAGACTGGGTCTTCAGCCTTGGACCCATCACTAACTGATCAGTGTTTTGACTTTTTTGCAAGCTCCGTTTATACTTTTTATTTTGTGATGGAGGGCAGGACTTCTCAAACTCTCTGCCATACAATTTGTAGTTAAGCTATTGTGCCTGAGGAAAAGCAAACCTGATAAAAGTAGTAAGTCCTTCAGAATTAGCCATGATCAGAAACAGGGCCCTCCTCTACTCCCCTCTTTATTTCTTGGTGGCACCGCTCTGCTGCAGATATAGACTGAAGCAGTGGTTCAATCTTCTTCAGTCACACCATTTTTTGGAGAGGTTCAGCCTCTTAACTGCTCCATTCTTCCCCTCAGGGCCGTTGCTTGGTTTGCTCTACTCCAGCTACCACGTTAATTGGCAATCGGCCGCAGCCAGCGAGGCCACCCACCCTGCGTGGCTCGGTGCGGGTGCTCCTGTGGAGCAGCACTGCCTGCATGTGGGTGCACGCCGGGGCCTGGCTGCGTTGAGGGGCACACTTGCAAAGGCTGTCTAGCAGAGATGAAAGCGAATGTGCCTGAAGCCCATAATTAGTCAGTGCAGTTACTTTGATATGTTAAATGGTCTCTAGGGGTCTATTTTCAAGTGAGGTAATCCGGAGAAGCTGGATCTAAATCTGCACTGAAGAAAAAAAGCCTCTACAAGCCATGAGCTCCCATTTTGAGCAGGTTTTTGCAAATATTTGTTCGAGGGTGAGAAGATTGGAATTCTTTGCTCATCTTTCTATGTTTCTATAACGTAGAGCTCATCATGCTGGGTCCTCTGGGATTCCCTGTATCTAATAATATCATGGTTGCTTGTGATCTCTACTGTGTCTGATGTGAGGAGTGAGGTGGTTCAGCACAAAAGGAGTATTACCCTCTTCATGGCTGCTCAATGTTTCTCTCCCTCTCACTGTAATATGAAATAAGTATTGCACATACACTTTTCTGACTGTCATAAAATATCCTATGGAGCTCAGCTAAGGCAATGAGAGCTATGATAATTCCTCATGAGTTTATTAGAGCAGCAGCCAGCCTACTGATGGGAGTTGTAGCAATATCCAGTGGAGACATCTGAGTTAGTCAATGTTGAATTGCTCAGGGACTAAAGGGAGAGCAAACAACAATGCACTATCTTTACAATAAGAAAACCAGATTGTTCTTTTTTTTAGTTAAAGGGCAGCAGCTCTCTTGGTCGTCTGCTTAGTACCAGATTGGTTGAAAGGATGCGTAAACAGCATGTTCTTTCACCTGACTGTGGTTGATATTTGTGTGGTACTATAATCCGTAATGTCTCTGTGCTAATGATCACCCTGCTGTGCAACAGAAAGGCAGCAGCCTGCTGGGGCAGTTTAGAGCCTAAGTGCAAAAGTGCCCTTGATCCTATGTAGGATTCTCAGCAAGGGAAACAGGCAATGTTGTCATATCTAGCCTGCCAAAAGCATCTGCCACATGATTTTTTAATTATTTTTTTAACCTAGATTCTTCTACATAGGGTTAAAAATGTACATCAGCACCTGTCGTCTTCAGGGGAGCAGCTGGGGATTTCCTGGCATCCATCTCAATTGTGAGAGCATTGCACAAGCAACAGACAGGTTTGCCTGGACATGTCTTCACAACAGGGCAAACTTAACCAGTTGCTCAGTGTTGCTTTTATTCATCTTCCTGTCCTGACACAAACCGGTTGTTCTGTGGTGCTCTACTGAGGCTTTGGGCTTAGGCTACAACCAGAGCAACTTTTGCACAGGCTGGTGTCCCAGTGACTTCCAGCGAGGCTGAGGTGGTAACCAAGTGCTTGTCACCTGCAAGCGCTGCAGCAGAGTAGATAAATAGAACTCAGTAGGAGATGCTTATTAGCCCAGGCTATGGTTGTGACCAGAATTGGTCTTGAGTGAGCATTAGGAAAATCGCTCAGCTAACAGTTGCATTTCTGATATGACGCCTGGGGAAAAAAAAAAAAAAAAAAAAAAAAAAAAAGTAGAAAGCTCCCCCGACCCTGCCCCAGCTACAAGGACAGCTGTGGAGTAAAGAATGTTACTTTTTGTGGGAAGTGAGATCTGCAGGCAATGGCAATATTTCAGTGCAGGCCATCTGAATTATAGCCAGAGGTCAGGTTTTAAATACGTTTCATTGCCCGAGACCATTCTGGTTACCTAGGTTAGAAGTTAAAAAAAAAAAAAAAAAAAGACTTTAAACTGAACAAGATGCAAGAAGCGGCTATTAGAGGAATTCTAGGGGGTAAAATCTGTCTTCTCAGAGGAGGTAAAAGGAATTAGTTTCTTCTGGATTTTTTGTCAAAAATGTGACCAGAGAAGGGCAAAATTAACCTTGCAAACCTTTTGGGGAAGGAAGACCTGGAAATCACAAAACATAGTATTTTAAATAGCAGAGCAATGTTAGTAGCAGAGCAAATGAATACACTTACCAGTGCATTGGGAGTGGAAAGGAGAATAAAGTTTCTCACCACGAGGGAAATGAAATTCTGAGATGGGATTCCAGGAAGGGTACTTCCACATCACTTCAGGATGGAGTTTGGTAAGTTCTTGGAAGGAACTGCACAGCATCAGAAGAATGGAAGCTGGCATTAAAGTTAACATTTCTTATGTTCTGTGGTCAATGTAATTCTGTCTACAAATGGAACTGAAAGGTGACTTAATCAACATGTGTTTGCTGCATTGCCTTTATATATAATTAATTAATCCCATGCCTCAAAGCTTCTACTTATCTCC
Organism: Pelecanus crispus; assembly: GCF_030463565.1. NCBI lineage: Eukaryota > Metazoa > Chordata > Aves > Pelecaniformes > Pelecanidae > Pelecanus > Pelecanus crispus. The sequence goes on from NC_134645.1 coordinate 71,387,859, forward strand.
TGCAGGGACCAGGAAGTATTTTCCTTCTTCTGCATAACTTGGCTTTTGTTTTGGCTTTGCTTTTTTCTTCCCTGCTGCCCCTACTTCTGAAACAGCAGAGATTGAACACAGCAAGAATGGAGAAGGGAGGGTGTTTTTGGCAGGGCAAGCTGCAGTTCCAGGTTTTGCTGAGGAAGCTCTGAAATGCTCGGTTGGATTGCCTTGTTCCCACACTCAAACTTCTGAACATAACAGACAAAAGAGGAATTTTTTTCCTGCCAGGTCAGAATCAGTAGGCTCGTTTCAGCATGGGGGAGGGATTACCACTGTTAATTTGCCAGTTTTCCAATTTCTTGTACTTTCTTCAGGTTTTCTGTTACTACAGAAATCTCAAATGCTGTTTGCACTTTGATGTCTCCTGGCCTCTCCCTGGGCACCTTCTAGGGTCTATGGTTTTTTTCTTTCTGCTATAGTCACTTGTTTCCTATGGGATATGCTATGCTCTGTGCCACACAGAGGCATCTTTCCTGCCTGAGCTCCACTACCTGCTGATTTCAGGAGCAGCTCCCGATGACCCAGGTGATCCTATGGTCTGTCTCATTCTGTTTTCATCTAATAACTTAGAAAAGCAAGTTCTTCAAATCTCATTCTCCTTACGTGCATCTAAGAACAGTGTACACATAGAGCTGATCTAGAGATCACTGAAGTCACAAGGTGGATTTTCTCGTGACACCAAGGAAGAAAATGAAAATTAGGCTTAGTTATTGCAGGATAAGTATTATTTCATATAACTTTTTTTCACATATTTCTGCTTTCATTCAAAGAGGTGAAGACACTTGACAAAGTGAGAAAAAGCTGAATAACGCTTTTCTTTCCTTTTGTATTTCTTTTCAGGATCCATCTATGAAATGTTTGGAAATGAATGCTGCCTGTCAACAGGAGAAGTCCTTAAAATTATTGGCTTCAAAATTAATAAGCTCATAGCAAGTATCTGTGAGAATAATGAAGTCAGCCGGTTTTCAGCCAAAGTGGAATTACCACTAAATTTTCCTGGTATAGTATTTCATGAATACACATTTTTGAGGAATTATAACCCTGACTAATCACCTCTGTTCATTTTATTGATTTGCTGTCTTGATTGATATTTGTTTGAGGTTGCAACTCAACTGTCAAGGATACAATTTTATCAGACGGCACAAGACACAATCAACTCATTTTTAGATTTCAACTCTTACAGTTCTTTTTCAAGCTTGGGTAGAAATTATTAATGTTATAATGTTTGGTAGTAATGCCTTCTGTACTTGAGGTCACTGAGTGTAAGAATTATTACAAAAGTCTTCTTTTCAGTTACTTATGACTTTGCCAAATTTTGTCTGAGCTGAAATCTTCCTTGCTGTGCACTCAGACTATAATTTATTTACTATTATTACATTTTTATTTTATTATTTTGGATATAAAGTATTTTGAATACTTTGTTACATTTCGGTTTTATTTTAATGATTTATTTTAATTCCAGCGGCCAAAGTGGCTGCTCCATGCCTGGAAACAGGATTAGAGGAAAACAGATCTGGTTTTCTGCTTAAAAAACACTTTAACTGTTCTACAGAGAAATCCCAAAATAGCCATATTTTGGGGGATGGACTTGAAATTTGTCATGTGGTACTGATTTGTTATTTGAAATGTATCTTCCTCTGTTCATGTGGCCTTGTTAGGGAGAGCTGGTCAAGTACTGTACCCAGGACAGCTAGTTCCTCACATGTCATATTTATGAATTTTTCAATTCTGCTCTCATCTCAATTCCTTTACTATTAGGGCCCAGCTGTGTTAAATAGGGAAGTGATATAGAGTGCATATCAGAAGAAGAAGTGCTGGACTGTGAGTATCCATGTGTGGGAAGTGGAGGAGGCAAACTAGGTTAGGAAACTGATAGAAAAAGATCGGACCTCAGAGCAGGGCAGAAGGGTGATGACTTGATATGCAAAGATTGAGGACTGGAGACAGCACTGGAGGTGGTTACCAGCACCAGAGGAGGACTGCACCTGCACAGAAATATATATGTAGGGCATTTCCTACTCTGGGAGTCTTACAGGCAGCAGAGGTAATGGGAATCCCTCAGGGAGAGGAGATGAGTGGGCTGGAAAACAGCAGCAGAAGGCCAGTGGGTTGTGGGAGGGAGCCTGTGTAGGTCTGGGAGAGAAGTTACAGGATACCTGCAGGTAGGAAGCACAGGAACAGAGCACGCCCAAGGACACAGCAGCCCTCAAGAGCCTGAGATCACGTCCAGGACTCACTTTGCCCAGCAGTCTATTTAATGCACTGAATAAGACTACAGTTTTGTTGGGGGGGGGGGGGGATATATATATAAAAACATTTAATTAACACTGTATTGTACTGCAAGCACATGAGAGGTTAAATTGATGCTGCATGGAGAAACATATTATGGGTGTTTTCTTGTGTCTGAGTGCTTGAATTAGTAACCTCATCGACGTTCTTCTAATGTATCGCTGAGCGTGTGAGAATGTGTGCACATGCATATATATGGTTTAGGTTATGCTAGTGCCCGAACTGGGATGTGCTTTTTCTGCAGAGGGAGGCAAGACACACTTCTTGAAGCAAATAAAATGTAAAAGCACATGGGAATGCAATATTTCATCTGAATGCCACAGGAAAATATCTTCTATCATGCCTTCATTTTCCATCTCCAAAATACAGATTTCTCTCGGAAACAGTCCTATATATAATTTTCTTTCCCCCCGTAGAACATCAACTTACTTTCATGTTGTATGACCACTTATTAAAAGACTTTTTTTGGAATGCCATTTTCAAGCACCGATAGGGCCCAAATGTAGTGATCAAAGACATTTTAATTATCTGTGGCTATCTAGAGATATTGAAGTACTGCTGTACTGTGAACTCTCAAGGTACTTAGTATTTTTGTTGAAATCCAAACTTCTTTGCTATTATTAAAATTTCTTCTATCTCTAAAATATTTATACATATAGGGAGTCATATTCTAAATCTTGATTGGCAGGTGGGTTTGAACATTTGAATCCTAAAATATCCAACACCATTGAGTGATAAATGTAATCCTATATTTATTAATGTTGAATCTCCTGATTTTTAGAACAGAACGACTTGTGATTTCAAATGCTTGAACCTGGTAAATCTGGATTTGTTTGCATTCAAGTAATCAGTTTTACAACCTGGCATTTGGATGTTTTTGCCCTGTAGAGCACGTTTTCGAATTCGATCTAATCACTACAATTTGCATGCATACTTATGAACTCTCCCAACCAGTGTTCTAGAAAACTGGGTTATTTCACTAGAAAAATAAATTCAAAGATAATTTTTCTGAAATGTATCATTATTATTCTCCATATGGTGGGTATTACTGAACAGCAGCACTGAAGAGGGGCATAATGACACTTCTTACTAACCCAACAGGGAGCACCGCTCTCTTGTTTCTCTCTGTATATGTACTCTTAGGCATTCAAAAGCTTTTTGGTAAGATGTAAATTTGTCATTTTTCTAATTTAGTTCTTAGCTGAAGACTGATTCAGCTTTACAAAGTCAGGATGTCCCAGCCTCTGCTTTTTCTTGACCTTATTCCGTTTCACTTTATTACATACACATGCTACGCTCCAAATGAAACATCATATTAGAGTATTGCTGGCTTGCCCCTGTCTCCAGAACAAAGCACAGAACCAAACTGCAGATGATCTTTTTCACACTGCCATTGACTGACTTCAGTAAAAACATCTGCAGGTCTCTAGGAGTCTAGCACTGTATTTAGATTGTACGTACAATGCTCACTTGCCAGTCTTGATGCAAAGAAATCTTTTGCTTTGATGTTATTTTCCATTTCCTCTGTCATGAGTTATCATTTGCATGCAATGAGCTCATGTATCCTTTCTGTGTGCATGCTGGCATAAATAAGCAACCCTTCTATTTAGGTTACTCTGGGGACAGCATCTCTGTGAGTGAAGAACTGGGCTCATTGGCTTTAAACGAGCCTTACTCTTTGTCTTTCTGAATGTATTTGCAGTCTACAGAATTCCTTTTTTCTGCTCTGGCAAATCAGATCCTTGATAAAGGCCTAATCTGCCCTTTGCATTAGAGAAACCGCTGCAACCGCAAGTTCACTATCTGTGTTATTTCGTTTTATCCTCATTCTAATTTGTTCTTTTTCATGCCTCAGAGGGCCAGGCTATTCTTTCTATGCTCATACACTGGGTAAAAAAAGAAGTCTGCTGTTACTCTAGACACTTCAATGGCTACATCTAACAGCATTTTGAACTACAGTTTTCACTACTAACAAGTTAGCAGAGACAGGTAATTTGCACAACACCTGAACTGTGTGCCAGCACAAATGATTTCATTTTGTTCTGTTATATTCCTTCTTCTGCAGAAATATTGCTGGGCTGTCCCTGTTCTCAGGAGGTCCCTGACAGTTGCTGCTGCTAACTCCGGTGTAGTCTGACAGACATGTAGCTGGGCATGACTGTCCCTTTGAGCTCTCAGCCTCTGCGAGCCACAAGACAGCAGACTTGTCTGTGGCCATGCAGGACATGCATGGAAGAACAGGGGTTAGGCACCAGAAGGCTCATCTTGATAAGAGATGATTCAGAGATAGGAGAGATGGCCTTTGGGGCAGGATGGCGAGAAGAGGATGCTGGAGCAGACAGAGCAGAGGAGGTAGCAGAGTGGGTGGTGGAGGTGAGGGAAAAAAGGAATAGCAATCAAGTCAGCGCCAGAGAAGTTAGGAGCTGAGTGTTTCCTAGTCTTCTGCATTACCTTGGTGTCCTGGTTTCAGCTGGGATAGAGTTAATTTTCTTCCTGGTAGCTGGTATAGTGCTGTGTTTTGGATTTAGGATTAGAATAATAATGATAACACACTGACATTTTAGTTGTTGCTAAGCAGTGCTTACACTAGTCAAGGACTTTTCAGCTTCCTATGCTCTGCCAGGTGCACAAGAAGCTGGGAACAGGCACAGCCAGGACAGCTGGCCAAAGGGCTATTCCATACCATCTGACGTCGTGCTCAGTATATATATATAAAAATATAAACTGGGGGGGGGGGGGGTTGGCCAGGGGGCAGCGATCGCTGCTCAGGGACTGGCTGGGCATCAGTCAGTGGGTGGTGAGCAATTGCATTGTGCATCACTTGCTTTGTATATTCTTTTATCATTATTATTACTTTCTCTTCCTCTGCTATCCTATTAAGCGGCCTTTATCTCAACCCACAGGTTTTACTTTTGTTTTTCGATTCTCTCCCTGACCCCACCAGTGGTGGGGGGGCAAGGCTATGTGGTGCTTAGTTGCCAAGTGGGTTTAAACCGCAACACTTGGCGAACAGACTGCTAGTCTGGGACAGGAGGTCTTTCTGCTACTTTTTTCCTTGAAAGCTACTTGCTGCTCTACTAGGTGAGCCTAACTACTGGTTTTCTCAGTTTTCTGTGGGGGAAAGAAGAAAAGAGACAATAAAAAGCATACTCCTTTCCTTCAGGACTCTAATTAAGACTGAAAATGGGAAGTCTGTAAAGCTACAGGGAGGTACACTTTATCACTCTATAACCAGTAAAAGAGACCTGCATCTACTATTCTGTAAAAAGGTGGTAAAAACATCCCTCTGTCAAAACACGCTTTCCCACAGGACTAAATAGGTGATCTCTGGGCTATGTTTTCTCTCCCATACCAGTGAAAATATTTTTTTCAGATTCCCAAACCCTCTGTCTACACCAGTGTGTACATCAGTGCCTAAAACTTTTCTTGAAAATGGTGGGCTGAATAGGTTTGGGGCTTACTAATTATCATATTAAGGCTAGGGTGGCACCTCACGTAGTGAAATGCTGCTAGGTGCAGAGGATTCAGGGACTGTGACAATGGTTATACATTCCTGTAGTTATTATGTATGTATAATTATTCTTGTCCCTATCTGTGATCTTACCCAAAACTATTGGGCATCAGTGCACTTTGGTTGTAGACCAGATGACATTTAGAAAGTAGATCTGTAGGAGCAATAATGCTGGCTCTCAATAAACCAGCTGGACTTTTTTCCAGGTTTGCTATTTCCATCTGTCTTTTGCCCCAATGGTCCACCAAGCTCTCTTAGGAAAGCTTAAGTGAATTTGATTCAGTCATTTTATGATTTATGAAAAAGTACGGAAATATTTATATTTGACCTCAAAATGTCCGAACTTTATCATCTCAAACTTACCATATGTCTCCTACTCTGGAGATTTCATTGCTATCTTAGGTTTGGAAAACATTTGGTTTCGTAATTTGATTCATAGTGATTTTATAAGGTTCTGAATGGTTCTAGATAATCTTGTTTGGTTTTTGTGTTTGGGTTTTTGGTTTTTTTTTTTTTTAATATATATCATAGCAAGGAGAGCATTTAGGAGAAGATACCATGGCAGATTATGGCAGTTAGATAGGAACGACAGTGGCTTTCACCCATCATACCAAAAGAACTTTTTATGTATTCACCTCTTTTCTATAGAAAGAGAAACATATGGAACTTTACATACTCATAAGCATAAACAGGTGGCTATTAGGTGCCTCTACTTCATGGGTCTCATCAATACAGAAGCTAAGTATGCAAGGCCACATGGCTCTTCAATTGCTTATGCAAGCATTCTGTTACCAAAACTAAGATAACCAGCAGCACGGAAGGTGAAGATTTTTCTGCTCCCAACCCTGACAAAAATCAGTCTGCCTGGGCCCGAGGGGATAATCAGTTGTCTAGTTTTGTATGAGATCTGGTAATTATGCCTCCATACGAAACCTGCTTTCCAACCCAGGATGCTAGTTAGCTTGTTGCTGAAATAGTGGGCTTCCAAATAGCTCTGTAGTCCCAGCAAAATTTGTGGAGACTGAGTCTACTGTCAAACTCATAGAGGAGAAAAATGTTTCTCATACCTGTACACTGCCAAATATTTTCAACTGGGAATGGCTTTTTAACGTAGTTTGTGGAGGCTTTTAAATGCAATTCTAGAGGTTTTCTGGGGCCAATGTGCATGCGCCTGTATCATAGATGGGTAAACATAGTTATTGCCTTTGGGATATATCATATGTACTTTGAATACATTTTTTTAATGAAGAATATTCCTATTTGCTTTCTCCCAGCACTGCCAGGACATGACACTCATCTTGTGCTTGGAAAGCATGACACTGGAACACTGTTTGGGGGATGCTGTCTTTTCCACAATTTCAGTTTATCATTGGTGCCTTGTCACTGTGATATTTTCTGAATGCTGATGAACCAGTTTGTCTTGATCTGCACTGACAGCTCCAGCAGTGATTAGGACTGGGGTAGCTACTTGCTTGTTAATAATCATGTTAAAAATGGCTGTAAGAAACAAAAATACTAGAAAAGTGTGTTGAAGTTGTACTTGTGCAGCTACATTCATGGATATGGCTTCCTTGCAACCCAGAAAAAGGCCTGAAGGCTTTCCTGTAGTGCTGCAGTGAGGACATATATGTAGAGGATGTATTTGCACAGGCATCCTAATTTCACATAGGAAAAGCTAACTGTCATACAGACAACTAGGAAGGCACAGAATTGCAGAAAGCAGTTACACAGATGCAACTAGTGACTATCTCTGCAGTAGATCAAATAGGCTGTTACCATTTAGGCTGCTGACAAGCCCTCAGAGCTGTTAGTTGCCACAGATCCTAGTGGTCTCATGGGATACCTAGAACCAAACATGCCCAATCTTCAATTCAGTTAAAAGCTACTCAACAGACAGAATCGTAATAACACCTCCTTTAACAAAAAAAAGTACTAAAGCTATGAAGTGAAAGTAGTGGGGTTTGTTACAGCAAAACAAGAATCACAGCAATTCTGTGGAAAAAAAAAAAAAAGGCTGTTGTGAAGGGAATGTTTTGATATACCCTTTTTAAAGAATACAATCTCAAGGAGCCCCTGCTTCCATGCAAGGCCCCCAGTTGTGTTAATTGTGTTCAGTGGGTGAAACTCGGTAAGGGAAAAGGTGTGGGAGAAAATAAGCAGTTTGGAGGTTATTTTTATCTGAAGCAATCCCTCAATCTAATTTGTTAAACAATCCTACTACCAGAGGAGGCCTAGAGAAGGGAATGAATGTCTTCCCAATCATCCAACAGGAACTGAGAACCTTGCTGAGACCCAGGTATCTGCTGGGGCATCCTGCCCTTTTCTCACACTCTGATTCCCACAAGAAGGGAGTCATAGCCAGTGTGGACTCAGTTCCCACACTAGACAGCTTGGGGCAGGTGGATGGGACACTTAAACCTTTGTAGACATGGCAGAAACCGCTCATGAGGTGTTGAGCTGCCATGAAAGCGTCTCTAGTGGTGCCAAGCAGCAGTCCTTGAGTCCCCATCCCAATGCTCCATAACTGTCAAGGTGGGACTATTCCTTTACCACAAAGATACGGTGCCTTTTGTGTGGTCCAGAGGAGGCAAAAGTGGGGAGCAGTGAGGCACATAGGGTTTCTGCTAGTTGGCTTTGGGGGAAGGAAGGAGAAAAGGCACTGCATCTCCAAGGGAGCTTGGCTGCTTTGTCACTGTAGCTGTAGCTACAAGTTAATTTGTGTGGGTCCCCTGGCTTGCAAACTTGGCTTAGGAATAACCTCTATGTTCAGTTATATTCACTTGGAAGAGAGCCTTCATCGATGCCTGTCCCAGGAAAGTACAATGTAATTCCACAAGGCAGCATTCACACTGCTGTGCCTGGGGAAGAAGACAGCTGAATTACAGAGTTCAGCTAAACCCTACTGTTTAGTCCTCTAAACTGTCCACTTCATCTTCCTCTATAAAAACACTCACGCAAATATAGATATGTAAATATTTTTCTTGCAGTGTGGACTCTTAATGAGACAGCTCCAAGGGGCATGATTAACATGAAATAATAATGTCCCTAGGGGATAGGGAAGCTCAGATGCAGCTTCTGCCTTGCAGTACTTCAGCACTTTAATTGCCTTGTGATGGCCACCACAGTGCTACAAACTTTGAATTACTCCATCTGGTGGTCTGGGCTATCAGATATGCTAAAATCAATTTCCTTTGCTCATTCTTATCTGTAGGTGCTACTTTTTCATTTGTGATGTGTCTTTAAACATACTTGGTCTAGGAATCCCCAGTCTGTGTGTGGAAGAATACATAGTACAATGTTTAGCTAGAAACTTTATCCTGCATTTCACTGATCACATTAGCGTTGCTCTTCCTCATACCATGTCTGCATTTTTTTCTTAAAGTATGGTTTCCTGAGAAGACAGATAAGAATTTAAGATAATTTTTCTTTTTTCTGTAGCAAGGAAAATAACTTTTTTCTTTTTTTACCATGGATGTAAAAATTTTGGATATCAGAAATTACCTGCAGATTATGAAGGGCTAATTCCAGCCACCTATGATTTCTATCATGTAGTTGACATTATCTTTATAGACTCACATTTCTAGCAACCAAACTATCAGCTATGAATTGTTCGATGTGCTTTGCTCCCCATTTTTATTGCATTCACAGTCTAAAATTTGGCATGGCTTCCTCTATATATTTCCCTTTTTATAATGCAAGTTTTCTGTTCTTAGGTCTTTATAAGGTTGTGGCAGATAAAACTCCATACGTCAGCATCGAAGAAATTACAAGAAAAGTCTCTATTGGGCCAAAAAGATTTGGCCATCCATGTTTCTACAGCCCTGAGGATATAAAACTGGCAAACCTCACTATCAAACATGGTGAGCAGATCACCTTCAACTCAGTGGAAGAGGTCAATGGAACGATGGCTGTGAACTGTGGCATGGTCAGAAATAACCAGTCTCATTCCTTTACTTTGCCCCTTTCACAAGAAGGAAAATTCTATGAGTGTGAAGATGACCAGATATATACCCTAAAAGAGATTGCAGAATGGAAAATCCCTAAGTGCAGAAACCGGATTGTCAAACTTTCCAGTCCTTTGCATACATGGGACTCTTCTAATCCACTTCCTGAGAATTTTGATGGCTGCTTGATTCTCACGCCTGTCTATGAAGTGCAGGCAGTAATGAAATGTAAGTAGGAATCAAAGTCAATATTCTGTTTCTCTCAGCATAGCAAAGTACCCTTAAATACATAAAATTTGCTTAAAATAGGCAGGAAGGATTCAGTTTGGTCATGAATTCCTGACCCATATTTGCCACTGATGCAAGTTTCAAAGTGAAGAAAGATAAAAGTAATATTTCCTTTTAATATTCCTTCATCAGCTGTTAACTCAGTAAGTAACTTGCATTTCTTTCTGTTGCCATTTTATGGCAATTAAACTACAATTAAATCATTGTTGGAAAGAAAATATATTGCACAGAGAAAAAGTGAAGCTTAGGAACTCTGTTCAGTTCTCAGATTCTCTTTCTTTGTGTCTCAGACTTTGGCCATGGAAAAGCCACTTGATAATTTATGGCTATGGCTAGGAGGAAGAAAAAGACTATAGACATACATGTTGTAACACACTCAACTACCATTTATTTTTCAGAATGAGGATGATGCAGAAACCAAAGCCATATTATTTTACCCTATTGCAGAAACAAATATCAGTAGAATATAAACAGAGAAGACTCATGGAAAATTTCTGAAACCCCTAGATTTGAGGAAACAGGAAGATATTAGAAAAGCAATATCTCTAAAAGCTGTAATTTGTGTTACAAGTTTTTATTAAAAAAATAAATTATTTTGTCCATGGCACGTTATTACTGTTCTAGTTCCACCAAAACATTGAAACTGCTGCGTTCTGTTCTTACCAATGTCAATATTTATGCCTTACTTTAAACCTTTTAGTGAAATTAGTCACGGGAATAAAATTAGAAGGTGTGCAAGGGTGAATAGCACACAGTGAAATTCTCCTGAGTTATGGTGACTTGAATAGCCGAGCTGCAGTAATGACCCAAGTGTGCATGCATAGCATACCCTCTCAGAACTGAGATACCTACCTAAGCAAAAAACCAGCTTGAGCTAAAATGTTTGACCTTGCTTGAGGACAGCCCAGGCAGTAGGTGGAAACTCATTGCAATTCTACTTGTTGATGCACCCATCCTGTTAAAGTCTGCAGGATAGGAGCTTTTGGGAAGCTAACTTTTGGGAAGGTTTTGCTGCCTGTTGCCTTGACTAGAAACAGACCAGTGAGCTCCATAGAAATGAAATCCTCATAGAAATATGTCGTTCATGAGGACATGAAGCAGGAAATCTTTTCACAGTTGAAATTTCTCTAATGAATGATGTAAGTAAACGGATAAAAGAGAAAGAAATAAAAGTGAGCAGAGATTGTTAGCACGGTATACTATAGTTGTTAAAGGCTTGTCGTGAGATATTCAGCTGTGCTTGCTATGTGATTTAGTATGTGAGTTCGGGAAGTATATCTTCATGAGATAAAATACTTCATTTTCTACAACTCTAGCTAGATTTGGGAATCTAGCCCATCTCCTGAAGCTGGATTCACTTAGGTGTATTCCTATACCCACTTAGATATATATGCAGAATCAATAAGAATTTAATGTTTCTAAAAAGCTTTCAGAAGATTCAGAAATATTTGGTATTCACTTGTCTTCCAATCAGATATTCCAATGAGAGTTGTATTTGTTGGTTTTATTTCATGCCCATTTATGTTTCATAGTGTGCTCAACATTTAAGAAGCATTGACTATGTCCTAAGTAACTATTTAATACAAACTTGAAAAGTAGGCTTCATGGTACGTGATTAACTACTTTCTTGTGGGCCATGCAAAATGGATTTTCACCATTTTTAGAAGAACTATAAATAGACACAAGATAAAGTATGAGAAATACTATCCACAATTCAATAAAAAAGATTCCTGATAAGAGGGATAGCAGATTACATTTTCATAGGCTGTGGGCAGGAATCCTCTATAGTTCTCATTCTTAATAATAAACAAATTATGTGTGGATGTGGTGGGCTGACCCTGGCTGGATGCCAGGTGCCCACCAAAGCTGCTGTATCACTCCCCCTCCTCAACTGGACAGGGGAGAGAAAATATAACAAAAAGCTCGTGGGTTGACATAAGGACAGGGAGAGATCATTCATTAATTACCGTCACGTGCAAAACAGACTCAACTTGGAGAAATTAACTTAATTTATTACCAATCCAATCAGAGTAGGATAATAAGAAATAAAACCGAATCTTAAAAGCACCTTCCCCCACCCCTCCTTTCTTCCCAGGCTTAACTTCACTCCCAAGTTCTCTACCTCCTCCCCCACAGTAGCGCAGGGGGATGGGGAATGGGGGCTGCACACATTGTCTCTGCCGCTCCTTCCTCCTCAGGGGGATGACTCCTCACACTCTTCCCCTGCTCCAGCGTGGGGTCCCTCCCACAGGAGACAGTCCTCCACGAACTTCTCCAACATGGGTCCTTCCCACAGGCTACAGTTCTTCATGAACTGCTCCAGCATGGGTCCTTTCCACGGGGTCCAGTCCTTCAGGAGCAGACTGCTCCAGCGTGGGTCCCCCACGGGGTCACAAGTCCTGCCAGCAAACCTGCTCCAGCCTGGGCTCCTCTCTCTCCATGGGTCCTGCCAGGAGCCTGCTCCAGCACGGGCTTCCCACGGGGTCACAGCCTCCTTCGGGCACATCCACCTGCTCTGGCGTGGGGTTCTCCCCGGGCTATCTGGGGATATCCCGGTCCTCCCCGGGATATCTGCTCCACCATGGACCTCCATGGGCTGCAGGGGCACAGCCTGCCTCACCATGGTCTTCACCACGGGCTGCAGGGGAATCTCTGCTCTGGCACCTGGAGCACCTCCTCCCCTTCTTCTTCACTGACCTTGGTGTCTGCAGGGCTGTTTCTCTCACATATTCTCACTCCTCTCTCTGGTTGCAGTTGTGCAGGTTTTTTCCCCGCCGCCTTAAATATCACAGAGGCACTACCACTGTCACTGATGGGTTTGGCCTTGGCCAGTGGCAGGTCCATCTTGAAGCTGGCTGGCATTGGCTCTGTCGGACATCGGGGAAGCTTCTAGCAGATTCTCACAGAAGCCACCCCTGTGGCCCCCCCACTATCAAAACATTGCCACGCAAGTCAAATACAGTGCAGCTCCCCCAAATGCTCATAGAAAACTTTAATTTTCACTAGTCATTCCTCCTTCATTGACTTTCCCTTGTGGTGCTTAGGATGTTTGTCACCTGAAGGCATCAATGTGACAAAAAGAGAGCTGGAATAAACAGATCCTGAATCACTGTCATAAAACTCTATCATATAAAATACATCTGATACCGACTTTTAGGTATAAAATACTGGCATGTCCTGCTACAAGGAAATGTGAATCCAGGTTATACTATCTTTGTGTGCAGGTTTATGCAGAATAAGTCTTATTGAAAAGAGTCATTAAATATTATTTGCTTGTTAAATTTTACTGCCCTGGTCAGTGATCTGTGATGTCACTGATCTGGAGCCACATTCTTAAACAAGCCTTAATTGCATAGTCAGCTTTGTACTTGGAAGTTTTGCTTCCAAACTTTTGCAAGTTCCTCTGTGATAAAAGAATTGTTGTTCCCTGACAAACTGTTAAATGCAATGGCTTGGTTCTGTGAATAAAACCAGATGCCGCAGAAGAAGATGCAAGAGTTCCACAGAGGACCACTGTAGTAGATATTTCTTCATTCATTAACAATAAACTTAGACTTTGTTGTACAAAGGTTTTGCCTTTTTTTTTTTAAAGTTATATTATTTTCTAATAATTACAGATGTTTTCATTATTATTATAAATACCAAAATATCTTATTTCTCTCAGATTTGCCACAGCAACAGCAAGTGTTAATGGGTTCAAATGCTATTTATTCATTAAAAATGTTCCCCTACCCATTTCTTCAGAGAAACCATAAGTTACTATGAAATAAAAGAATAGAAATACATCTTGTACTCAAGAAAAAGAGTTTGATAAGGTAAATAGCTGATTAAACTTGGAGGTGCTGTGAGAAATATAGTGAACTAGATTTTTTTTTTTTCCCTTTCTTTTTTCCTAAACTCACGTTCACTTGGATACCTTGTTCTCACCTCCTCTTGTTTCTTTCTTCCTTCCTTTGTGAAGTCTTCTGCATATCTGATAGCCATACATCTCAAATTAAAACAGTTAGACTTTGACTGGCCTTGTTAATTTTGCATGTTAACAGATGGAGGTGCACACCTTAGGGAAGGTACTTTTAGTATCTGGCCAACAGGACACGTATATTTTATTCCAATGTCAGTATGAAAACAAAAATCAATGTATTTCTTTTTCTTTTCAGTTCGAAAGGACATAGTTCATATCCTCTCAGATCTAGATGTCGAGGTCAAGGATATAACAGACTGTTATGATATTAGCTCTTTCCTTCAGCCATTGTCTTTGGAAGATGTATTTGAGAGAACAAGCAAGGAATTTCCTATGGTTGCTGAGATAATGGAAGGGCCTTCAGGAAGTCAAAAACCTTATAACTTATTGCCTACAGGGAAAGAGATTATCATCTACAAAAAGTACCAGGCAACAAGAGTCCTAGCCTCTGAGATCAGAAGTGATTCCCCCAAAAGACATTTTTTAATCCCTACGAGCTACAAAGGAAAGTTCAAGAGAAGACCTCGGGAGTTTCCCACTGCCTATGACTTAGAGATAGCAAGAAGTGAAAAGGAACAGCTTCATGTTGTAGCAACTAAAGCCTTTGATTCCCCTCATAAAGAGCTTTTTTCTGTTTCCGTTGGAGACCAGTTTCTAGTTCAGCAATGCCAGACTAGTGAAGTTCTGTATGAGGGAAGAAAGAAAGTCATAGACGTTTTAGCTTGTGAACAAATACTAAGTGATGCTTATAAGAAAGTGCTCCTCCCTATGTACATGGAAGGTGGCTTTGTGGAAGTGATTCATGACAAGAAACAATACCAGCTTGCTGAGATTTGCAAAGAATTTCGTTTGCCTTTTAATGTCAAAGTGTCTGTGAGGGACCTTTCCATTGAGGAAGATGTCTTGGCTGCTGTGCCTGGTCTGCAGTTTGAAGAAGAAATCACAGACTCTTATTTGCTGATCAGCAGCACCAGCAGTCCACTGGAGAGCTGGGAAATTCCTGTATATCGCTTAAACATGTCAGTCCATTTGCTCAGCAAAGATGTCCAGACAACTGTACCTCCTGCGACTAAGACAACAGTGGAAGAGATCAGCGAAGAGCAATACTATATGGTGCGAAGATATGAAAACCAAACCCTTCATCCACCACCCAGGCCTCCCAAAAAGCCAACAACACTTGCACCAAAACCTGGTTTTGCGGTACCTAAGCAAGGTGTGTCTGATGTACTACAGGCTCCAAAGGTAAGGTATCACACCTTGTCTTTGCATCTCTTACAATCATAGGTCACGTTCTGTCAGTATACAGTCTCCATTTCACTGGTGTATCTTTATGGCATGTACACAGATGGCTCCCAGTTCTCTGTAATAGGCAAATTAGCCATTATAGACAGCAATGGCTAAAATCTCCGGTGTGTGTTAATTGATCCATGAAAAACAACAGAACCATGTTGACTCATAGCAGAAAGCTTGGCCATATAATTTTTCATGGATAATCCTTTACTGCACCAATGAAAAAGTGAAGGGAGAGACTTGAAGTGGCTGTATTTAAATCTTTATTAAGGGGAAGCATATGTTTCATGATGTAAAGATAATTTTGCTCAGCTGGAAATGGCAGAATTAAATTTACAGAAAGCAGAAAGTCAAGTTGTATAGATATTTTTGACTGCATGGTTTTGTACTTACCCAAGTGGCAAATAGATTTAGAATAAAAAGGGCAGCTGTTTTAGAATAGCTTTTGATGTTAAAAAAGAAGTACCCCTTCTAGGACAATTTTCTTTGTGGTTAACCTAAGGCAGTGCATTTGTTCATTAATTTTTGTGCTGGGTCTGGCTGAGTTGGTGGAGTTAATTTTCTTCACAGCAGCCTGTAAGATACTGTGGTTTGGGTCTGTGACTAAAACAGCGTTGATAACACACCAGTGTTTTGGCTGTTGCAGAGCAGTGCACCCACAGTGTCAAGGCCTTCTCTTTTTCCCAGGCTGCTCCACCAGCAAGTAGGCTGGGGGTGGGCAAGGAGCTGGGAGGGGACACAGCCAAGACAGCTGACCCCAGCTGACCAAAGGGATATTCTATGACATATAATGCCGTGCTCAGCAATAAAAACTGAGGGGGTGGTTGGTCTGGGAAGGTAGTCATAGCTCAGAGACCGGCAGGACACCAGTCTGCTTGTGGGAGGTAGTGAGTGACTGCCTTTGCATCACTGGTTTTTTTTTCCTCTTTCCTTCACTTATTAAACTGTCTTTATCTCAGCCCATGAGTTTTCTTGCTTTTGCTCTTACTGTTCTCTCTCCTGATGAGATGATCATCATCCTGATATCAGGGGGGAGTGAGCGAGCAGCTGGGTGGGTGTCTAGCTGCTGGCTGGGGTCAACCCACCACAATTTTCTTGCATATATTGAAAGAATCAAAGAAAGGCACCTTGATGGATTTTAACAAGAGAGATTGTCCAAGAGGTATTTAACTTAGGTTGCAGTTGCTCTCATGTGCAAATACAAGTTCCCCACAGGAGAAGAAGGAAAAAACATGGAAATACTTTCAGGCCTCTGCATTGTGATTATGCTGCACTTTAAATGCAATGTAACTCATAGAATTATGTTTTGGGGGTTCAGGGAAAGTTGTTTTTTTGTGTTGCTATCAAATTAAGGTCCAGCTGTAACCACCCTGGAAGGGGAGCCATTGTGAGTACCTCTCCTTGCCTGCTGGAGGTGTTCATCCCCCCCAGTGCCAATTCCAAGACCACAGGCAGGTCCACAGCTCCATATAGGTCCTGGGAGGCGGTTACAACAGACCATAGGAGAAGTGAATGGGTAAGGTGAGTCCCTCAGATAAGGGTAATAGAGCAAAAAGCTGTGTCATTTTCTTCGGTCTTTACCTGTACTATGGAAACTTCTTTTCTGCTAGTTTGTACAGTGACCCTTGCAGCAGCTTAAATAAGCCACCCTGTTAGGCTAAGGAGGGTACATGAGAAACTGGCCCCTGGAGCTAACAGTCAAGCCGTCAGCCTGGTACTGGCCTGGGGGACAGAACTGGGGAAGAATTCCCTAAAGTTGTGTTTCTGGTAGCCCCGTACCCTTGTCAGGAGGACTCAGACCCCCGGGCAGTTACTGACGGCTGTGTGTGGAGAGCAACAGGTAGATGCTGACTCTAGACTAGATTTGTGCAGAAGACAGTATTTTCCTGAAGTGAGGAGAGACCAATAAGTGCAGGAGAGGGATGAGCTGAGGTTCCTTTGCACATTCATGAGTGAAAGCGACCTTAGACTGCAGCTGTCCAGACAAAGAAACGCATTTAAACAGACTGTTCCAGAGGACATTTTTTTGTCACATGCTTGTTATAAATAAATAATAAACTGCAGTCAGAATGCTTAGAGTTATTCAGATTCATAAGTCTCCTTCCCTGGAAAGGTGAATCAAGAAGAGATCCCTTATTCATAAGATTAAACATCCTGAGCTGTAACATAATAGGTTTAAAGTCGCACAGGATGCATTATCTCTTCTATCCCGAGCACCATGAATCCTCTGAGAGGATGTGGATCGTAGCGGATAGGCTCTGCCTCGGCCTCTCTGCCAGCTATGGTGATAGGGGAGGCTGCATTTTCTTCTACACGTATCAGGGATGTCTGAGGGTTCGGAAAGTTGGAGATTGTGCCAAACTGATAAATGGCCCTCTTTGCATATTTTGTGACTATGCATAGACTTATTTGCATAAGTAACAGACGAACATCCTAATGAGCCAAACTTAAGCCTGACAAGGTGGCAGCCTGGAATAAGTTTTATTGCTGCATGAATTGCCATGCTCCTCCTGCAGGCAGCTCCCTGTCTGGTGCTTAGGGAGATCTGGCTGCTTGCTGGAGGGTGGTGAACAGCTTCCTTGCCCCCCAGCTGGGAAGCTGTGCTTGGCTTGGTGCTCCAGGATTAAATGCTGCTGCTGCATGAGTCCACAGAGGACTAAGATCCGGCTGTTTTCTGCCAATGCCTGAGGATGCTCTGCAAGGGTGGGTCACCTCTAGCTACGGCTTGTGCTTTGATCGCCTCTTAGCTCACAGCAAGCCTGTGAGGGCAGAGAGGCTCCAGCTGTCTTTGCCTGCTGTTCCCTGACCTTGGTAAGGGAACACTAGGGCCAGGAGCAGGACTATACAGTGTATGTTTCACCATACTTTCAGTTATGTTAGTCACTGAATTGTATGAGATTAGCAACCAGTATGGACTGGAACCTCGGAGTGCAAGAACTGCCTCTGCCTGCGTGCCAGGTGCAATGCTGCAGAGACATGGATGTTTGCACAGTTCAGCAAAGTCCAGAGACAACAGATGAATTCTCAAATATAATATAGTTGCATTAACCAAGCACTCTGCCCAGTCTCCTCACAGGGCTAATTAAGTTGGCTTGGCTCCTGCTGACACAGCTTTCACTTCCAGAGCCTGGGGATCTCTCCTCTCTCCTCTACAGTACAGTGCAGACTTTTCCTTTCCCTCTCATCTGATGATTTTGTTTGGGTAAGAAACATCCAGACCACATATGTTTGCAATTTTTTATTATTTGCTAATTGAATAAACAAAGACAAACCCCAAGAAAATATATGCAAACTAAACAAATGAAACAAAATAACATGTGTTGAATGATGAAATTAATGTGTTATTTCAGATATCAGATATCTATCTAATATCAATATCAAATAGCACATATCTATCTAAAAACCAAATCACCTCTACCCACAAGCATCCCCAACTGAGGACAGTAATGAGAAAACAACAATTATACCCTTTGTCTAATGGCAAAATGCAGGATACAAGCAGTCATTCACAAGAAATCCACATTTTTCCTAACTGGAGTCATTGGAATAAAGTCCTCAGGGGGCTCTAACTGCCATGTTGAAGTAAATAGTTTAAGCCCTTCAGTTTCTGATTTGTGAGCTTAGCTCGAAAATGAGAATGACCTAATAAAACCCTAGAAGTTAATGCTACTGATCTGAGAATGAAGCACCTCACTCTCACTCCAAGTTATTCCTGGAGAGGAGTTCCCATGGGAGGAACCAGTCAAGACCTCACCTTCTTGAAATTAAAATTCATTTAAAAAGAACAAGCCAGATGTGCCTGTTCTTTCCACAGTTAGAACCACCATGGTGAATACAATGAACCAAGTTTTCACTTAGTAACTTGAGAGTAAGGTTTCAGGTGGGACCCTGAACAAAAGAGGCTTGAAAATGGTTTCCTAAAATTTTCTTAGGCTTTTTACCTGCTATGTCTTTTTTCCTCCCCTTCAAGGGGATTCAAGCAGCTACAGTTTTCTAGCTTCCTTTTTGCCTATCAGTTCAAGCAGTAAACACCCTACAGATTTTAGAAGGTGTTAATATATGTCCCTCAATGGCTTTGTTTTAAATTGAAACAATCAAAGAAGACCCCTTTCCAAATATTGCTAAGTGCATGTTAATACTGGGGGAACAGTAATCAAGGCATGGAAGGCCACAGTTTAGTCCCTATAATCCTAATACCCTGAGGGCACTAAGTGCACTGCTTAAGGAATTAAAAAAGGCAGTATTTGTCTCATGATAAACAGTAAGAGAGGTTAGCTCCATCTGATGCTATTTTCAGTTGTCTTCTCTAGCCTGAACAACAGTAGAATCAGTAAAATACTCACCAGCTTCAAGTTAGGATTGCTGCTAAATACCTTTATGAATGTGGAACTGGAAGAGTCACTCACAGGCAGTAATCTGCTCACCTCTGGCAAGAAAGCTGAGAGAATTCCAGCCAGGGAAACTGGTATTTAATAAAATAGTAAGTATCAGGGCATGATAGTTAATCGTCATTCTGTGTTAAGGTCCATTATCCTTCAAAAAGTCATTACAGTGTTACGATATCAGGAACTTTCTTGCTTTCTTGCTTTTGATTTCAAAATTAAAATGAAAGAAAATGATCACTTCCATCTGGTTTTGCACTTCTACAAACTGAACTATTGAAATCTGCCATTAACATGTTTATCGCATCTGTCTTCACAGCAAAATGAAGACTTATCTGGAATTAAATTGATAAGACATAAGCTGCATTTTTCAGCAAATGAGTTTTCCTGCAGTGCCTCCTTTCCTTCCTCCTAACTATTTCTTTTCTGCTTCCAGAGCATTTTTCATAGTTTTAGGGCCTTTATAGAGTAGATTTAACACAATATTTCTGCTGTGGAGCAAGAAACTAACCTTCCTAAATAAATACATATTAGAAAATGCATGCAGGACAGCCAGCATGGAATAGGTAAGAATGGACTTCAGGAATTAATAATCTTTTGGCACTAGAAATGAAGGAGGAAAGTGTGGTTCCTTAGCAGATGTAAAAATGTGCATATGCAAATGTAAGAGGGTTTCTCTTTGACAGGTACAGCATTGTGGCTGCTGAGGCTGCAGCCATGCTTCCTCTTCCTCTCTTTTTCTCTGCCCCCACTGAAGAAGACATTTCTCTCTCCCTGGAGTCTCACCTGCTACCCTTTCTCTCCCCCTCCTTCTCCACATCCCACGTACTTTGTCTCCCTGTCACTTTCCAACAGTTTTGTAAGTCCCTAATAAATAGCATGGGAAGGCTGGAAGCGCAGACCTTACAGCTTAATGACCACCCCATGTCATTGTGGCCAAGTTCTTGAAGTCTCTCAAAATCCCATCTCTACTGCAGCCTCGCCCCAAATCCCTCCAACTCCTTGCGCTGCAGCTTCTTGCTCCTCCGAGCACCGTGTCCAGACTGTGCCACAGGGTCTGTTTCCTCCTAACACCCATCCTGTGCCTGATTTTGCCCAGACCCACAGGTCTTGGGTCACCCCAGCACCGCACTTGTCATCTGCCCTTCATCTGCCCCCCAACTTATATGACCTTAGTTCCCCAGTCCTCTCTACTGCTTTCAGACAGGCTTGTCTTTTCCTCTTCCTTGTTTCTTCCCAGCACATCTCCCCACTTGCTCTTCTCTCATGCAGTCAGCTGAAGCCAAGGCCACAGGCATTATCAGCTAAGACCTGTAGGGACATCCCAAGTTACACATGGGTTTTCATCTCCTTCCCCAGCAGCACCTGTTCCATACCTCAGCAGAGCATCAGTCTTCAGCTAGGTTTTTAGGAGCAAAACTGGAGCAGGCTGTAGATGCTGACAAGTGTCAAGCCATTTAATTCTCTTATAGGTTGAACAGTCCAACCTGAAGGACTTTGTATTGGTGCTCTGTCGCAGAGGTCCTTATAGCTATGTCCATACCTGGGGGCCCATAACCATTTTCTGGAAACCCTATATGCATCCTGATATCATGCTGGACTGAAGCCTGCATGTGTGCCATCCCACCTCATGTCCTGGGTTTTTCTTCAAAAGAAACCATGCAATGCTGGCTGGAGAAGCAGTCTAATCTGGATGATGGGGGACAAGAACTGCCAGGTGCCCTATGGACTCTGTATGAACCAAAAGGAAGGAGTTAGAGGAGCTGGAAATCCTAAAGCCCCAGCTAATAAATGGAGTTTTCCTGATATTCTCAGTATGGAGAGCTGGCATTAAGACCTCTTTCTCTTTTAAACAATACTAAAAGCTTAAAATTTCCACAGAGAAGCATCAAGTCTGTAGTAGGCACTTCCTCTGAATTGATGTTACTCTCAAAACCAAAATACAATGGGGAAGATAGCAATGTGCCTGCCAAAAGGACAGGCAGTAGATAATTGCCTGAAAAACTAGCAGGGCAGTCTGAGGTATAAGTCTCATTGCAGAAAGCCATTACTGCTACAGGAAATGCTGATATAGTACATGAAATTAAAGAAGGTACAGATGAACATTTGGACATGCTGACTGACAAAAATGCCAACTGGTTAAAAGCAAATTGCTTAATTTAGAGCTAAAAATGAATTACTTGGAGAACAAAGAGAAATCTCAAAATAAAAAGGATGCCCAGAAGAAATAAAAAACTGGACCACATGGAAATATGGAACCCTTGATAAGAAGAAGAAAAATCCTGCACGGGGTGTTTGAGCCAACAGCCATTGATGTCAGTAAAGGGAGAACTGGCTGGCACATTTTTTCTCTCTTGCAGAAAGTACATAACAAAACACGTAACATAACAAAAGCGTGTAATTATGTATAATTATGAAGCAGGACAAAAAAGTCTTAAAAAAATCCAAAATTCTAGTAAGTACTGTAGCAGAATAACTCTCTAAAAATATAATTTGAGTGGGGATCTGAAATGGTTTTTTTTTTGCTGGGGTTCCAAGCAGACTGACTTCCCACAACGCTGTTCTCCAGGCTGCACTCTATCATTTGCTCTTCTCCTCACAACAAGAAGGTTGGAAAATTAAGTTCGTGGATAGCTGGTTTTTGAAGTGCTACCTGTATTTTGGTCTGTTTGGAAGTCACCAAAGAGTTTTCCAGTTTAAACTGGCCAGAGTTAATCTACACCGCAATGAATTTCCACAATTCCTGTACCCCTGCGACGCCCACCTGCAGGACCGGCTGCGACCTGCCTGGAGCTCCAGAGGCTCCCGCAGAGCCAGCTGCTGGGAATCCAGGCAGCTGCCAGGCTCTCGGACTCCCTCCCTGCTTAAACATCTTCAGGGACTTTTCTGGGCTCTGAGGGCCAACTGGCATGAGGTGGCTGATGTCTCTGCTAGTAACCCTTTTAATCTTCATATCTGTGGGGCTGCTTGCAAACTGCTTACTGGGAGGGGGCTTTGGGGTGCTCTAACACCCAGATCACACCCGGGAACTCTTTGGGAAAGCACTAGTTGGCACAGGCTGAAACTGAGCCCAGGGATGTTTACAGGCGCTGTTTAATCGACTAATGTTAATGCAGCCTCTGGCAAAAAAGAAAGAAAAGAAAAGAAGGATGCTAATCAGAGTCACTAAAGTGTTGTATGCGGTCAACGTAAAAGAAAGCACTGACATTTCCCATTTACATTACGCCTTCCTTCATGAAATTCAAGCTTTTGCAGTACTGTCAGAGCTGGGCATCCCAGAACTGGAAGCATCCCAGAAGGTTGGGATTATGCTTTGAAATATACTGCCCCATGAAATGAAATGAGAGGGTTGCTGTCAGTATGACAGCAGGATCAAATCCCAAAGGACTTGTAGGCATGACTCACATTTTCCAGAGAGTCCTTGCAGTGAGGAATTGAGTGATTATCAGGAAATAGAGTGCTGTGGAGAGACTCATCAAATCCATTAAAATTCGTAAAGACAGTCCAAGTACTGGGCTTTCCCCCTCTGCTTTTTGAAAGTGTTAGTGCATAGACATGACATAAAAAGCATGGTGATAATAAAATGAATAGTGAGGTTTATAATTATTATATAAGGGAGCTTTTAAAGACTGAAAAACAATGTATTTAGTGTGTGTACTGAGAAAATTAATTTCCCTTCTTTATGGATAGATGTGTATAATTTACACTGAA
The DNA here is from genome assembly GCF_030463565.1 of Pelecanus crispus. Classification (NCBI taxonomy): domain Eukaryota; kingdom Metazoa; phylum Chordata; class Aves; order Pelecaniformes; family Pelecanidae; genus Pelecanus; species Pelecanus crispus. Next base: position 71,411,268 of record NC_134645.1, read on the forward strand.
CAAGGTATTTAACAGCATTATGTTCTTGTTCTACCTCAGGACATGAAATAATATGACTGGTAAATATTTTAAATGGCAATATGTTGTGATGCTGTGGTTCAGATTTTCCTCCCATGGATTTCTTTTCCTCTTTTCTTTTTTTAATAGAAAGTAACCAGGGGTTTGAGGAGGCACAGGGTGTTCTATTCTGTTGTGATTTCCATGGTGCCACTGAAAAATCAGAGCAAGGATCTCAGGCTTGCTATGACTGTAGGCAGTGGCTTGTATCAGTGGTCCACCAGAAGGAGTGTGATGGAGTCCAGTAGAGTATCAGTTGATAGGGGTCACTGGAGGAAAAAAGGAAAAGAAAGAAGCCTTTTTGCTAGTTTGTGGCATGTCATGCACCACTCTGGTGGACAACACGGTGACTAGACTTCTTAGACCCTGCAGTAAATTGGACTCTAGATTAGCTAGAGTCACAATCTGATAAATAAAACAGGATAAATCTATTCCCAATGCCTCACTTTTTTTTTTTTAACTTTAAATTTAGGAGTCTTTGAAAAAGTAAATAATATTTTATGTGTGAAATGAGGAAACTGTATGTGGAAGCTACTTTTACCAATCCATCTGTTTTACATCAGTGGAATATGCAAGTTCTGCAGTATTAATGAGGAAAAGAGTGGCTGAGTTTGCTTGTGAATTGCTCTCATTTGAAGGGAGATGTGCCAAGCAATTGAACAACAGCTCTACAAGAAAATTCTGGCCATGGGAGGAGTTGGGTTTGCAGGAGCTCGGTAGGTCTGGTTTACATTCCCACTTCTGTCACATACTGCTTCGGTGACACCAGAAAAATCACATATATATCATTGCCTCAAGATACATGAAGAAACTGCCATGTGTGAAGAGAGAGTGTGGATTTACAGCTCATTAGTTACTTTATATGGATGCTGAATCTCAGGTAAATGCAAGATACATTGCCTTGCTTTCAGTAAGGGTCAGAGCTACCTCACATTTACTCAGGAGCAATAACCACACAGACAGTTGCCATGGAGTAGTTAATGAGCTGTAAATCCACGCTCATTTACTTGGTGGCAAATTGTTCATGTAGCTGTCTCTTCTGTCTATGAAATGGGACACAATACTTCGTATTCACATCTTGGATATTTATAGAGACAAGCATCATTTTTGTATCTATGCAGCATTTTGTGCATTGGCTACCCCGACAGGAACAACAGTAACAACATAAAAATAACAACAACAATGAAATTCCTGGACACTAGTACATTTTAACTTTGCTTAACAATTTTCAACTGAATGTTAATTTACAGAAGATGTGCAAAGAGCAGGTGACTCTTGTCTGGGATGGCTGGTTTCTGAAGTGTGGATATTTGAAAGAGGAAGTAACAAGAAAGATGAAAGGTGTGAACTTGTCCCATTTAATATTGCAAGGTGTTAACCTTGAGGCTCACTAACACCTTTGTAAGCTTGGCTTTTGTAACCACTTCACAGTTTATTCTTATAGTAGACATTAGCCTTTGTGCTTGCCTTCTGCATCTGCTGTGGTATATCCAGTACCTTAAGCCTTGTCTTCACCTGGCAGCTTACAGAAGGTAGCAGTTAGTTTGAAGACATGAAGGGTTATGGATGGAAACTCAGACACTTCTTAGAATGCCTCCATAAGTTTCTCCAGTTTGTGGGACTTTGACAGATGATAACATTAAACTAAAAGTTGCATGTTAAAAGTTAGTTTGTGCAAGCACGCAAGGTGTCAACAAGGGGAAAAAATGAGAAAAGAAACCGCTACAGTATGGGTTATATATATATTTTTATTGATAGAACATATTTGGATAAAAAGTAGTGGGATGTAACTGATGATGTATAAATGAATGCTGGACTGAAAGGCCATTTTTCGAAGTCAACCCTAGCACACAGCTTTTACAGCCAAATCATTTATACTACTTGCAGTGATGGAGCAGCACCACCATTTGGATGGAAGAGCGGATTAAGGAGGTAGGCTAGGAAAGTGAAATTGAGAACTAGTGAAACAGAAAAATGGGATATCCAGTTATCTTCTATCAAGCTGTGAAATGGGAAGGGAAAGTAGAATTTATGTAGGATGGAGGGAATTGCATTTTCGTTATAAAAAGGCTTTTCCGAGGGGGAGGCTTTTTCTTTGTAAATATGTTCCTTTCCCCTTGTGAATATCCTAATTCATAACTATCCTGCCCTTGTTGTCTCTCCCATAAAAATGAATAGTAGTGTACTGTAAAAGAAGTCTGCTCTGCTTGAACCACACTCAATGATTTTAAAATTCGTACACACACGGTACACACACGGTGGTTAACATGAAATATGTGCTGTTTATTTGCTGCTTTGCACCTCACTGAACAGAGACGGACCGTAGAGGTCCTGGTTTGCCTCCTACTCAAACGATGTGGACACCCAGGCTACAAACCTCCTACACTACTGATATCCCCTCTCTGTTCTCATGGTTCAAGCAATAAGAATGTGGATATGGAAGCTGGGAGGAAAACAAAAACTAGGTCCTTAAACAGCAGGCTTAGATTTTGCATAAGGCTTTTTGTTAGTTTGCATCTTCAGAAAACACAGAGATAAAATCCTCTCATGAAATGTTGAAACCATTTCTGTCCCATATGAACATCTGAATGTAAAATATCTCCCTCTACCCTCCAAAATGGAAAGTAAACCTTCTTATGAATGTTATGAGTTATTGAATAATAATATGCCAGTGGTCTGATGCTGCTATTGTTGAACCTAAATGAAAAACCTTATTAATCATGGATTTGACAGCTCATTCAGTTATAATAATGTTTCCTGTCAATCCAAGCTCTCATTATAATTGGATCTTACTTAGAAAGGAAGATGCTCCATTGACTGCTCTGATGGAGGAAAATACAGGTTTGAAAATGAAAATATCAGTCTGAATTCTGTTTCCAGGGAGCCTGCTTATGCATGTACAAGTTGGATAACACTTTAATCCTTGCTGTGTGTCACATTTGGACGTTGCTATAATAAGATTCTCTCACTGACTAAACACCAGCTCTAGAGTCATGACAGTGAAAGCGAAAGCAGGAAGAGTAAATGAAACTTCTTCTTGTGGATGCTGGTATATCATCACTACCACCTAGTTGCAAAGAATTAACTGAAATAGGTGGCTTGTCTACATAAAGAAGTGTGCTAGGCTGTGAATTTGCAGTTAATTTGGTTTTCTGCATGTCCTCTTTTGTGGTCACTCAGTATGCAGAAAGTATTAGATATTTCATGTGGCATTGAGACAGAATTAAGATGCTTCAAACTACGGAAATTTAGTGTGCTGTAGGAGTGTTTGCAAAGAAAGTAAGTGGCAAGGAACCATAAATTCATACCCTAACTTACTGTGCACTATCTTTATAAACAAGGCCAAAGACAGGACAAGCAGCTGAGAAGGTTATAAAGGCAGACGAATATTCAGGCTGAGACTGAAAGCACTTGGAAAAGCATCTCAAATAAATGACATTTAGAAGAGACTCTGTGGGCAAAATCTAGAAATTGCATACTGGAGTCCTCGATTCCATGGATGTTGCAGAGGGACGTGATGCATTTCCTTGCAGGCCACAGTTCGTTAAGGACAGAAGCCACAGGGTAACTATAACTTAGACTCAACTTAAAAAATAAAGCACTTTTTTAGGGGAGTTGAAAGTATGATTCCCAGAAAGTGCCCTTGTTCACTGATAAACCAATGTGGTTACAATAAATGGGAACTTCAAGTAGCTTTCTAATAAGTAGCATAATGCCAGCGAACATAGAGACACCAAATTGTTTTCACTGCCTTGCAGGACAAGTAGCAAATAATCTGGTAACATCAGGCCTATGTACAGAGCAGCAAATGGTTATGAACCAGGAAAGAAACTTGTAATTTATAGATATGAATTGTAAGCACCCTTTACAAGAAATCATAGGGGGACCTGAAGGGGTAATTTTTGATGCAACTTGTTTTGAGGAAAACAGAAGTTGGAAAAACTTACCAGTCTGCTCTGGCAGAAAATAAAGAGAGGCAAAGTAGCTAATGGGAAGCTGTTGCAGATGGTGTAAAGAGTATGGCAAGGCCTTTTGCAGCTCTCATTTTGGGCATGCATGTGCCTGGTTGATTAACTGATGGGCAAGCAAACTTATGTCAACTTCAAGCAGCCCCAGCCCTCCTTCAAAACACACGGTTTAGGGTCACCAGCATGCTGGGATATCAGAGCCATTTGAGTATTTGTAGTAATGGCAGTGAATGCTTTCTCATTATGTCTTAAGAGCTTTTTATTCATGACATGACCTATAAGTGTAGTGGGGCTAGAAGGCAAGTAGTCCTAACTGCAACAAAGCCAGTTGTCTTCTTGAGAAAGCTGTTGTTGAGAAAGGTCTTCCTAATAAACCAAATGATAAGAAGAAGTAGTATTCTAATGCAGAATTAGGATGAATTTGTGGTAAACTAAATGCGCAATAATGCTGTTAACATCTAGTAGGCTTTGCATGTGAAAAAGAAATCATAAAATTAATTTAATTATTTAATTATCAGTTTTCACCCAAAACGTAGCCAAAATTTAGGAATATCTAGTATTTTGTAAATTAATATGCCATTCTTGGAGCTTCATGTGCAGCAATAGATGAGAGATCTATGTTTCAGAGTACACACGTACTGTATCTTGTGAGGCTTGTGTAAGTTTAGTTTAATGGAATTCTTTGCATGAGTGTAAGGGCTTACTGTTTGTGTGCTTGATCCTACAGCAGATATACACGCTGGAAAGAAGAAAGCAAGCAATCTTTTCTCCCTCAGTTGCTCAACCAGATGAGGCACAGAAGGGACAATAGGCTGCAACCCATACCAGGATTTAGTAGCCGTGCTAAGACAATATGCTTTCTTCTATTATTTGTTTTCAATCATTGCAGCTCAGCACTATCTTTTACTTTGCTTTGTGCCAAGCAGAGACAACTTAGTCTTCACTGAGACTGCAGTGCCTGAGAGAAGTAAGGACAAGGCTAAGAGTGAAAGTGCTGCAAATGTGAACAGGAATAAAATTCCAAGTGAAAGTGGAAAGTGCTTGTTTTGTTTTTGTTGTTGTGAATTCATTTTTGAAGTTTTATGCATGAGTAGCTGACTGAATTAATCTCTGAATGAATAAATAAAAGTCAAGATTAGTTTCAGGTGAAGAGTTAATATCAAAGGGGATTTCTTGTATTGTCATAGACCAGAAGTCATCATATGCCTCTAGAACCACTCACGTACTGTAAATTGTAGAGGTTATGCAATAGTTTGTAAAGTGCCTATTAACATAAAAAAAACCCATAAAATTTACCATGGAACTGTGCAATTCATATGGTGGACTAATATTTCAAACAATACTTTTCACAATATAGATCTTCATCAGCAGCAGTTGAATGCATTAAATTAATATTTATATTCATGGGATATCTGTGAAAAGGTCAAGTAGGAGACATTTTAATCCATGTTTTCAATTTGTGGCTATATGTTTAGAGCAATAAATCATAGCAGCTTTCCTATGGGGTGTAGATTAAACTAATTTGCTTTTCCTGAGCATCTAAACACATTTTCTTTATTTGTTGGTTGTGATCTCTTATGTAATTACAAGAAGAGATTTGACACCTAATAGCATAAAACGTTATGCTAACAATTTCAAATTAATATAAACTTGCAGCTTATTTCAAAAGACACATTGCCAAGCACTGCCATTGTTTTTTTCATAACTTTTTCGAATATAAATACATTTTTAACTGTACAGATGTAATTTGTATTTACAATTTTCAAGTATAAATGCAACTTTTCACCCTGATTGCAGGTACAGTACAGTTGCAATAACATGACAGTCTGCGACACTAATTTGTTGATTTAAAAAATTCTTTACAAACGTTTTACATGCTTATACATCGTATGCACCCCTAACCAAAATGTTGTGCTTGGGTTTCTCTCAACATGTAGTGTCGTTCAGATGTAACCACAAAGAAACCTCTGCTCTGATATGAAAATGCCTGTCAGAGCATTTGGTTTTTCTAGCTGACGCCCTTCATTAGGCAGTGCTAAATGGTTTCCTTTCTGAAACCCGTACTATGAGTGCTCTTTCAACTGCTCTACTGTTTGTCTAGCTGCTCAGCTGTGACTACATTTTGACACCTATGTTCTGCCTTAGGCTGTCTGTGCTCAGTTAGATGGACCTCATGGGACATATGTAGACTTGGTTTAAGGAAATACAGCTCTTTTCACCTGAATCGGATTGAAACTTCTTCCAAGAAGTGTGAATTTGGAAGATTTGTTTTGGGAGAGGAAGATGGCATGTGTGTTTCTTCATGTTGCAGTGACTGATGGGCTGGGGCAGCCCAGCTCCAAAGGTGCATCTGCTTAGGTGGCCACATGTGTACGACGTCTCTAAGCTCCCGTTATGGCCTGTACTGTCAGCGGCGCCTAGAGAGCCAAGCAGACAATTTGCAGTTAGCTGAATCACTTTTTAACTGTATTGATGAGGTTTCCTGGCTGTAGTAAGAACAAGGACATATGGAGCATGTAGATAGGCACATGTAGTTATGTGCATTTTTGTGCCTTGATCTGGAGCTAAACTCCACCCATGGTCTAGTAATTAACCCAAACTGAATGATAGGCATCTCTTTTCCACGACAGAGCTGTGATTAGTGCATTTGAGTAGGGAAAGGATCACAATATTATGGCTGCTTGCATGCATGAGGCCCATCAGAGGTTCAAGTGAAGCCCTGATGCCATGGCTGTGTTGACTTGGACACTGCAGGGCTGTGCAAGTACAAGGTCTGACAGACGAGGTGCAACCCTGGTTCAGAAGGAAGTGCTTTGGCAGGGAAGGATGAGGCTTAGGTGTCCCTGTGTCATCCAGGAACCTACAACACACCCATCTGTAGAGGAAAAAACACATTCTCAGAGGACTGTTTTCATCCCCAGCCTATGAGCTGCTCTAGTGGCTTGCCTTTTTGTCTCTCCCAGGCATCTATCCTAGTCTCTCAGCCTTGGTCAGGAGTCTCATGGGGTCTGGAAGTTTGGCCATAAGCATATCAAGGATGAAGTTCATTCCTGCACAGAAACAGGCATAAACATAATTTAATTTACAAGTAGATCCTCAAAATAAAGGTGACCAGCCGGGTTAGCTCAGTTGGTTAGAGCATGGTGCTAATAATGCCAAGTTCACAGGTTCAATCCCTGCTTACTGCAGGGGGGTTGGGCTCGATGATCTCTCAAGGTCCCTTCCAACCCAAAGCATTCTATGATTCTATGACCAGCCGGGTTTGAGGATCCATGCTTTCCTGCTGTGCACATTTCATTCCTACTGAAGTGCGAAAGCATTCAGTGAAAATGTATAAGTAAGCATTTAATGGAATTACTTAGTAGGGCTGGTAAAATTTTGTGTTTTGCAGATTTGTTTTCCTTAAATAAAACGAAATATTGTCATGTCAATTCTCTCTGGACAAAGAAGTAAAGTAAGAATTCAAATGTAAGCTAGTTCTCCTGTTTCCACAGCTCTTGCAATGCCACTAATTGAAGGGCATACTGGATTGTAGGATGTCTAACAGATCCTTGTTTTCATCCACCACTTTGCTTTTGTAGCATTTTTTAGAGCAGGAACTAGGGGCACAGATGAGAAGATCCATGCATGTTTCAAAGGCATAAGAAACACTGACCACTCAGAAGTGATAGCTGTGGCTTTTTTTCCACAAACTCTTACTTAAAACTGGTTGTGTTTTGCTTAGTGGTCGAATCTTTGTTTGAAGTCTTGAAATTCTTGAAGAGTGTCCTTTGCTCTCTGCAAACATGCACACACACACAATAAGTCAGAAAAGATGAAAAGTGTTTATTTTGACAGTCTAAGCCTAAAGCATGCCCTATGCTTTTCTTACAACAAGAAGAATACTGGGGATTTCTGAAGACTTCATCTTCACTGCTGGTGAAGATGTAAAGTACCAGCTTGAATTAAAGAAAACAATTCCAGTAAGTTTTTAATACCTTTGTTGTGACAAAGAAAATTTTAGTTACATGAATTTCCATTTGAAAATTCCATTTACATTGGAAGAAAAGTGTAAGGTTTGTACTCCTGCCATAAATTTTGATTCCTATATACTGAAACATTGCACATGTCAATGTATCTGTTCAGCTTCCCTTTCAGGTATAAGAAGTACCCATGTGTTGTGGTTTTCCATTCCTCATTGGCACATATACTGTAACAATTTGCTAAAACTCTGCCCCACACATATAGTGTTGTATAATTGAAAAGGTACTTTCCCTGTGCCTGGACCTGTCCCTCTCCCTCTCCCTCTCTCTGTCCCTCTCCCTCTTCTTCCTCACTGGATACTGCCAAATGTAGCATGACAGCAGTACACAATTTTTGAGCTTTCCTTTTCTTTTTGAATATTATCAAGCCATTTCATTCATGTTTATTACACAAGCATCTCACTGTATTGAACTTCTGTCCTAGATAATTTTCAATGGCAGATAAAAGAAATCATCCACAGAACAATTTAGTACCGAAATTCTTTTTTTCTTCAGTGTTTAATAAATGTGTCCCCAGCTACTAATTGCACAGGGTCCATATTTTCATTAATAGGTGCAATAAAGTAAATTTATTTCTCTTTCATGTTACTTTCTGATCTTTATTTCACTAACATTTCTCTTTAATCTGGAAGAGGCATGTGAATAGATTTAATTTATAGAGAATTCTGATTTACAAAACACCACAGCATATTTGGAACCCTCACCTAAGGCCTAATAAGTTGGGTTTTTCTACTACTTTACCTGAAATGATCATAGCTTACAGACTGAGATAACCTTGGACAAGACTTTTTTTCAAATCTGAGGGGATTATCTACTGATATACAACCAATAAGAGCATTTTTGTGCACCTATCATTGCATTACATTTAAAAGTTTGTTCAGTTAAGGAAAGATGCCATCTCTACTGCTTCAAACAACACTTTTGTGAAGAAAGAAACCAAACCCAGAAAAACCACACTTTTTCATGTTAGCATTTGATTCACTTCTGCCTAGTCTAATAATAAATGCAATATTCATCTGTAAAAAAAGGTTTTTAAGCCATTTAGCTTGTGCTCTACACTTTACAGTACATGGAGTGATACAAAATCCCCATTTAATAAATTGATCAGTCTGGGAAAACACCACCGTCATTCAACCTGCAGAACATGACTGATGAGTAAAATGTTCTTAGTCAAGTATATTTGGTAGAAGTTCAGAGGACAAAGCACTTGCTAATGCCTCTGTTCAGAACACTACCTAGTCTTCTACTACCACAAATCTTTTTCTCTTTAAATAATTAAGTGTATATTTCTAACTTCACATACTTCTTGCTTTTTTGATTTGCTTTTTGTGGGCCCATTTGGGTATATTCTTTGAGAAGAGAGAACGCATCAGCAGCATTTTTAAATAAATTGAATTAGTGGTGAGACAACGGGAGCATAGTTGTTGGCTTCCCAACACTCCCAAGGGATATTTCACAGCTAAACTGTCTTGATGCACATCAGCAGGTAAAAGTACTATTACCTAATGTCTCCTGAGAAGTGTGTGTGTGTGTGGGAAGCAATATTGTATCACCTTTGAAGGACCATCAATGTATCGCTGAAATATGAATAGCCCAGTTGTAGTCCTTCTCTTTGAAGGGATCATAACCGGTTGCAATAAAGTACAAATGCTTTGGCTCCAAGGCAATGCTGAATGCAGCCATGTCATTGAGTCCAGTGATCTTGATAGATAGCATCTCAGATTCTCTTCTCTAGGAGTTTAGAGGCACAATTCCTTCTGGCTGTAATTTGTATTACTTTAATTTTTTTTTTGGACAAGGCTTTAAATTCCATTACAGCGAAAGTTAACTTTTTACCACTCTTTTGTGACTGATATGCATTCAGGCAGGAGATTACATCCCATGTGTGGATGCTAACAGCACATACCAGTGGCATAAGGAGCGTGCTCATGCCTACTCTACTGCTTGTTACTTTTTTTTAGAAAGATTTAAGTTCTCCACCAAAGGGACCTGAAATCTCAGAGAATACACTGGATCTGACAATAATTAATCATCAAGGAATTTTTTTTTGCTTTGAATGTGAATATATCTAATTTTTATGACCTTTATGACCTAAAGGCATTTGTGGCCTTAAAGCAAAAATTGCAGGAGTTTCAAGCAAGCAGTCTAGAAATCTTGGTTATAGAACTCCTTTGTTCTACATGGCTTACCTCTGTGTTTCCTCTTCTTGAGAGCTGAAAGGCCTGTTCCTATCGTTTTATGAATCTATATATGGATTCTCCAGATCTACAAAAGTTGTAAAGTCATTGAGTCACTGGAGATGCCCAGAGGATTAATAATTTAAATAAAAACAATCAGCACTGAGTTGGTGTTTTAGAGTCAAAAAATGTTTTTTCCCCATGCTATTTCACCTTCTGGTGCATAACTAATTCCACTAGCATTAGTGGAGCTATGCTAATTTACACCCACAGAGGACTTGGTCTCAAACGTCTAATTTAGATGACAACATTGAAGTGCAAGGACTTGCCATTTTTATTTGTATGTAAAGTACCAGGCACTCAAGTAGTGGTGTGTCATTAAATTATTTCTAGAAAATAAATTGCCATTTGGAAGGCTTGCTCTTGGGTGAAATTATATCTTTTTGTATGACTTAAGACAGATGCAGTGAGTTAATTTGAACAGCTCCTCTTCACTTCTCTAATTTTGTTCTATCTCCTATCCCCCATGCTGCTGAGCATGCCTTGTTCACTACATCTGGCTGAAATAAATATATCTTTGGGCAGTAGCTCATGTACTTCATTGCAATGTTCCCCCTGTTCTGAAGGGTCTTGGTAAAAAATGAGGTAGTAGGGCATAAAAGTGGTCGATATCAGCTGTAGCTCCTGGGGCAGCTAAAGTTGGATGATAAGACGACTGTTTTAAGCCATCACAGCCATTAAGCCAAAACTCTTTCTCAGCTGTAAATTTTTTTTGCCCAGCACAGAATTTCACCCTAGGGTTTTTGACTGAAGAGTGATGGATTTGATAACAGTCTCACCCGCACACTGAACATGTAACCATTAATGGGGCACTTCATTTCAGAGGAACCACGCAATTAAGACAATTGATGTGCTTCTACTTTTCAAGTCTCATGTTAGTAATTTCTTAAAAGCTGTATTCTGTTTTCGGCAGTCAGTTTTCTCCTCAGCATTAATTGCTGCAGTATTTGCCTTAGTGGTACCTGAGGCATGCTTCCTTGTAGCCCTGGTCTGGCTTTGACGCTGCCATGCTTGCACATTAGCCTTTCCTTCTGACAGAATTAATTTGGAGGCAGGACAGCCATATACATACGTAAATGCTGCTAAACATGAGAGAGGGCTGCCTTGTTTGCAAACAAAAAAAAAGAGATGATCCTTGCTGAAAGAGCTTGCCATCTGAAAAAACAAATCTGCAGAAAATACTATATCAAGGTTAAGGCTGGTGTTAAAGTTGAGGTAACAGAAATGGAAAGCTTATGTGGTCTGTAAAGACATTATGGGCAGTGGAGGAAGCTATGAACTGATCCTATGGCTTACTAGTATTTGATTCTGTGCCTGTCATTTAATCTCGATATTCATCAATGCTTACCTGCCTCACAGCCCAGTGGAATACAGTGTACTGCATTCTGCTTTCTATTTTGTGTAAGTCAGGTCCCCGTGGTGTCTCAGATAACACCATGAGCTGGCTGGTAGTTATTGTCATGGTGACCAGAATATACGGTGAACCCTCACAAAAGGCAACTCTGTCTTGAGGAATCAGTTTTACGCTTTCTCAGAGGTTTTAATATATTGGGGTTCAGATAAACACATTTCTGCAAGGACACCATTTTTACATTATAGTATGTACAGAGATGAGAACAGTTTTCTTTATTGCTAGAGTATATTTAAATCAACTCATCTTTGCACCCTTAACCATAACTTAGTGGAATTTTTCTGACCTCAGACCTCTGCTTCATTTAGAAGGTTTTCAGCATTCATATTCCATATGTATATTTTATAAATATATAAATATTTGTGCGTACATGTGTCTATTTTGTCAAGACAAATGAACTAAGGCAAGCTTGATTTTTTTTTTTCTATGCATTTTTCATGTTAGTATTGGCTGTACAAGAGGGCTGTATAAGGGTGATATGAAAAGAGACGAGAACAAAACACTACTGCTAGGTATAAGGATCCTGGGGAGGTATTTAATACTATTGCAGCTGTCTGTAGCTTCAGTTTCTAGGTAGCTGGAGGGCTTCTCACACCTGGGGACTTGCCTTGGCCAATCACTGGAAAATAAGAGGGGGATATTTGGATGAAATGAAATTCCACTAGGAAATGGTGTGATGGTGAAGATCCCTTGCACGGGTATTTACAGTAATTGTATCACCTACAGGCCCATGTGGAGGGAGGGTCTTGGGGTCTCTGAGCCCTGCAGAAACATGCAGTGAGTGGCAGTCCTTGCAGAAATCCTTATGCTCTAAAGAGACAGAGAATGCATGGCAGAGGGAACAGACAGCAGATGACTTGCCTGCAGTCACTCAGCAAGTTAGTGGCTAGGTTTCTTGGCTAGCAGACCTGTTTTGTCCTGAACCAAATCTCTGGACAGAAATTTTTCTCTGCAGTTTTTGGGGAGAAAAGTAGACAGAGATCCCAGATACAAAGATCAGCCTACAAACTGCATTCACAACAGCTGTAGTATTAAGTCAACAGTTTGTCGTTCAGGTTGAATTAATGCTGTCCTTGGAAGAATGCACTTGTCGCAAGGGTGTAATGTGTCCCTATACATCGACATCAAAGCCGAGCAAAAAGCTCTGTGTTAGAAAAGCAGTGGGAAAAACTATTAGGTATTATTTTTGCAAAATGATTCTGAAGTAGTTGGAGATCATCAGCAGACAGCTCTTTCTTGAATGCCGCCCACTTTTGTACCGATAGCAGGAATAAATTTGCCACCTTTCTCTCCTGGAAGCCCCTCCCCTTCCTCTCTTTATGGTGGAAAGATGAAATATAAGCAGGTAAGAAGAAATCCTGGAGCAAGTGACTACTGTACTCAGTTCTCTGGAGTAAAATCCTTAAGAGACCCTTTTTTGACAATGTGTGTTACAACTGTTTCCCTGGCCCAGAACATTAAATTCTGCCATGGCTATGAGAGAGCTGAAGTCAGAGGACTACATGAAACGTAGGATTTTGGTCAGGAATGAAATAAATGTTTTTGAAAGGGTAATTTTAAAAAGAAATATTTGAGATGGGCAAAAAAGTTTATTTTAATAAAGGGTAAAGTCTACTCTCCTGTACTACTGCTTTAAATCTTTAAATGACTTTGCAGGCATTGATAATGAGCAGCAGTGACAAAGCATGTGGCTCCATCCCTGCCTCTATACGTTATCTGTTAAAATCTGATCAGGTGCTGAGGAACAATATTGGGGCTTGACCAGCCTCTTGATTTTATGCGACTGTAATGCTGCCATGTTCAGTAAAGTAACATCTGCCTACATTGAAAATCCACTATGGACCTTCGGTTTTGCTTTGTCTTCCACTTAGGGTTGTGACCTAATAATTACTAAGTGAAAGCAGAAAGATACTGGTTGATTTTATCAAATGCCCATGTGATAAATTTCTAACAAACAATAAATAACTAAATAAACCTTTTTGTCTATAAGAAAAGCATGACTGATCCTGATGCATTTACTTGAACCTGGGTTTGATTTCTGTTTATCACTAGCAAAACAAAGTAGCCATTGGGTGCAAGAGATATGCAAGACTCTGGAAGAAAACAGAGTATATTAATGAAATGTACTCAGCAGAGTATCTGCCCTCTTTCCTGTGACACTGCAGAGCTAAAAGTGATTGATAATAACCTTGTAGTTACCGTACAATTTGCCTACAATTTTATAGTTGCAGTCATGGCATTGATCTACAGTTAAATGAGATAATTCCTGTGTGCTATCTTGCCAGTCTGCCAAGAGCAATGTACCAATTGTACCTGTGAAGTCACAAAAAATGAATACCTGCTTGAATCCAGGGCTTTATATAGAAGTTTTAGATAGCTACATTATGAAATTGTTATAAAGAATATTCTTAAGTTTGTAAGAGAAATGTGATGAGGACTATTTAAACCTAGAAATTTCTATCAGTAACACTGCTTTTATCAGCAGAGTATTTTATAGCCTCTGGTTTCTTCCTCTCACTATATAAATCTTGCAAACCATTTTTTTCTGGAAATAAAAAAGGAGACTTTGTAACTGCAGTCTAACTAAGATTAAGTTCTAAGACATTAGAAAACATTTATGCAACATTTACTAAATGAATCTGCAAAACTGGTAGACTAGTGAAAAGATTGAAATAAACTGGTTTAAAATACAAGATCTTTTCTTTCTGCTTTTTTTAAAATTTCAAACTTATGTAAGATGGATCAAAATTCAAGCTCTTAGAAATTTTACTGGAAAATTCCAGTGAAACCCTATTCTGGGCTAGAAACCTGGCAGTTCAGTGAAGACTTCCTGAAGCTTTCGAAGATATGTGTAAATGTTTCACCCAATGTCTTCTCAAATGCCTTCTTTCACGCAGCCCCCCAGAATTAAAACGAAACTTTTGGGTCACAAAACCACACAGACTACTTCCTGCAAAGGTTTGCTAAAACCAGAGCATGGTGAAACTCACTGGCTTCAAAGAGCTTTACACTGCAGGTGTGGCTTCTTACTCCTCCCTGTGTCTAGCTCTCACTTGCATTGAAGCTTCTTTTTGCTATGCCAGTGTAAAATGGGGCCTTAGAAGGGAGCCAGTTACTGTCACAGAGGGGTATGTTTCCCTGTTGCTAACATGCTGGTTATAGAGGTGGCCAAATGGGCTGGCAGGAGTCAGGAGTTGCTGACCCGATAAATTCTGGCTCGGAAGGAGGCATCGGGGTTGCCTCAGGTTGCCTATGACACAGCTTTTTAATTCACAGCATTTTGTTTCCATGATTTCAGTCAAGAATGCAGAATTTGGGACTGTATGTCTTAGGAAATGAGTAGTGCTGAAGGGAAGGCTTCTGCTGGCAAGCGGGGTTGTGTCATCCACAAACTTGCTACATCACAGATGCTCTCTGATGATCCATGTGAAATTAATGAGAGATTCTAGTCCAACTCCAGACAGATTAGAGAATTTTCTCCCAAGAGCCATTGTCACATGCAGTGTCGCCTGCTGTTGATCTTATTAGTTATCCAAGAAGCTGAAATAAGTGTTGGAGGGTGAGGCTAACCTGAGATCTGCCTTATTTATATAAGCTTTCAAATGTCACCAGGCACACAGAAAACATAGATGGATTTGTTAGTGTCCTGGTTCAAAACAGTTAGTTTTTAAGTTCTCTACACCTTAGTAAATAAAATATTATTAAACCACAGAATTAATGATAACAAGCTGTACATTCTTCTTTTATTCTTGTTAGCCTTCTCATAAATCCACAAAGAAGCAAACAAATAAATTATGCCATTTTCTCTATTTATTATTTGAATTTTGGTAGCACCCACAATATGTTAAAGACCAACCTCATCTGTGGCAAAATATAGTTCCTTCCCTGAATACTTTTTGGTTTAAGACATACAGAATTTGTGTATCTGATAGATTATTCCACCACATTCTATCATTTCCTTAGTGCCAAAAATATGCCTTGCTGTAGAAAACACTGAGTCCAAGGTCCTGATCCTGCCAACTGTTAGGCTTGTACAACACCACAGTGAGATTTTCCATTTGCCAAATGGGATTGCTCACCATAGTAAACTTAAGTATGTGTGAATGTGTTGGCAGGGTCAAAGCCTCTAAGGCTCTGCTCCTGTAAACACTTATGTATGCGCATAGCTGTACTCACACGATGATGAACACTGATTTTAATAGACTAATTTACTCCAGTTGATTAGATATTTTTCTTGCATTAATCTGTTTCTCACTGGGTCAAGAAGACAACAATAGCCAAAGCCAGCCAAATGCTTTACAGAATTTGTGTTGCTTTCATTATATTCAGCAAGCCATTTTTCAACCAGCTTGAAACCAAGCACCAGCCACCTCATCTTTCTGCGACTTGGCCAGGGTCATTTCAGGCTTGCCATTTTGATTCAGCTCAGACCACTTCTGCCAGATGCCTCTTTGTTTGCATGATCTACAGCAGTCCTGATCTGCTCGTGGTAGCTGGCCGAAGGCATGGCTGGGAGACAGCCCAGCCTCTCCGGCACTGGAACATTTTTGCATCTGATCAGTGCTGTGCCCCTCTACAGCACTGTGCTTCCACAGGCTGTGTTTTTGGTGAAAGACACAGAAGAGAACAGCTCTGGAGAGAGAAATATCTTCTCACAGCTCGCTGCAGTGAGTCTTTCTTCCCCAAACCCCATGTTTCTGGATGGCTGTGCCGGACAGTTTCCCGAGATGTCAACAACTAACTCCTGCCACTTCAGCCAAAAGTCCAGCCTCCTCCTCTCCTGCCTGCCACCATTTTGCAAACCAGATGAAGGAAATGAGGGAAGGTTGGAGATCAGCAGTCATCTCAGCTCAGAAAACAAAGTCCTGTTGCTGCCAGCAGTACCAGTTTGATCAGACACGCTTTACTTTTTGCTCCTGGAGCCAAAGCGCAAGAGCTGAGTTGGTAGAACTGGGACACCAGCCTGCGACACTGCTTACAAGCTCCTCTGCGATGTGGCGCATGACAGCTCTACTCATAATCTGATGTGTGACACATACCATTGAGGGAAAGTCTAATCTGCATGTTTGAACTACTTGCTGTTGGTAAGAGTGAGAAAGTTGTCTTTCTTGTGCAAGTAATAGGACTACAAATATTACCTCTCAAGACTGGCACAATACTGATGTCATAATAATCTCTTTTAAAACCTTCTGTGAGGTTGCTGGGCGTCATCTCAATTTCCATCTCCTGAGAAGAAAGCATTCACACCAGAAAAAAAGACCCTGCTGACCATCTGAATGTTGAGTAAGAAGCCTCAGGAGAAGACAGTATTATATTTTTAAAGGCTGGCTGCTGAACTGAAAAGCCAATGAACAATTAAGCGTGGTTCAAAGACTGAATGAGATCAAATTTTAGGCTGCAGAAATACAACCTTTTCTAAATTCCCAAGGTAATTCAGTGGACTGAGGAAACAAAAGCAGTCCTATGTGATCACACTCCTGAGAGATACACAGCTCTTTGTCCTCAGAGCAAACTGAAAAGCGCTTTCTTGTCCATAGTTTGAAGCATTGTCCATATTTGCTCAAAGAATCTTTTATCTGGTGTTTACCTGTGGTCATTGTGGCAAAGCCCTCTGAAGATGTGTGTGGTTGTCCTGACAGCTCAGAATTTAACAGCTGTGTCGGTGCCTAGACACGGGACACATCAAGACTGTTCATGCCAACAGCTGTTTAATGCATTGGTCAGCTGCAACGGTGCTTAAAACCCCACCAACATGGATGTCTTCTTGGGCTTTGTAAACGTAGTATGGGAATGATATATTTCATTATTTTGGTTAGGAAATGCAGATACTTAACACTTAGAATGTCTTCTGCACATAAGGCCTTCCAGAAAAATATTAAACAAATGGTTTAAAAGACCTGGTTTAGTACATTGAGATTATATGCAAAGTTGAGAAAATTTTTCATGAAGTTGGACATATTCTGAACACAAATGAATGTGAACTGGGGAGAAGCAACATCCACTTCCAGGGCTACATAGTCATTAGTGTCATGTCCAGAATGGTGGAACTAACAACCGAGGTTTTGTCATTTTGGCATCAGTTTTTAAGACAAATGCGTACTTAACATGGCTGAAATTTCATGTTCTCCTTTTGAGCTAGTACACTCAATGAACAGATGTGAGAAAAAACCTTCAGTCAGATTAATGAAATCCTGATTCTCCTATTTTTAACCCAAGCAAGCCAACCATTATTATCATAAGTATCATTTTATAATGAAGAAATTGTCCCATATCAGAAAGAGACAAGCAGTGAAAGGAGACCTATTTGTCAAGCATGCTGTCTGACTGAGAATAAAATCTGCCTTAAAGGTCTAAAAATTATCTAAGTATTTAAATACCTTAAAAGATCTCACCACAGACCTTTCTGTCTCCAAAAATAAACCACAGGTGTTGGCTCCTGTAAAAGCATGATTCTCTTAATTATACTTGCAAAGCATCAATATTTACTTAATGGACTGTTCACATCCAATCTACCATAGCTATGGTAAGAACATTGTCACTGGTAGGTGGACTACAAAGAAACTGTTTGCTCAAGACAGGTGACTGGGAACAAGACTGTGCATGTAAAACAGGCAGTGGCAACCAGTTTGTTGAAATCTGTTTCATTTGAACACAGTTTTGTCAGCTTCATCATCAGTGCCAGGGGAGCTCACCAGGAGACAAGGTGGATCCTAATAATGCCATGCACTGAGAACATAAACAAGAGGTTGCCCCCGGGACTGAGAATGAAAGAGATATTTTGGTCCTTCCTGTAAGACTGAAGACTGGTATTCCCCAAGGACTATGTGAGAACATTAACAAGATCATTAACAAATACAGACCTTATATTCACCATGTGATTCACCCAGGCCTTTTGTTTCAACTGGAAGTACTTGCCTGCCCCTTATGATACATCCAAAAGATCAGAGCAATGAAGACAAATTGCTTATACCTTCAAATTTTTCTTAACTTCCTTGGTGGTCTGTAGGAGCTGAGCTGTTTCAGCTGACCAGTCAGGGGTACCCTCTCATGTCTCACCACTGGGCATGCTATCTTGAGCCAGGCAGTCTTGAAAAATCAAGAGATCTAGGCTGAAGACTGGCTACAGCTCAAAACTCCTCAGAGGGTTTGTTGCCTGCTTACAAAGGATTGTGCCAATGCTGATCCCCTCCAAACTGCAGCGGGAATTTGAACTGAGGTTCAGCAGTAGCAGTAGCCATGAAGGTGACATTGTCCAACATTTATGATTGGATGCTTCTACACCCTGGTTTCTGATAGCTCCCCTGAAAGCTTAAACCATAGGTCCCTGATCCTCTTCAAGAACAATAATACAATGGCTTGGAGTAACAGGCTAAAAATGACACCACACCACACCACTTTAGCCAGTCCACCTGAGTGGCTGGCGTGTGTCCTCACAGACCTGCTGAAGAGATCTTGTTCACTCTGAGATTCCATGTTGGCAGCCCCTCACAGTGAATACAGCCTTCACTTTTCACCATGAGCTGGGGCAGGGAGTGTTGTGTATCTAAGACTCCATGTTGTTTCCTTGTTAGGCGTGCTGTTTAGCAATCACACAATACAAATACGTAGTATTTGCAAGGGATGGAGGGAGGAGGAGGAGGAGGTGGTGAACAGTTTGGAAGTCTGTTTTCCACTCCCTTTCTGAAATGTTCAATTCCAAATATGGAATAGTATGTGCGCTTGGTTGACACAAGAGCATTTATGTTCACAAAAATATGTGATATATTTCCCAGTTAAAATAACTTTGAGAAATTGTGTAAAAGAAAAAACTTCTCTTTCCTAGCTGACTTCATCTTTCTTCTCTCCAATATACAGTTTTTCTATTGTTTTGTATGTTTTGTAGTTGTAAAACAATTTTAGATTTAGATTGTACTTAATCCTTTCTCATCTGATTTATCTCCAGTTTCAGTGTGAAAGACAGTATAATTTTAAGAGGCAATACTGGGAGAATTTTAGTTTACCTGTATTTTACTTGAGCTATAACTTAAGCCATAGTTCTGCAGTGCAGATGGTGGGTACATTTTTATGCTCATCTTTTTAATAGTATCTTAAATAAACAGAATATGAGTAACCACTCTCTCCAGAATAGTTCCTTTAGGAGCAACAGAAATGAGTGTCAAGGATACCATCATGGTCACCACAAGGGAAGAAAACACATAATTGCCACATAACCACTGTGAAGAAGGTATAGGAGGCAAAGCACAGTGGTGCTGCGTTAGAAGAAGCCTTTGGTATGGCACATCTATCTGTGCCCTATGAACTGACCCATTATGCATTAATATGAACAGGCCTTGACTTCCACAATACAATGTAAAATGACTGAATATGAACCTTCTTCTGCTATTCGACATTTCTTAGCGTACGAGCGAAGTACCACGATCACTGTTTCCTATGCTGCTTACTAGGATGACTTTTCAGTTGTTTTTCTGCAAGCCAATTTTTAAGACTGATCCAAGAAATAACAGGTTGGGATTTGTACAGATCCTTTCTTCTTTCCTGTCTCTTTTTGAATGGGCTTAAAAGGTCTTATAAATGTGTCCTGGTTTTGTCTGGAATAGAGTTAATTTTCTTCCTAGTAGCAGCCATAATGCTGCGTTTTGGATTTAGTAGGAGAAGAATGTTGATAACACACTGATGTTTTAGTTGTTGCTACGTACTGCTTATGCTAGTCAAGGACTTTTCAGCTTCCCATGCTCTGCCATGTGCATAAGAAACTGGGAGGGGGCACAGCCAGAATAGTTGATCCAAACTGACCAAAGGGCTATTCCATACCATATGATGTCATGCTCAGTATATAAACTGGGGGGGGTTGGCTGGGGAGCAGCGATCGCTGCTCGGGAACTGTCTGGGTATCGGTCGGCGGGTGGTGAGCAATTGCATTGTGCATCACTTGCTTTGTATATTATTATTGTTATATTATTATTGTTTTTTATTATTATTATTATCATCATCATCATCATCATCATCATTACTATTTTACTTTATTTCAATTATTAAACTGTTCTTATCTCAACCCAGGAGTGTTTCTCACTCTTACTCCTCCGATTCTCTCCCCTATCCCATTGGGGTAGGGGGAGTGAGCAAGCGGCTGCGTGGTGCTTAGTTGCTGGCTGGGGTTAAACCACGACAAAATGCCACAGAGGCATAGCTCTGGAGACTGTGCGAGTGCCAAGTCTGTCCTACAATCCCAACTCTCTGGAGAGAACCTAGAAATGGAGTGGATATAACAAAAGCACTGGAAAACAGTTCTGAGCAGATGAGGACATTTAATTCTCATCCTCACAGCTTGGTATTGAGGCAGCTCGAGTTTGAATCTACAGCCTGGCTCTGAAGTGGGCTGGTGACCAGGGCCTGTCACTTGCCATGGAGATGACCCAGGAAGAGCTCTCAGACATCCCGTAGCTCCAGCCAGCTCCAGTGCCCAGGACGGAGGGTGGTTCAGGGAGCAGGGCGGGAGGCAGAGGTGGGCAGATTGTGTTACACTATTTCGTTTTGATACCGGGGACCAAATGCCCTTGCAAGCCTTCCTTGCACTGAATTGAGGAAATTCAAAATCTAAAATGCCAACAGACAGAAAGAGGCAAAAAA
The DNA here is from genome assembly GCF_030463565.1 of Pelecanus crispus. Lineage (NCBI taxonomy): Eukaryota > Metazoa > Chordata > Aves > Pelecaniformes > Pelecanidae > Pelecanus > Pelecanus crispus. Next base: position 71,432,590 of record NC_134645.1, read on the forward strand.
ACTTCCCTTTTAATAGTTTTTGATAAGTACCTGTAATCAGAAGAGAACCTTTCCTGGGGGGTAGGCACTTCCCAATTTGCCAGAAGTTCCAGGATGCAAACATCCTTTCTGATGAGGAAGAACCCAGCGCCTTCCCAGGATATTTTTCAGTATTGACAGCAACCCAAAACCCCCTGTGACTTGTCCAGGTTTGCTAACCACCAGTGCGAAGTTTAACACAGCTGTGAGTTAAATCAGTGTCAGAGTTTCGAAATTATGTCAGAGAATAAAGAACAAAGAGGGAAGTGAAAAATGGGGCAGAATAGTTTCTTTCTGCCAAAACAGACTAGCTTCTGGTGGGCAAGCTGAAATATTTATATACTCATATGCCTGTGTACATTTATACGTGTATATGTGTGTGAGAAGGCAAAATTCTTGAAGGGATCCAAAGTTGCAGAAATACCTGTTAGAATAGGAATGCATTTTACTAATAAAATAACCCATTTTTCCTTTCAATCCTGCTGTTACATTCCCCACTGTGGCCTGGAAACAAGATGATTTTTAAAACCAAGAAGCCTGATGCTGAATTCAGCCATGACTGAGTAAATCCAGAATAATGCTTCTGAACTGCAGGGAGTGACTCCAGATTTACACCTGGTTTCTGAGATCCGAATCCGGTCGGAAGTATTTAATTCCTGCCAACGCGGTGTCCTGCTGCTTTCCTGAGGCTGCTGTCTGCCACGCACAGCCTTTTCTGTCATGCAGTAAGAGGAAGCACAGTGTGAACTCTGCAGCTGGACTTGCAGACTCATGCTAGGAAGGGCAGCACAGCAGTAAGAACTTGAAAACAATTTATTCTAAAAATCTTGTCCCCTGCTCTCCTCCCCCTCCCCATTCTCTGCAGGGCCACAATTAGAGGAAATGGGGCAGGATACATTCAGACCAAGGGGAGCCAGAACAAGGCTGGAAGTGGATCAGGAGTTCAAGGGGAGACTGGACAAATATTTGGAAGAGAGACCCTTTGAGGGTTACTAATAGACAAACCACGTCAAACTCAGGAAATTCCCTGAGCTGAAAATAGTAAGAGGCTGAGAGTGTATTTGAAGGTAGCAGATCACCTTGCTCTGTCCTTACTCTTCCTTGGTGTCTGCTTAGGGCAATGGCGAAGAAACTGTGAGACATATTTTGCCCTGAACCAGTGTGGCTGTTATTTCATTTTTTAGGGGCAGGGAAGACCTGAGGACTGAGGGAGAGACAGCTGGGGGAACGGTGCACCGAGGTGTGCCTCATCTGAGCTTCTGTGTCAGGAGTTACAGGAAATTTCGTTCTTCTTTTCATTTGGTTTCAGTTCAAATTTTCCCCACACTAAACTGCACTTATGTTCGCATCAGCTTCGGCATTCAGATTTCATTCTGCTGAGTAGATTCCATCTGCAGTTTGGCAAACCTGCAGATAATTAGCTCTCCCTTGTAATTAAATTTCCAGTTAATGTCCCATTAAGATAAATGAGAAGAATTCGCATCTTCTGCTTAAGTGGTGATTTCACAGAATACAACATTTCATAGTCTTTGAACAAACAAGCACTTCCATTTGCCAAGGTGAGATGTATTTGTAATCCAGAAACAGATCTTAATAATTTATGTCTTTAGAACACTTTTTTTCCTCCCAAGAACTTCAGCGCTTAGTAGGTGAGTAGCTCAGGAGAAGAGCAAAGCCTGCCTTGGGGTTAAGGCACTGAACAACAGGGTCCTCTTGTCGCTTCAGTTCACGGTTGCCTTCTCACGCCATGAGTGCCATGGAAACCAGGATTTTCACAGGTGGCTACTAACTGCATTTCATTGCCCAATCTGAGACAGCCCAGGCCTAATTTCTGTAGCTGAGCGCTCACAAGCGTGGCTGCAATTGCTGGGCAGGGCAGGCAGGCAGTGCTGCTGGCAGGGAAGGCAGGGTGAAGAGTCAGGGGGTATGGAAAGGTGACAGCTGGGGGAACCTCACCAGTTCCTACTCACTTCTTGAAGCTATGTGGAAAAGAGCACGTTTCAATTTGCCAGCCTGTAAAATGCAGAAAACAATGCTTACCTTTCACTGCACAGTGTGTTGAATAAAGAAAGTGCTGTTAAAGACTAAGCACTCAGAAAAAAATAGACCTTAAGATAAAGATATATCTGCAAAAATAAATGTAACGCTAACATACACATTACAGTAAAGATGAAAAAACTGTTCTCTGCTCTGAGGCTCTGGGGAGCAAGTGCTCCCCCCTTTACGTATTTAGCACGGAGAGGAGAAGGAAGAGATGGACCTGGGAGGGCATTCTGCACTTCTGTATTTTGCATTTGAACTGTTTCCGAAAAAGATTTTAAAATACCCTTTTTGATTTGTAACACTATTAGCTGAAGGTGTAAGCCTGGTGATTTTCTGCTGGTTAATACAGCATTGTTTTGTCCCAGGCCACTCAAGGGTGCCCAACATAATTTTCTGTTCTCTTTTGCTTGTATACAGACAAAGCAGGAGAAAAATGTCTGGGAAAAGAGGCTGACAGCTCTAGTTACCCATTGACATAAAAGACCCTTTGGTAGCAAAGCTTCATTTTAAGTCTCTTGAGACGTACTCTGTACTATTCCAGGACACATTTTGGAAAAGAAAAAGATCTCATTCAACAATAAATGATTAAATGACTACTGTGAACAGTGAATGAATACATGGAAGTCATTGGATTACGAACAAAAAGCTTGGGGTTCTGAATTTCTGGAGCAAGCAAAGAATTTTAGTAGAATGTAATAGCAGTACACCCTTGCATGGTTTTTATTGATAATATAATGCAACTTATTTTGTCTCAATCAGCTGTAGAATATTTACCTGAACCGTGGGAACTGTCAGTGAAGAGTGGTAATATTTAATTACCTCCTTCAAACCCTCATGAAATTTCCTTGAAAAGCATGTACTGTGCACATATAACAGCCCTTCTTTAAAGGTCATCCTGCTGGCTGGATCCCTTCCACTCCCCCCCCCCCCCGCCCCATTTGCTACTCCCCCAAAATTATTAAACATCATTGTATTGTTTAAGTGTCAGATTTTAACATTTCACCACATACCATGCCCCAAGAAATCATCAGATCTGATCAAGAATATTTTCCTTCTGCCTAGTCCCAGATACAACTGCGACATTTGTTGCGCTTGTGTTTTAAGCTGGTGCGAAAGGGGTGCCCCAGAAGGAGACATCTTTGTTAGATGAGAGTTTGTATGTGAAGTTTTTACCTCTTGTTTGACTGTTGAATTGCAAGTCCTTGCAGCCAAGTTTTCCCTGGGAAGGCTGGCAGAGCTGCGGGGATAAGGCAGGGGACACAGCCATCTAGCGGCGCCTGGCGCGCCTTCCCACCGCCAGCGCCCACCCTGCCGACCAAAAACACCCCAACCAAGACCCCCTAAACAGAACAGCTTGCTCTGTGCTTACAGAACTGTTGTTTCCTTCGCCGTTTATTCTTTTTCAGTCAGTATGTCATCGGAATATTTGTTGAAGCTCACAGACAAACTGCATGTCAGGCAAAAATCAGAATGGTCCACGTGCTGTTGATTTCTCTAAGACCATGCGGTTTGGTACGTTATTTGCTTTTATTTTTGTAGAAATGAGTGTAGCTAGAACATGACTTTCTGCTCTGTTTTTTTTTTTTAAATCCAAATATTCTTATTCAAGCTCTGAACAGGGATTAACTACTTCCATCCCTACTGTTAGGAAAATACCAGTCTTTAAATACATTGTTTGAACCCTAAGAATGTGCTACAGTGGCATCTGCCTACAATCTATCCTGACTTTATTACACAGTCGCCCTCTTTTTAATCCTTGGGAAAACCCAGACTCCTGATAATGAAAGTCACATTAATTGTGATGTTGTAGGCATGTACAGAAAGTACCTTATGAGGGAGAAACCTGTTAAGAGCTTGAACCCTGATCAAAAACTTAATTTGATCAGATGTTTCATGTCCCTTTTAGGCAGAGAAGAACTCATGAACTAATGTAATTTTGTTCCTGTCTTTGAAATGATATAACCTTGACCCCTTCTTTGGCAAAAATAGTTAATCTGTAGTTTATAGTACCTTATGAGTTCTGCAGGCAAATAATAATTCTCCAAAGTGCTCCTGTCCTGTATGTTAATGAGGCTAAATGAGGATCCTTTTTATTGCCCATGGCCTTTCTGAAGCATCTTCTAACTAGCTCTTCTCCTTTTCCACACTCCAATGGACTGTAGAAAATGAAGGCTTGATATCATGTACTGGAATCAGTGCAACGGGGAAGACTGTTAAAATTCTTTTCTACAAAATCACAGACCCTTGTCAGTACCTTTAACTATGGGTACACCGTGCCCTTGCAAAAATTACCTTGATGTGCAAGATAAGTTGGCTTGCCAGTAGATCATGCAAGAAGGCTACCTTGGGATACCAATGAGTAATAATCTAAAGGCAATTGTTTCCTTTCAAGTGGAATAAATCAGTCCTAACTGTCTGCCATAATAATGCAAATTTCCTGAGAGTTGTCAGCAGTTTCCATGTGTATATTCCCATTATTTGAATTTGTGTTTCCCATTTGTTAGGTGGAAGTACCCATTCCTACTTCTAGTCACGCAGTGGGTGAAATTGTATTTTGACTAACATTGGTGTGAATCTGACAGATGTAGTTATGCCAGAATGTAGTTACTCCAGCTTACACTCTTGCAAACTGGAAAATAATTCAGAGCTGTGTTTCAGGATGGTCTAAGGCTCTGATTGTGACAGCACTTACCCTGCTTCTGTATTGGTACAGTATGGAAATCTAAACTTGTGATTCTTCCCTGATTCACTGCAGTTCCAAACTGTCCTTGCAGAAAGTCATGTAGATAAAATGAAGGTTGGAGCAAAATGATATAGGTAGGTTGCCATTCTGTAGGTTGCTCTGAAACTCATGAAGTCTTCTCTATAAATCAGCAACTATGATTACCCTGTCTTTCTTAGACTGATATGTCTCTCTCTCCCTTCTCTCATAATTTCCTTAAAATATTCTCCAAAATATTAAAAACTAAATCTTCGTTCAGCCTGGTTTGGGCTTCCCCATGAATATAGTGCTGCGTGACTCTCTTACAGAATCTTCATTTGTAGCTTGTGGGGATAAATTGCCTTTTTTGTCTGGAAACAGTGAAATGTGTTTGGACTGCAAAATCATTCATCACACTTTTGTTCTATGTATACAGCTTTTTTTTTCTGGTGGAAAAGTGCATGCAGCAATTAAGCATTTTACAGATAAATATACCTGTGCAGTACATGCCAAGGCAAAGATATATATCTTGAACTTTGGCTTGAGTTTCTGAAGGCAGCAAAGAGTGCCACTCCAAGCTGTCTTTAAAGATTGCAGTGAAAGGTTTATGATCTGTATCTACTAGCATGGGTGACTCATAATAAATGTACTCCAAAGGTGTAGTGCCATGTCCAGCACTGATTGCTCGGACAAATGAGTACTCCTCTTCACTAGAATCATTTGTAATCATATAACAGCTTGACTTTCTGTCTGGAAAAGCATAGTTTTGCCGGATTGGTTTATGCCACTACATCTCTCACAGCATTTTCAGAGACTATGACAGCTGTTGGTTTCATATCTACTCCCACATTTTTCTGTACTTTAAACAAATGTTGTTTCTCCTTCTTTACTCTGAATGTTCTAGATGCTGTTGAGGCTTTCTTTCCCTTAAAAAAAAAAAAACACAAAAAAACAAAACCCAAAGAAGAGCAACAAAAACAATAATGTATATTATGAATGTATGTATTATTTTCTTTTTGTGTAAACAGATTTAATAGCCTTTTTTTTTTTTTCTTACTTGCTTTAAGAGCTTCCCTTTCTGCTATTCTGTCTCAGAGGTTACACTAGTTTTGCTGGGTCCTTCCAAAGTTGTGGTTTTTTTTTTTTTTTTTAACTGTAAGAACTCCTGTGCTATTTTCTTGGCTTACTGAATAGTCATGACCAAATACTGCTGTCTGAAGTATGTGTGGTATATGGACTTCCTTCAGTAGTTTTGGACTGTATCTTGCAAAGAAGCACGAATTTCAGGAGCTGGTGCATCGTGGATTACAATTTGACTCCTGTAAGAGGGAAGATTAGACTAGAAACTTTTCTGCCTGAATAAGAGGTGACTCAGGAAAAAGAGTAAATACCTGAATACAGGGAGAAAATGAATAGAGAGGGATTACAACAGCAGCATGAAATTATGAGATAGGACAGTAAAAGAAAAAAAAACAACAACCCAACAGAAACTTCATACAATGCAGAAGTAAACTCTGGAACACATTGCCACATGATTTTGATATCAGAAATGTAAATGAGTTCAAAAAAGCAATTAGACACAGCAATGAAAGAAATATTCACAGAGAGACAACTGTTAATAGCCCAATTTTTTTAAGTCAGTGGAGAATGCACCTTGGAGCTATGAGAAGGGGATGCTAACAGATGTTTAAATTGCAGGGAAAATTGGCATTTTTGGAACAGGTTTTGTGTGACTAGGGCTGTAGATAGGCAAAGCGTTACTATTTGTGCAGTGCCACTGGTAAGAATAAGAACTGCTGTCAGATTTCACTGCTTCTGGCGTCGGCAAGCGGAGGGAAGCCTTGCTTGTCGAAGTGAGCTCACGCACACATGCACACCGATGCGGTGCTTTAAGCTCTTCAGGTAATCAAGGGAAATTAATTCAAACCATTCACTCTGAGTCTGTTTGCTGCAGCAGTGCTTTCAGTTTGTGCATCTTAGATAAACTCTGCACACACAACTTCTGCAGAAGGCTGAAACTTCTGTTTTTACTGAAGTGATGTGTCTCCAGCCCTTTAATTCTCACCTTGGCTCTCACAGTTTTTTGTATCCTGTTTGATATAACACCTCCTATTTCCTGAGAGGGACTGTGCAGCCTTATGCTACCTTACCTTAATGGTTTTGTACTTTGTCTTCTGAGTTATTTCTGGACAATGAGCAAACCTAGAGATGTAATGGGCAATGCTTAGCCTTTGGGGTAAAATTTTTAGTTCACGCACCTGTGAATTTTCCAGATGCTGAGATTTGGGGTTTCCTCTCAAGTAGGCTGTTATAACAAATGACTGTGATTCAGATCATGAGTTTTTAACTGAATTACTGTTTCTTTGGGCAGTAACAGTACTGAAAACCATGGCTGACATCCTCACTTCTTTAACTTAGTGGAACAATAACTTCATGTAGATGGAAACCCTGTGCTGTTGACTTGCTTAGTATATGAAAGACAACTGTAAGACTTCACTATTGTATAGTTTAAAAAAGTGTCTTAATCTCTGTTTGTCTCTAGTATAATTGTTATCTATAGCACTATTAAGAACGTTAAAGCGATATCAGATTTCAGCATATACTGAATTGACAAACTAGTCTGTGTAATCCTGTTTGGTTTTAAATGTTTGAGTTCTGCATAGTTTAACTTGTTTGCAGGGTACGCAGGTAACCATTGTATCAAAGTGTGTGATTTTGCTGGTGACTGATAAATTTAGCACAAACTTCAGTTGCATCCTTCTTATTGAGGATCTTTCTGTTTTGATACCAGGGCTTGTTTTTAGTTAGTTAAGGCAATGCAAAATAAATAATCTGAACATACTCATTAACTATATTGATTGCTAGGATTAATACGTTAAATAAGCAGCTGACTAGAAAATAAAAGAATTCATTATTTAAAAAAAAAAAAAAAATAATGTCAACTATTTAAATTAAGGTTCCTTAGTTACCTGAGAGCTGATCTTTAAGTAAAAGCTTTCTGTGTGCTAAGTATGCCAAATAACTTGAACACAGGAAGAATCTGCCTATGAACAATAATGTTTCCCTGCCCTTCCCAAGACCTTTCATTTGTGATAAACAGGTATGACTGACAATGAGAATAGGACAAGTTTAGAGACAGCTTTGAGAAATTGTTATTTAAGCGAGCAGAAGATGGGCATTTCTCAAGAACTCCCTGCAAATTGTGTGTTCATATTGCCAGGCCAGACTGGCAACAAACAGGTCGTGCATACAGGCATGTTTAAGTGCAGATGATTGAGAAAAGAACTGGAGATCAAAGAAAGGCCACGCTCTGTTGGTGGAAGAAAGACAAAGTTTCTGCAACCTCAGTGAAGTTATTCCACAATACACTAGCCGAGCATCGTCCTAGTTTGAACAGTGTCTTTTCCATTGGGTTATTTTAATTCTCTGCTGTGAGGAATTTCTTCTGACATTTCTGTCACCTTTGCAAAATATTTTTCAGCTGTGTTTCTTTTCGTACAAATCCCTGAGGTTTTTTTTTGAATTACATCACTGCTTAAAGCTTTCCTTGACCTCAGAGGCTCTTCTGCAATCAAGGAGAGCACTAGCCAGCATTGTACAGCCTGTACTGCACAAACTTGCATTGAATACTGTAACTCAGTCAATCCCTGCAGATCAAGCTTGCAGTGTTTATTTTAGAAAATGGAGAAAACTACTGTAAATTCCTCTAACTGAAAAATGAGGGTCATCCACTTACGTCACATCATGACCCACCCACTGAGAAAAATTGTTCATATGTTTTACAGATTTAATCCTCAACAGTTCTTCTTAATATACTCTCTCAAATTTTCTATTTCAATTACCAGTGACTTTCTTGTCACTAGCTGATACCTTTTTTCAAAAGGGGCAGATTGTCATAAAATGTAGGCTCATGTTGTGCTTTCATAGATTGTGGGTTGATTCTGAAAAGATCAGACGCTATTACTGTGTAGCTACTGTCAGTTTTACCAACATTACCTTCTCTCTCTGAATAGGATGGGCTTTTTCATTGTTGAGGAAAATCTACATTTGATTTCGAATGGAAAATCTACACTGATTATTTTTTAAAATACATATTCTCTGGTATAAAGATTGCAGTTGGACTGTACCTACACTGCAGCTACTGTGCAGCTTCACTGAAGATATACTTTTTGATACTTTTAATTGACTCTTATTTATGACATAAATACCTCAGAATGAAAAACAAACAAACCAACCAACCAACCAAAAAACAGAATTATGGAAATGTATGTATCAGGCCTGAATTTCAAGGGGTGCAAGTATTGCAGCCATATAACTTACTTTCTGCAATGTAATAACACTATAATTAATTACTCCATAATTGCCTGTTCCTATCACCTAACTATGCTCACTGTGCTATGAATGTTACTGGATAAATGTAATTGAAATGTCAGGCTTTATATGAATTTGTGATGTAATATGTAACAGAACTCATTAAATGAATGATTGATACAATAAAAATAGTTAATCAGAAAGAAATCTGTATCAACAAAAAGGGATACATAAATCTCCTTCCTTGTGTTAACATGACTCCATATACCGAAAAAAAAGAAAAGAAAGACTGGAGATATGTGTTAAAGGTAATTTCTTCACCTAGGTGCCTCCTGGTCATGCTATTTTGTGATGTTCATGCCTCAAATACAAGCATTATTGTAAATGTGATTGATGACTGACTTTGCCAAACAGATTTGTGGTTAAAATTCACAGAAGTAACCCAAAGAATGTTGCTTTTATGTGTCACATCTCTGAAAGCATCCAGTTTGAGGTAAAAATTTATGTGTAAAGTCAATGTGCTCTTCTATGTAATTTCAGAATTTCTGTGTAGACACCACCAAGAAATTGTGCTCAAATCAAGCTGCCAATATTTCGGAATTACAAGTTAGTTGTCGAAATGATTTGGTGCATCGTGAGAATAAGAAGGACATGACTGGGAAAGCTACATTAGTGGAAACCAGTGTGATTAAAGGTCAGTTAAGCTTTATGGTTTGAGTTATTAATATAACAAAGCTTAACCCCAGCCCTGATAAATAATTTACATACAGGATTATCTTGCGTGATTTCACTTGGAATCTGTGGCTTAGTCAAGAGATGAAAAGTGAACATATCTGTTCTTCCTCCATAAATGCTGTAAGGCAAATTCATCCAAGCTCTCAAGAGCAGCATGGTATTAAACTCTGTTTGACACTGCAGCACGAATACTGAGTAGTTTTTAGGAACAGACATGTGGAAAAGATGTGCTTTCCTTTTGCTTTAGGATGATGCTTACACATCATCTGTTATAAAAAATGCTGATTCCAACAGGTATTAAAGACAAGCAAGCAATTTACATTAAAGATATGAAGATGTCTTCAACTCAAATTTTTGTATTTTGAAGAAAAAAACATTGAGCAAATTACTTGACCAATAATTGCTTTTAGAGTCACCATTTGCTTAGATTTCCCAAGCATCTTTGATAGCTGGTTAGTTTTTCTACTTATCTTTCAAGGTTTTCTTTTTTCAGAAAGGAAATGTATTGAAGTTGTGAAGCTAGATGATAAGAGGACAAATCCAAAAGACTTTGCAGTTAATATAAAAAATTCAATTGGTTTCATTAACCTGTCAGTCACAGGTTATATCTGAAATACGAACACATCACAGTAATTACAACACTAGAACATTTGGAAGACTAAAGCACAAATACTCATCCTCACAGCATTTGTTAACTGATAATTGATATCAATATAAGAACTTCCCATAATTCTCTTTATTGTCTTGTCATTCAGTGTGTGAGACTCCTAAAAAGGACTGCCTATTTGAAACTACACATATTGAAACTTCCAAATGTAACATAAACAACTTTTATAGTGAAGAATCGCTATGGCATGTTGAATATTCACTAATCCTTATTGCTGTGGAAGTTGATTATTTGGGGACTGGTTTTTTGAAAGGTATTTTGACGTCTGTCTGCTTTGAAAGATAATCCCAAATTTGTTATTTTGTGGCTTTGAAAAATCTCCCTGCAGGCTCTATTTTGTCACTGCTTAATGATTTGATTAGATTTTATAGGGGTAAATGGTGAAGTGTCCTACTGGCAACTACAAAGGATGGTATCCTCTTGTTTAAACCCCAGAAAATAATGAATACCAAGATGGGTTACTGTTGTACTCTTTTGTGCCAAGGGAACTACCTGCAAGTCACTGGGGCTTGACTTTGAAAACCACTGTCCATGCTACAGGGATCAGTTGGATCACTTGCATGGATTAGTCTCTGTGGGGTGAGGCAGGCATGGGAAGCAGGGGGGGCGCACCTGAAGAAAACATGACCAAAGCATCCTTACTGAAGTAAGCCAGGCTTAAAATTTATGCTGAGGACTGGCTTATTCACAAGTACAGGAGTCAGTGCTAGTGTAGGTGCTTTACTTGATGGGTTTAGACTCCTCACAGACAGGGAAAGCCACACAGGCTAAAGTCACATAATGGTTTTACAGTCAAGATTTTTCAAAGATTTTTCTCAATGCAGCCGCTCAGTTTGTGCAGTGAGAAGCAGTGTCATACAGTCACTTCCTGTGCCTCTTACAGGAACTCTGCAGTAGTTTCTGAACTGAGATCCCTTGGTGGAGAAAAGAAGTTTGGAGCTACCGTAACTAAGGCTTCAGCTCAATAACAGGACTAGGAGGTGGACAAGTCTTTCCATTTTTTGTATTGGAACCATCTTCCTACTGTGAGAGTATTTGTTAGCAACTGTGTTTCTTTTGTCACTGGGCTCCACTGAGAAGAGTCTGGTTCCATCTTCTTCACATCTTCCCATCAGGCATTTATACCCCATAATAAGATCCTCCCTGAGCCTTCTCTTCACTAGGCTGAACAGTACCAGCCCTCAGCTTCCCCTTCTATTTCAGATTCTCCAGTCCCTTAACCACTTTCATGGCCCTTTGCTGGACTCTCTCCAGAAAGTCCATGTCCCTCTTGTACTGGGGAGCCCAGACCTGGACGCAGAACTCCAGCTGTGCTCTCACCAGTGCTGAGCAGAGGGGTAGGGATCTCTGCTGGCACCGCCTGGCCTAATGCAGCCCAGGAGGTTGTTGGAATTCTTTCCCACAAGGGCGCATTGATGGCTCATGGTCAGCTTGTCTACCAGGAACCCCATGTTTTTCTCTGCAAAGCTGCTTTCCAGGCAGACAGGCCCAGCCTGTACTGGTGCATGGGGTTATTCTTCCCCAGGTGCAGGACCTTGCATTTTCCTTCACTGAACTTCATGAGATTCCTCTCTGTCCAGTCCTCCAGCCTGTCCAGGTCCCTCTGAATAGCAGCACAACCATCTCAGCCACTCCTCTCAGTTTTGTGTCATCTGCAGACTTACTGAGGATACACTCTGTCCCATCATCCACGTCATTAATGAATCACACTATCTGTAGCACACACCCACAACAACATTGCCCATGTTGGTTTGTCTGCTAATCCTGACCCAGAAGCTCCCAGCAGGCTCTTTACATGTCCCTAGGCAGAGGGCTGCCTCTGTTAGCCATGCTACCAGCAAAGTTTCTGCCTTCTCCTTCACGCTGTTCACTCTTCTTGTTAGCTCATGCAGTTTGCAGTTTTGGACACTAGAAAACAGACTTCGATTTTCTGCAAATGTTCTTGATTTGGACCTTCTACTGAGTGTGTTTCAGCACTGCAGTGAAACAAGGCAATGTTGCTGACTGTCTCATCTGCCCTGGTTGGAGTCTGTCTGCCTCCTCTCTCTTCATTCTGGGCCAGTAGCATTAGTCTTTTGTCCATCCCATTGAGCCTTATTTATATGTCCTTGATAAACTTTTTTCAAAATCTCCAAGAGCACTTGATTTTTTTATTTACTATTTTTCACATTCTAGCACAAGTCTCTTTTTTCTTAGCCAGTTTTTCATATGTTTTTCATTCTGAAACACTCTAATTGACAAGAAAGCTTTTCCTAGGGACTTTTTCAAGTTTTAAATTATCTTCTCTTAACTGTTCTTGCTCTATTTCCTTTGGCCTTTGTTCCATTAAAATCCCAACCTTTGTTGTGGTATCCCTTCTGTGAAAGCAGAGTTTTCTTATCCGCTGGTTGTGACCCATGCAGCAATTGTGGGTAGCAATCGTAATGGTAGTTTACTGACTTATTTCTTCCTGCTTCCAGTACGCACATTTCTTTTAAACTTTAGGTATCAATCAGGTTCATTTTTTTCCTACCTGAGTTTATGGTTAGAGACCTGTGCTTTGCAAGTAGCCCTAGGTGTACAGCCAAGAATATTAGAGAAAAAATGGTGTTAGGGCTGCTGAAGGCTTGCTTGCCTCTGGTCCTGCAACGATTCACGGCACTAACTCTTCCCAGCTGACCCAGTTCTTGGCAGTGTTTCTGATTTCAAAGCTCATCGATCATATGTCTCCTGCCTCATTCCTCATGAAAGCTGCAATTAGTTAATTTTAAGTGCATCCTATGTACTGTATTAGCTCAGACTACTCACAGAAGATCAGATAAAGAATTTGTTACTGAGGATTTTCAAACAGATTCTTAGTATCTCTGTTTAGTACACACATAGAAAATCCAGTGGTAGTATCATAATATTTCTTCTTTTGCAAGGCTAGGAAATTGCTTCTTGTTTAGTTGCCTTGGAGTATATCCCTGTACAAACTTTGTCTAAATTTGGGTATAGTGTGAGTTTGAGCTAGGCAGATTTAACCTAGACCAAAGGGCAGTGATGGATTGTACACCAACATACCCAAATCAAAGCTAAAGGTTTTTCTGAAAGATGTGTGTTAGTATAGCCCAGAATTATTTGGCTTAATTCAAAGATAACTGCAGAATTATACAGGAGATTGGATTAGATGATATAGCAGTTCTTCCTGGCCAGCCAAGGAATCCCCATGAGTCCGCTGTTGCGTGCAGCAAGCTTGCCTGTTCCAGAGAGTCTACTCTGCTCTGCTAATTCACAAGATAATGGATTAGAAAATATGTCAAGACTAATAACACAGACACACTCCTGTGGGTTTTGAGTGGGAGGAAATGCACCATTCACTGACTAATCTTTAAACTTCTACTGGTGAATGTTAAGCCACCCTCCAAAGCACCAACCTGTTTCAAATTCCTAATAAGGATGTTGAATCTGTGCTCTCAAAAAACCCAGTTACAGAGACAATTGCTATTTCTTACCAAAGGCCAGATAGTTCCAAAAAGAAAAGCAACATGGTTTTCTTTCAGTTTTAAGGCCTCTGTTGCCTTTCCTTGCAAAGTTCATGTTAATAAAGATAGGATTTATTATCTTTGTTTCTAAGAAATTGAACCTTTTTCCTCTGTTGCAATTAAACCTGAATTGGCCACTAAAGACATTGTCTTATTTTCTTATATTTGACTGAGTTTGAATTCATTACAAATAGTAGCAATATCTGCAGGATAAAAATTCTCATCAGAAATCTGCTGTATCAGTTTTTCTTTCACCTTGAAATTTATTCTAAGTGGAGTTTCTAAAACATTACCTAATCTTCTTGTTCATGGCTTAGGTTTCTGGAATTGTTGCAGTCTGCAATAAAAAAGTGTTTATGCTGATTTTGTTTATTGATGTCAGGACATTTTAGGGAAGATATTTATATACTCTGACTATAGGCACTTGATTTAGGAGGCCGGTAGGCCTGTAGTCCAGAAAAAAAGGAAGAGGCCTTCTGATTGTAGTTTAGGATGCACATGTAACGTCTACTAAATTTGGCAGTGAAGATGGTTTAAGAAATTTCTGCCCCTGTACTGTAGCTTGCTGTCCCATCACTTAGGACAATACATTTGGTTATGGGGCTGTGCTCTAAACCAAATATTAAAATGAATTAAACATAATATCCCCAAAAACTTAAAGCAAAAACTTAAAGCAAATAGAATTCTGAATTATGTTGAAAAAAGCTTTTCTTTGTTTGGTGACACCACAGGGATGTCTTACCAGTGTTCTGAATTAGGTGCGTAGGGATACGGAATATGAATTAGGAATCCTTTACTGTATGCATGTATGACAACTCATTCCAGCTTCCACACTTTAGCTCAGTCTTTGATTAGGGCAAAACTGTTATTAGATCCTTCAGCTCCTATGGTCCTGTAACTATCTTTAAAAAAATAATTGGACTTTTTTCTTGGTTTTTGGGCTGTGAACAAAAAACTTATTCTTGGCTAACACATCTTCTGAGATATGTTTAAAAAAAGGTAAGAAACTTACTTAAAATAAGGAGATCATTTCATAGGATGGTGAGTACACTTTAGTAATTTATATTTAAACATTTTCAGTCACCTTTCTTCTTAACTAAACTCTAACTTGTAAAGCAGCGGAAAGGAAGCGTAGGCTCTGAATCCTTACATATTTCCCACATTTATTAGATATGACTGATTTTAATTGCAGTGATACACAGAGGTTCTGGGCAGGAGCTTGTGGAAGTGGCTGCAAGGAGGAGGTATCACAGTGTTATGTGTAGGGTAACTAAAGGGGACTTCACATGCGTCACCTCTCCTGGTCTCTGGGCAGTGCTGTCTGGCTCTGCTCCACCAGCCCTGTGCAGAGCAGGACCTGGGAGCCTGGGTGTGTGATGGTGCCCTGATCCCTTCTCCATTACCCTCTTGCAGGAAGGTATGATGGGGCCTGAAATATGCCAAGGATTTGTTTCACAAAAAGAGGCAATAATGCAACAGTGGAAATTAATGTCTCTAAGGATTTAGTAAAACCAGCAGGATAGACTAGAAAAGAGGTGACAAAGAAGAAAATTTAAAAATAAAAGGACAATGAAAGAGGTCAACAGATGTCACTTTCAGAAAATTTAAGATTTTTTAAGAAATTAAATTTAAGATTAAAATTTTCCAAACAATGCATTAGCAGATTTCAAAGGGAAATAAACATTACGCATACATGAATTGCAACCCTACAGTGCATGTGAAATATTTTGATTGTGGCACTTAACAGTTTTTAAAGATACGCTACATCATCACATGAAAGAATGGTTGATGGATACCAGCTCACGGAACAGTCCATTAGTTTTATGGGCTCTGATTCTGCTATCACTCAATAGCTTTCAGTAGCACTCCCTAAGGAATTAGTTCTCATTAGCACTGGGGAGCATCAGAACCAGGCCCACAGCACATAAAATGCTACTGTTCATAGATCTGGCTTATGCAAATGCCTTCAGTTCTGTGTATTTTCACTTAAGTGATGTGCAGAAATAAGGATGTGGTTCTACTATGTTTAGTTCACAATATTATTGCATATAATAATTCACAACTATTGTTTTCAAGTTAGGCATAAATAAACACTAAATGTTATTACGTGGTTGAATGCTAATATATGCAGTATAAATCCTGAACTGAGATATTTACCACAGCTATAAAACTGTGCTATGGTCACGGCCAGGGGCATTTAGGTGTGCAGCCTTGTATGTATGTGAGTTGGGGTTTCTAGCACTGGTTGCATTCAAGCAAGGGTCCTGATGGATTGGGTTACTTCTGTTGCCTGCATTTTGAAGAAGGGCAGAATGGAGAGTTATGACAACTGTTTGTGACCTTGAAATTTGTGAGAAAACAGCAAGCATATTCTGAGGGGGAAAAAAAAAATCCTACCCACTTGAGGATACAAGTGGGATAAATGGAAATTTCTAGTCTGCAGAGCACTATCCTTCCACTATAAAGGCAAATGTAATTATAGAGATTGTTCCAGGAAGAGCAGAATTAATGAAATTTAGTTTAATAAGTATTCAGGTCTGTTGTCCCCTACTGCTTCTCTCCCCCTTCCCTGATAATAACCAAAACTCTCCTTATGGCACTCCTATCAAATGAAGAAGAGCAGGTCTGGAGCTATGTGTGTGTTGAGTGCCCAACCAATATCCACACGCTGATTTATCCTGCTGTCTGCTGCCAAACGGAGTGTATAACAGCTGTGTTCTGCATGCTTTTCTTTCAATAGAGGAACTAATCCAACTCCCGCTTTTGTAACCACGTTGAGACTTCTGTCCCCTTTTCAAATCTGACTGAAATTGGCAAAAAAAAACTTTTCAAAGTACTGAAGAGATTGACAGATGGATGGATTGACAGCGTGATGACATAAGCCTTGTTGTCTTAGCAGGCTGAGATGGCGTATCTGATTCAGTAATTCAGTGTTGAGGCTAATAGATTTTTTTTCAAACAGGGAAGTAAATTGCATTGATTTCACTGTTCAGAATTCCCTTGGGATCATTCAGCTCATCCCATTCATTGCTTAATGCTTTATTGAAGTGTAAATATATACATTTCAGAAGGCTTCCTACACAGGTTTGGGACTGGGGACAGCTGTGATTTAGGCTGGCCTGATGACATTAATTTCCTTTCTCCTTGAGCTGTCATGCTTAGAAGCATATCATTTTGTTTGCCTGTGTTTGGGAAAGAAGAAAGTCTAGCTATGCCATCCATGAGCAGTCTGTACTTTATATCCATATTAGCAAGTCTAAGTGCAGAGACAATATTTCCCTTGCTGAATCACAGGGATTAGCTTATTCTTTCAGTGCCTGTTTTATTCATTAGTTTACTTTTACTGATATCAAACAAAGCCAACTTGCGAATGAACTACAAACCTGGAAATGCTTATTAACAAGATAGTGGCCACATGTGTGAGTGAGATCTTAATTAAATTTCTCATCATAGGTTTGGGGTTTAGGGTTATTTTCCTTTTGATGCCTAGATCTGGAGATACTTTGCTAATTTACTCATTCCTAAAAAGCAGCAGGGGGACTTGTGAGTAAATTGGTCTATGATAAACTCTGTGCTGGTGTGGCTGGACAGCTGCTTGATTAACTTAATGGTTATTTCTGGCCTTAAAAAATCTATAAAGGAGAGGATTACAACTTCAGAAAGAAATGCGTCCTGCCCAGTTTTTCAGGGGGAGACACCTTAGCCGTGGAGAGTCTCAGGAGGAACACAAGTGGAGTTTGGAGACCACTGAGAGAATGTTTTCTTGGTGAAGGGGGGGGAACACAGTGGTCACAAGGATAAGCTTGGGAGGGTTCTTGTTTGAGAAGCTCAATACCATCAAGAAGGACCCATTTGACAAGCATGGCCTTACTGGGAGGTCCAATAGGCTGTGAGGCCTTGTGCACATTTGCAGGTTGTTTTAGGTTATGTCATAGCAAATTAATCAAACAGGAACAGCTGTACCAAAAGCAGTGTTTAGCGCTGCTTTGCCATTTCAGGTGAAACTTTTTGCTTTAGAAACACAGTATCCTCTCAGCCCCATTAAATGTGAGGCTTCCTGACAAGCCTTATGGGTGGGCTGCTCCTAACAGGGGAACTCCTGTACTGCTCTTCTGGCTGGTCCTGCTGCTGCCTGACTCTTCCCCAGCCTGGGCTGAGGGTGTGGTGGCTTTAGAGGGGAGATGTGGAGCACTCAGTGGCTGATCCTTGTGGGGTCCTGCTCCATGTGTCCAGTGGTCCCATGTGTCTTGTAGAGCTACCTCTAGCCCCTAGGGAAGCAGTAGGACCACGAGGGTGGGGGGGAGACCCTGGGGCAGCAGCCTGTAGCTCACTGGTGTGAGCTGTAATGTGGATCTGTTGCTGTGCCAAGGTTCAGAGCAAAGCGTGCCCCAGCACTGGTGTTGTAAAGAGGCTTCCCATGAGGGTCTCTTCCCTTGTGGGAAAAGGCCGTTGCTTTTTTGAAGGTTTATCCTCAGTATTGCCCTAGGTGGATGTAAAGAAACGTACTTGAAAACTTTTCATTTTAACCTCAAGTCACTTTCAAGCCTGCATCTGTGTTTGTTATAGTGCTTTCTGAATAAGAAGAAACTGGTAGGTTTGGCTCCAGGAAATCCCAAAGTAACACCACAGTTTTCTAGCTGCAGAGGCTCATCTCTTCAGGCAATGAAACACAAGGGCATGTGAGCACATCTGCAATAGGGATGGTACGTGCTGCACATGACAAGTGGACTGCTCTTCTCTTGATACAGTCAGACAATTTTACCTGCCTGCTTTTATGCTGTCAGTGATCACACTTTTTCACCCTTTTAATTAACCTTAGAGTTATCTGTGGACAGCTAGCAGGGAGTGGACAACAGATTATCCTGTGTGCCCAGAGATTTCGAGGTACATGTGTTATGCAAAAACTGAAATAGGAATTTTTAAGAGTGAAGACTCTCTTATAAAATGCTCAGCTGGGTTTCATTCTTGATCTGTCACAGATATTGTTCAGGAACTTGAGCAGGCCCTTTAAGATGTCCGTGAAAAAGAGAAAAGTGAGGAGAACGTTGCTTTCTTGGTTTTTTTGTTTTCATGGTTGTCTGTATGAATTGTACTTTTTTTTCCAGGGCAAGGGCAGAGTCTTCCATTTCCTTACAGTTATTTTTTGCTAATTGCTCAGGTCTAACAAATAGGGCACTTGGAAAGTGTGAGACAGAAAAGGAAGAGGAAGAAGAGCACAACTATGACTATGTGGATGAAAACATAATTGAAAACATAAGAAAAGTATTTCAAGACACCACCGTTAGAAACAAGCATGCACACTCTGAAGGAAGAAGGTGAGTGTGACTTATGATCACTTATGGATGCAAACAAGGGCGGGCAGAGTGATTTTTCAGACTGGCTGGTAACCTTCGCTCCCCAAAATGAGGGAGGATTTCCCCTGGGAGCTGCCACTGTTCTCCCCAATGTCCTGTGAATAATGCAAGAAGAGCACCTCTGAGCTGCTGCCCTTGACACCCTGTCACTCTTGGCGATGTCACCCTTGTCAAATTGGTACCTATTGTCGTCCTGGTGATAGAAGTGCACAGGCAAGACCAGGTTTACAGATAGAGAGAAAACCTTAATCAGGCTAACAGTTATCCTTACAAAACCACACAGAAACCCAGAGAAAGGCTTTGTATCTGAAAGCCTGCCTAATTTTTCTGATTTGCGTCAGTTTTCTGTAACAAATTATAGTACTCTAAAGCCAATCTTTTTCCTCTTTTTAGAAGTGGACGCCTTGTTGTGCATGACTAAGGTTTGTCTCTTAGCTTTCAGGAATTATCTGTGTTTTCACTAAATCCTTGAGGTTCTGCTCTGGCAATCTGCAGAGACTTAAAGTGCTAGTGAAGAGGGCCTTTGCTTTTGAAAAGCTCCAAGTATCATTTCTAGCTAACACAGATTAGACTTTTTTTCTAGTTCTGAGTGAAACTGTGTCATCCCAGCTCTTTTCACTCACAGCTGAACCTTGTATGAACTTCACTTGATTTGGCTGAATTGCTTCTCTTGTTAAGAGAACCCCCTGAAAATCCCGCAAAACTTGAAATGTTGTGTTTCAGAGATTTAAAGCATGATTTTATTATGAAGTGGTATTTTATTTCAAAATGTACTTTTTATTTATTTAAAATAGCATGCAACTTTTCTATTCTATTTGAGTTAAACAATGTACTGAACCTGAAATAAGCTCTTATTTTTTTCTGAAATGCTCAGACGCCTCAGAAACATGACACTCAGGGCAGTGTGTGGTATCCATGTGGCCACATCTTCTCCTGCTCACAGTGACAGAAACCCCAAAGTTAAAGAAAAGACTGAAAAATGAAAGAAAGTTTCATATTCATTTCACATAACATTACTTCATCAATCCACTGAGGATGGGGACTTGCTCTGTCGTGTAAAGAGGTTGAGAAAGAGAGAATGAAACTGTTTTGACTAAAATAGTCCTTTTGACTATAGGCACAGGGAAAAGCACAATTCCAAGAAGCAATGCCAGCCTAGAGGATTAGACTCTAATTATACTACTTACTGTCATAGCATCAGCTCCTTTAAGTCTTTATCAACCTGCCCTTTAAACTCCTTATCAATAGAGACAAGGTTTCACTTTATTAGTTGTCTTCTTTGAGGGGTCTAGTGAAACATGAAAGAAAGGACCTTTGCCGCCTTGAGGGAGATCACTGTCTGTCTTGGATTATGAAGCAATCCCCTAAATTATCATCCTCAGTGGATGACAGAAGTATCCACCCTCTGAAATCATTAGCTAGCCAAGGAGCACGTAGCTCCTCCAGCCTGCTGGTCTCCCCCTGACCATCAGAAATCCTCCATTATGGCTTTTATCTAGCACTTAAAATGTCTATCAAGCTCCTGCACTTGCACTTGTGAGCCTTTTGAGAAATATGGATTTGATGTGGGCATATGAAATTAAACTTTAATGTTGGGAAAAGCCCTATAAAATATCTATCCAGGTAAATGGTTGATGGAGCTTATAAAATCAGCTTTTGAGCATGTGTGCTACACAGCTGGTTGAAGGGGCTATTAAAAATAACCAAATTAGCTGGTTTAGGTTTACTTACAGGCAAATAATGCAGAAAAATGAGTCATCTCTTGCATCTGTGCCAAATGCCTATCATCCAATCATGTTAGTTCTACTTCAAAAATTCATCAGTCAACCATTTCCCACCCACGGTCCCCCCTTTCCTCAGGACATTTATGCTATTTATGAATATCCACTTTTAATTATTTGGTATATGTGATCTATGAAAATTAAATCTATTGACCCAAATTACTTTTAAATAGAGTCATTAGGTGGGAAAAATTCTTTTAATGAAATACAGAAGGAAACCTCAACAGCCAGGTGTACTTTGAGAAAATTAGTATTTATTATTTGCAGTGTTTCATCAGTGCCCCAAAAAAATCTTTCCACAATCAGAGCCAAAGCATGCCAGGATGATAGTGTTAAGGAGCTAGTCCTCACCTTAAGTAGGAGGGAGAAAGAAAGAACAGAGATTTGCCTCAGGTCATTGCTATGTTAATTTTGGTAGAATAAATGTGCCCAGAGGGTCAATGATGTTAACATGACCTCACCACTCAAGAACAATAAGCAATTAAACAAGGGACTTGACTACAGATGCCTGAGCTTGCTATAGCAACAACCACCATTAACATATTTAACCTTTCATTAAAGATTCAAGAGAAAGTAGGAAAAAACCCTGAAAGCATTTAAAATGTGTGGCTTTCTTTTCAAAAACAGAAGTTTCTTTCCTTTCACTGCCATGAGTTGTTTTTTGGGCGATTTTTTTTTTTAATGAGGAAAGCCCTGAGTTTGACAGTCTTTTAGAAGGCATTAAAGATGTCGATAGTGTTTTTTCTTGGGTGTGAATAAAATGGGAAGGGGGAAGGTTCATTGCAATGAACTGGAATTGCTCTGGTGCTGCTATAATGTCTCATCCCATGTGCCTGCAAAGAAAAATGAGATGGAGGCATGCAGGAGCAGCAGCAACAACAACAACAAACAACAGCAAAACCAGAGAAGGCAGCTTTTGTCTCCAGTGCTGATAGCTGCTTGTAACCTCATGGCTGGAAAAGGACAGAAACAATATGGTCCAGCCACCTGGAGAGCTGAAAAGGAGTACTCGTGTCAGGCTGTTTCAGGATGTTGCTTTCTGGACTTGAACTTCACAGAAGTGCTGGAAAATGAATGGTCTCAGCTGACTAAGCCTGAGTGCTTATTAAGTAGGAGCCAAAAAAAGGAAAGGTAGAAAAGAGAGAGAAATGCAATAGGGAATGAAAAAGCTACACAGCTGTGTTTTCTTCTTGTCATGAACTCAACAGTTGAGGCGGTTTTGTTTGAACAAAGTACTTTTCTGTATTTTCAATTTGTACTGATTTTTTTTTAAGTAATTGTATGAAACAGACTGAGGTAGAACTTTTTTTTTTTTACCTTGGTTGTGCTGAGATGTAGGTTCCTGCATAACAGAAGGCTACAGACAGTGCTGTAAATGAAAACCAACCTTTCTGACCCCACCGCATCTTCATTAATCCTTTTGTACTGTTTTTCTATGACATTACTTTGGAGCTTTCATACTACTGACCCACTAAGCTAGCTGTTTCTTTCATAGCTCCCCTTGCCTTTGGCTGAAAGGCTGAGGAAAATTTGGCAGCCTTGGGGATATTGAAGTGAGGAACCCAAATCTGTGACTGGACTCATATGTTCTCAGCACTTTTGAAAGTCCCTCTCCTCTTGAGTAGTTTTCAATGCAGATTTGGGGGCATCACCTGCTTAGCTAATTTTCATTGTTGGGTAATTTTTCTACTGCCTGGTGTTTTCACTTTTCCCTCATGTACAAACTAAAGCTTTTTTTCCAGGGTGCAATTCAATGGTGATTACAGAAGGAAGGAAGAGTCAAGAAGGAGCAAATAAATAGTGTGCTGCTTTGAGAGCTGCAATTCAGTTCTTAGCTTTGACACAGGCACGACTTCAAGCAGCCTGTCTCAAAGCAGTGGTAGGTTCAGAGACCCTAAGGGCAGGGAAGACTACCAGACTACCATGATGATCTAGATATTCTTCCTCCATGCACAGGTCTTGCCATCCCCCTAGAGGGCAGGTTAAAACATGCATTTTTGTAGTGTGGCAGAGCTGGGAACAGAGCCCACTGGTGAAGTCTTAGCATGCTGGCATAGTGCCGTTAAATATTAACTAAGTTAATTAACTTCCCTCCAGGTCTGCATCTCTGTTACCCCAGCCCCAGGGCACACCCACTGGAAGCCTCTCTCCAAGGTGGGTATCTCTCCTGTGTCTGCCAGACCAGCAAGTTGACACAGGCATCATGGGCGTAGTCACACTGGAGAAACACTGGGGAAACTTTTTGCTGGAGTCACAGCTTATACTGACTAAATGAACTCTTTCGCCCCACACAGGTCAAACATTTCCCTAAACTGCATAAGCTATACCAGTAAAAGAAAAATTTACTGGTATGAAACTCATACTTAGGCAAAGTTGCTGGCATAGCTGTGTCTGAGTCATATATTAGCTTTATTTTTGCTGTAGTCTTGGGATTGCTGGTATAATTGCACTGACAAACCATTTTATGGCACAGATGAGCCCTAACTTGCAGCCATTAATTTGACTCAAGAGCTCATTCACCTGCATTCTCTGTGTAATTTTAAATCTAAATGTAAAGGTTTCCCGTTTCACCCTGTTATTTTGTTTTGTTTGTTTTCAGAGACATCTGAAGCAAAATAATTCTGAAAGTAACTGGAAATAAATAGGAAGCTGTGTCCTTCACACATTAAGATTGACTGCAACTGTAAGAAAAAGCTGCTCATGAAAGTGTCCTTCTTGTCTCATGAAGAGCATACAAGGCTGTAATTTAACTATAATAATCCCCTGAGAAACTAAACTGCTTACTCGTCCTAAATAAGAAGTCAAACCAGCTAATGTCTCATGACCCTTTGAAGGGACGAAGTTCTTCTGTACATATTTATTCATGAATTCAGATAATGATGCCAAGTCCAATCCTTCATTATTATTGCACCTGAAATACCAGGTGATTTTCTGAACCACTGTAGGACATATGCAATAGGAACATCTCTTACTGAAACAGCTGCATGGTTGTTTCCTTTGGTTTTAGGAGGAGGGAAGGGTAGAGAGGGGAATGAAGGGTTGTCTAAGGTGAACATCCATTTCTTTAGCCAGTCACATATGTTTCATGTTAAGGCTCAAAAGTGCAAATGGCTGAATCTGCCACTCTTTCAGACAATGAGCAATGCTTTATTGCACAAGTAGTACTGTTGCACCACAAGTAATTCACCCTGGAAAGCAATGCCACTCCTCTTAGAGGGAAGTGCTATTCAGAAGGACTGGGGGCGCCTAAATTAGATAGCATTGCCATCTCCATAACCCCTTGCACAGCTTAAGTTATCTAGAATCACACTAGAGCTGTAGATGTTGCTATTTCATTCATCAATTTGCTGAAGACACAGCCAGGAAGGAAGGACAGAAGCTGGAGCTAAAAGAATAGTGTTCGTGCCAGCCGTCCCAACTGAGATAAAGGCACATGCTGCCCTCTTTAAGAGGTCTGGGAAAAGCAGCACTGAAGAGCTTCTTCTGCACCTTGTGGTACCTCATATTCCCACACAAGTGTCTAGGGGAAGAGGCAGCCCCAGGTACCTCTCTGCTTCACCTGTGAATGTCCAAGACTGCCACACTGGAGAGAGGGCGCTGGAAGAGCAGCACAATCTCTTCTCCTTTTTTAAACAAAACAAGTGTTTGCTTTGAAGGATTTCCTTTTGCTTTATACTTCTGAAAATGAAAAATAAGAGCCCCCATGGTTACATGGTATCTCAAGGGATACAAGACCTCCTTGGCCCAGAAGGAGGGATCTCCCTTTGTGCCCTGCCCCTACCCTGTGTGTGCCAAGCAGCGGCAGGGAGACCCTCTGCTTGCACAGATGAGCATCTCAGTGGGCTTGGCAGTGAGCACGTAATCAGTGCTGATATTAGAGATGCCATATTAATGCCGGGATCACTGTGTGCAATCACACGAGCTGCACAGGTAGAGTGTGCCTAACATCTTTGGGTTGCATTGGACCTAGTCCTTGTGTTCTGGCAGAGCAAGTCTGATACCCATCATTTATGGCATCATTTATGGCATATAAGAACTGGACAGTGCATGCATAGCCAGTGCTGTGCATCTAGAAGTGTTAGATCTAGCACAAGTGCATATCCCTCTCGCAGTGCTTTGACTCTCAGGGAAAATTATTGAGAACTGATGTGTAAATACACAGTTGGTGTGCCAAGAGTTTCCAGACTCAACAGCAGCTTGATCAGAATGGCATATCCAGAAATCCCAGACAGCAGGGTGGAGAAAGGGAACATGTTTAGAAAGCCTAGACTTGCCATATTTTTAGTCCCACTGAGGAGTTAATAAGCAAACGCTCACAAAAGTGCCTTAATATGCTTTAAAGAAAAAGTCTTTTCAAGCAGACAGTATAGTGTCTTCAGACTTGCCTATTAAAATTCTACTGAATGATTAATTTTCACTAATGAAAATTAATTTAGTCTTTCTCAATATTGTCTCATTAATTTATTCAAGATAAATGTTCACCCTCATTAAAATGTTACAATTTAAGTATTAAGAATATCGCTCAGAGTGCTTTGATCCCATGCATATGTAGCATACAGCATTTTGCATATCACTAGTTAATATGGAGGCTTGCAGGTGTGTACAAAACTTCTAACTGGCTGACACATCACTTGTGAATATTTGAAATACATTTTAAGCATTTTTCACAAAAATCTGTATTTCTCTTTGTAGCAGCTCAAAACAGTCCAGTTTGTTATGCCAGCAAATGCAGTCTGGTATTTGAATAAAAGGAATTTGTTCTGTATTTTACTGTGGTTTTTTTTTTCTTTTTTCTACTGAATGTTATGTTGTCCTCTGCTGGATGTCTGAAAGATACGATATGTTACTACCACAATTTTCCTTCACTAAAGTACCAGAAGCCTGACTTCTGCAGCTAGAAAGGAGGAGAGGAAAGCCAACGGCCTCCTGTGCTGCATTAGAGCAGTGCCAGCAGGTTGAGGGAGGTGACCCTTCCCCTCTGCTCAGCACTGGCGAGGCCACATCTGGATTACTGTGTCCATTTCTGGGCTCCCCAGTACAAGAAGGACGTGGACATACTGGAGAGAGTCCAACAAAGGGTCATGAAGATGACTTGGATCACCTGACATGCAAGGAGAGTCTGAGAGAGTCTAGAAAAACCAAGGCTTTCATTAGTCACCTTAGGTGTTAGGATGGGTGTGAACAGGGTGGGATGCAGTAACTTTCCCAACAAACCTGAGCTTCTTTCTGTCATTCTATAAACACATTTTGGAACTAGTTTGTGAACAGAGCCAAGACTTATCAGCCCTTTTTGCAACTTCTTCCCTTTAAAATGCTTCCAGAGAAGGAATTTCTCTTCTTTGCATAGATCCTGTCACATAAGGAGCCTGGTTCTGCCACCCCTGTCATGTGCAACAATCCTGTCTTGTATATTCAACCTCTTTGAGTTCAATGAGTTTTATTCATCTGAGTAAAGGAGGCAGATTTTATGAACCTTGTAAATATATTAGTAGCAGAGATGTCTCCAGTATCTTTTCCTCAGGCACAGAAGCCAGCATTGTATCCTATCACAGAAATGAGAACTAGCCTGGCAGTTGAGTTTACATGATGCGGAGGGACGGTGGCATTTGCATTCAGTCATTCCTGGCACGGAAGAGAGGCCGTGGTGCTGTGCTGCGAGGAAAGGGCATCCAGTCTTGCTGGGGAAAGTGGAAGGGAGGGAGGAGGCATGTAGTAAGATCCTAGTAGAAGGCTCATGTTTGATGTTTAAGACTTAATAAGTATTGTGATTCCCTTATGCTGTACAGATGCCCACAGTGATTTCATACTGTTTGCTAATACATGTTTGGCAAAGCTATAATGTCACTGTGATCCTTGAGGGACCTGGTTATCATTTGCAGACATTACTGCTCAAGAAGACTGCATTTGAGAGGGGAAAGCCATTTTCAGCTGAACACAGACCACGATCCCTATGCTTGAAGAGAATACAAGTGTATTTAAATAATAAGATATTTGCTTTGCAAAAGATTGGCGTAAGCTTTTGCACAGACCTGTTAGCTTAAAGGCTTATCTCTTTTAATGCTAAGAAGTATTTCCAGTGTGTTCTCACTGAAGGCCTGCTCAGGAGCAGCTGCTTCCGCAGCAATCCATGTGTGCATAAGCCCTTAGTGAGATGGCATTTTCTGTTTGGATGATCAACATGCATGTTTTTTATATATCCAGCCTTTGTGCCTGGGAAGATAAGAAGAATCGCCTCCTTGCATTCTTCTTTAAATGCCAAAAGCTCTTTTGTTTAAATACGTGTCAAACAAACGCCCATCTACCACACTTTTCCCAATAAGAAGCTGCTGTTTATTCTTGCTATCTCTTCACTTAAGGCATTTGATACTTTTCCTACCTCTCCTAAGACTGCCCAAGTGTTTTCCTAACATTTTTTCACTTTGATGTGCCTGTACCATGTTAACTTTCAACTCCTTGACACCATATTAAAACTGATAGTCTCTGAAGAGAGTTTTCTTCCTTATACTTCACGTGTTAGTGGCAGGTTGTTGCTGTATTTTTTTAAATTTTCCTCCATCCTTTTTTTAATGCACCTGTGTGCTGGGAGTGTTCTTGTGCTTTGCAATAATACACCTCTTTGATGAAGTTCCTGTCTCTTCTCTTGGGTTTTTGTGTTTTCTAGGATAGCCTTTCATGACTCTTTCTCTGGGTCTGATAAACCCTGCGGGTCTGGTGTAGATGTCAGCTGCTGGCAGGCTGGGTGAGAGGAGGGATTAGCCTGCCTTTGCCTTGCTGCTGCTACTCTTGCCCCACTCCACCGCTGCCGGCCACCGCCAGAGAGGGGGTACCGGGACGGATAGCTCAGTCCGGCCATTTTTGTGTTCTCAAGTGACTTTAAATTTACCATGTATGTTAGCATTTGGGAGTATGTGGAAACAGTTACATGGTGTCTCGAGGGCCTGATCCCGCCAGGATTTAAGAAATGCCTGTACGTACAAGTGCCTTATCCCCGTGCTTTCTGTGACACTCTCCCTGAGGCTCTGGGCGCAGCAGTGCTGGCAGCCAGCAGCTCAGGCCAGCCTTGGAAAGCAGCAGAGCTTGCTTAGCTCTTCCCAGGGTGGCCTCAGAAGTTACGATCTTTCTTTCTTGCAAATATACTGGCTCCTTCATAATCTCCCTGGTCCTCATGGCACAGAGGAAGGGTCTGAGCAGGGCTCAGGGGCTTGCCCCACGGGGTACTGCAGCTACATTGTCAGCAAAAAAACTCTTCTGCTTTTTCCACCTTATTCCAGATGCCTGTTCTCCTTTGGTTCAGTGATCACATCTGTTAGTAATTTGGGGCCTAACATTGCATGACAGGAGAGGTAGAAACAGCCCTTCTTTCTAAAATGACACTTTTCTCTAGTCCCCAAGGCTGGTTTATACTGCTGCTCTCTGTCCTGCAATACCTGCCGCAGACCTTTCCTGCAAACATATGCACAAACAGTTCATGCAGCTCTCTCCCACAGCTACAAATGGTTTGCAGAAGGAAGTGAGAGACATTAAGGATTTTATTTCATTTCATTTTCTGTCCTGGAGAGTTTGGTTAGGCATGAATCAGTTAAGAAAAATTTTTAAAATATCATGTTTTTTCTAGATAAACAAGTTACATAAATAGAGTCATTTTTTAAGTAGGTATAAATGCCTTGTAACAAATCTTTATGTGATTCTGCCTCCATTCCTTGTCCTCTGAACCCCATTTTGAGTGACTGTCTGTGCTTCCCAGCTGCAGCATCCCTTTCCAGTTGGTGCAGTCTGGCAGATCTGCAGCCCTGGGCTCCCCTAGAGACCCTTACCAGCCCCTGCCTGGGGCAAAGCTGCACTTCATGCCATGCAAGTTGTTCTTAAGATGCCTCATTGCCCATTTTGTCTCATCTGCAGTACAGACGACTAGATCCAAAATGCGTTTAGGTGCAGATCTACAAGCACATTCAAATTCTTAAATCATATCAGAAACATCCTATTGGGTGTTAGGAGCCTAAATGCCTCTGTGGATATAGACTATAAGCACTTCAAACTTAAATAGAACAGAGCCCAGCAAGTGCTCTGATGTCCAACATCACTGCAAAAATGACATGGTGGTGGGAGAGGTGGTATCAAACTGGGATTTTTCTTCGAAAATTAAACTGAAGGAAATATCAGACCTTTCTCAGGTGTCAGCTCTTTGTACTCTGTATATGAAGGCTCAACATGAGATCTGAAAAAGGCAACGTGCTCCTCCTGGAGCCGCCAAGGTTAGGGTGAGGGAAATGTAAAAATAGTGTATCATCTTGAATCTCACTGCCTTCGGTAGAGGGAACTGGAGGTCCACAGCTCAAAACACCCTGCCAGGGGGAGCAGGCAACGTGCCCTGCAGTTTGGTTTTGGGAAATGTGGGGTTTTTTTAATGTTGTGCACCAGCAGTTAAAGTACTTATACTAGGTTCAGTTTTGTTTTGTATCTGGGAGGGTCCAAATCTACATCTTCTGCTTCCCAGCAAAACCTCCTAGCTGCCAGGTTAAAGGCTGCCCTGGGCAAGAACATCTTTGCTCTCCCTCCATACCTGGCAGCTGTAGAGGAGAGTGCTTTATTCCACCAGCAAAAAGCACTTAATTATGCATTAGAGAGCATAGGCTGGAAAGGAAAAGAGCCCAAATAATTCTGCACAGATTAGGGGTCACAGAGTGTAAAGCAGACTCCGGAGAGGAAGACGGTCGTTCTCCATCAGCTCCACAGAGCTGTGGGAGGGCTGCAGGGTTCAGCGCTATTACCCAAGCTTTGAGGATGGCCAGGCTCTTCCCTGGTGGATTTTATTTTCCTAAGTTCTTTCTTTATCATGTATCCATTTCTAACCTTCCCTCCTGAATGTTGTTTGTTTCAATCCCCTTAGAATCATTATTTGCAAGCATGTACACAAGTTTAACTTCCTGGCTTTCCGGAGCTGCAGCCAGTTGTGTTTTTGCTTTCTTCTAACAGCACCTCTGTGAAACAGAAACTGGCCCTTCTTAATGCCAAGCAGTCCTCAGCAAAGAGATTATATGTGTAAAAGGCACGAAAACAGGGCTTCAAACCCCAGACTAATGCTGAGTAAGAAAACCACCTCTGTTCGCAAGTCTTCCTTGCTGGGCAAACCCCTGCTTTGGTAGTTGTCAGCTTTTGTTAGCACTAACTAGCAGACTCCTCCAGTGCTCTCCCATCCTTCTCCAGAGACATCCTACTGTACCCATACTGCCTTCTCTTGATACTTTCCTCTCTGCTTATTTTCTGACACCTGTATGTTTTCTTACTAGGATGCATCTATTCTGTTTCAAGATACCTGGCTCTGCTCTACTTGTAAGAATCCACCATCCCAGGTTTTGTCCAAACTCTTACATGTGCTTTAACCTCCAAGGTGTGATTGCTGGCCAGTTTCTAAAGCTTTTACCTGACTGGTTGGCATGCTGGATTAGGAAAAAGTGTCTGAAATACATAAATGCCCAATGCTGTATTAAAAAAGATTTCTCTTTTTCAAAATACCAAAGTATTTCCTAATGTTGTCATAAAGTCAGGTAAGGAGAGATTTGCTTTTTAAAAATGCGTTTTACAAATATTGCCTCAAGTGCAGCAGTTTCCAATTTGTAAGTTTATTTTCCCTGTTTGTATTAATGACTCTTCCTGTTTTCTCAAAGTGCACTTTAGGTTAAATCTAAGTTAACCACAGAAAAGGCCAATTTTTTTTTTTTCCAAACTTTTTTGGAGCACAATTAACTTAATATTTTAACAGCTGGCAGCTGTGGTAATTACATTTAGATTATACCTAAAGTCTGTTGGAAACTAATTACTCTGATCTGTGAACCAGGTAATTAAGGTAAAAACTCCCACATTTTCTTAGACCTCATTAATGTATTTCCTTTGAAAATTGTTAGCTAATGATGGGACATTAAGAGTTTATCCATAAAATGACAATGAATAATTCAAACCTTTGTCCCAGGACATTAAAGGACAGAATAGTGTTTAACTGCTCAATGTCTTGATAATTATTTCTTAATTTGCAGTGTGAATATTGTGCAAGTCTGGGGAGAAAGGACCAATCAAAGTGGGAAAGTGGCATGGAAAGACACAGTTTTCTTTTTCTTCGTTTACTTGGTATCCATGTGCTGTGGCTGCCCCCACAGTGCATCATGCTCCCGGGCATCGCGCTCCTGCCTCGGCGGGAGGGTGGGCTGTTCAGGGCAGCTTCGGAAGGCTCCTGCTGGAAGGGCCCTTGCTCAGCTGTTACCGAGGCTGCAAAAGCTTCTTTCAGGCACTCTGGTGCTGGGGGAAAAGCTGGGAGTCCAAATCCCACCCCTAACGTCTGTGGAAAACCTTTGACTGTTGGACATGTGTCAGGAAGGCTATTGCTACAATGGCTACAAATGAAATGTGGTACGTGAGTGCAACAGAGTGAAACCGTGTGCTCCAGCAGAAAAGCAAGTGGCACATCCATCTCCTTCCGAGTGGGACAGAGTTACCAACCTCAGCTGATGCTAGGTACAACCGAAACTGTGCGGCAGACCTAAAATGGTGGCAAAGCAAACTGCTTTCCCTTATTTTGACTTATGAGTCTAAGGCTTGTGTTATTCTTAACTACGCTGTAGTGCAAGCTATAATCTGATAGGATACAGCAGGCACCGGCTGTACTGCCATCCTCTGCTCTCCACCATGGAAAGGGAGCTCCCGCCATGCCTACTCTCTGGGGGAAGTTTTCATAAGGATGGAAGATCCAAGTCAGCAGATTTCCTAAGAAACTTCAACCCCTGGCCGCCCGCGGGTGCCTTGTCCCACTTCCCCACAACCTCTGATGCCAAGTTGTTATAATTAATTCCCAATATGTGTTATCACCCGGAAGACTGGGATCAGCACTTGGGTCTGAGTGTGCCAGGCACTGGGAGAACACACAGTGCAAATGCATCTCTTCCTCAGTAACCAAATCTAACATATGACATGCTGCAATAAGAAGTGTTAGACGTGGGGGAATGGAAAAACAACCTGTGGCTATACAGACTACATAATTGCATAACTCAATAGATAGATCAATGTTTTCTTGAGGTAAATGAAATTAATCAAATACCAGAAATCTCTGTTGGTCATGTAAGAGCCACTATTGCATAAGCTCATTTGCTTCAGGACTTCTCAGGACTGGCTCCACAGTACCACAAGGCACGCACTTGTTGCAAAGCACATACTGAGGGGATCCATCTGTACTCAAGTATTTAATCTCATAAGCCTGAAAGCTTCAAATTTGATTGTAGCTGGTCTGCAAAATAATTACTTTGGTGGGAAACAGTCGAGGCATTGGTTTTGGATCAGAGCTTCAAAGAAAAGTTTCAGATGATCATCCGTTAGACCATGAAGGACCTGAGAAATTACATATCTGGTGGGATCCCTGTACACAGGGGAAAAAACCAGTCTGAAACAGAATATAATTTGCCTTTATTTAATTTTGTCTCCAATAATGATTCATTATTTATAAAGTCCAAAAAAGTAATAAAGTAAGATTTTCTGTGAGGATTTTTATTTATAAGGAAATGAGTTAAACAAATGAGCTAATTAGGAAAATTAAGGATAAAAATGTTGATTCACTATGAGAGAGATGCACACATGGCTACTCAGGAAATCCTGCTGTAAGAAATTACCAAGGCCAGATTACCAGACACATATCTGCTAAAAGATTAAATCAATCAATGTTGAAACTGCTTTTTCTCAAGAAACTGGGTGCTGTCAAATCTGCTCCTTTCAAATCATTATATATTCCCACTGGGTCAAACTTCTGGCTCGAAGCAAAGTCTTCAATCAGCTTTCGGCCCATTTTTCTTCCTGCTTCAGTAGACATAGCCTTTTGCCAGAGCTTCAGCAACAATCCTCCTTGGAGAGAAACACAACATGACATTGTCAAATTAACATGGAGCACATGCAGCTTGCGGCACACAAGGGATGAAGTGCATGTCTGGCAACAAACATCCACCACTCTCCTGTGGACAGGGAAATGTAGACAAAGCTGGAGCGTGCCGATGGGGTAATAATTGCCTACAACTGTGTAGGGAGACACAGAGCATTCATTCAGCTCAGGATCCTTTGTATTGATAGACAACTGGGCTTGTTCCCCTGTCAACAGTGTTGCAAATCAAAATGATTGAAGATGCATGTTAAGGTCTTGTTCTGCAATTACACATAGCCTCATGGCTTATGAAGCAGTGCCCTGGTAGTTACAATCATTGAACATCTTTGTTTTTACTCTAAATTGACCAAGACTTTGCACTTCTGCCATCTAAGGCCTCAAGTTAAAGAAGCAGATGATCCTAATACTTTTATCCAGGCAATGAGCAGCGGCTCTTTAGAAAGCATGCCTGACCAGTCCAGCATTAGCACCAGTTTGCAGGATAGTCATTGCCTGCTGCCAGCTCCTCTCGGTGCTGTTCTTTATGGTGAATAAAGGGTCCACAGAGGAAATCTGAGGGTAAAAAAAAGTCTACTAGAAAACCAAGAGGAGTTTATTCTCCTGCAAAACATGCTTTTGTATAAAACTGGCAACAGTGAAGAATTGAATTTGCACTGTATTGTACAAGGGAGATGAGGAGTTAAGAGGAAAACGCAGCAAATGGTCCTCTTGCCTAGGAGGACTGCAGGAGGACCACAGGAAAGGTGTGGACAGCAAGAAAAGTCTCGAATAACAAGGATTCTGCTGTTCTGCCTTTGGATATCAGTTGGGGCAGAGCATAAAAAGTAAAGCTTCTGACTGTCCATAAGTTGAGAAGCTTTAGAGGTAGCACAGCACTCTCTCAGTACAGGTCCCTGCTGGACTGGCAGAGGAAAATAAAGAGTAGTCAAACTGAATCAAGAAATCAGATCTCACTCTGGGTTGGACAGGGTCCCATCCTAAGAAGTACTGAGACCCTCTATCTGCAGCTGAAGTTTGCAGCACCAGAAGAGGACTTCACATCTCACAGGATATATTTAAAATTTTGAGGAATCTGACTCTACAAAAACAGTATGTCACTTTGCCATCTGAGTTTTGTAGCAATAAGATCTAGCGTTTCAGGTCTCCGCTGAGGCTGTGGTTCCAGACCCAAGTCAAATTTAGTTTAAAGCTCCTTTTCTGATCTGCAAAGCAGTCACCAGGTTGAGTGAGCTGGCATTTAACTCTCAGCTGAATGCAAAGTCCATCCCTTCAAAGCAGAGTCAGGGAAATCTCCCACCTGCAAAGCGAAGGATTTCAGCTATGGACTTTGTTATTGCTGCAACTGCATGAAACATCTTCATCCCTCTCTTTCCTTCCCTCTACTGCGTTCAGCACCCATGCCTCTTCTCCTCTCTGCCCCCAGTGCTGCCCTCATCCACTCTGCTGCCCTGGTGCTCTGCTCCCTCCTTGCTGTCCTGCTGGTCACACTTTTCCTTGCTGTGCCCCACTCCCCTCCTGCAGGTAGGTCAAGAATCCCTGAACTGTGCCATAGACTACCAGGAATGGGATAGAGTTGTTAAGATCCTCAGGCAGACTGTGAGGCACCCCTCGTGCTATGTGGAAGGTGTGAAGGAAGCACTCTGTGATGTGAGGATGCTCTTTTGTAACACTGAATAGCTTCATTAAACAGCCTTTTTCAGCTATAAATACAGCTAGTGAGAGAATTTTCACTGAAATGAATAGACAGAAGAAGAAGATCACAAAACAAATGCCATAGCTCTGAATATTAGTTTTTCAGTGTATATTTATACTGTATTTTCATTTAAAGATTCAAAATAACATTCCTTTGCAAAGGACAAACAAAAATACCCAACCTAGCAATACCTACAAATGAACTGAAACCTGAGAAGAGTGTAATTCTGTGTATCACCGCTGGATGGCGATGCACAACTTATTTTAGTGAACATGATGAAGCCAGCGTTGTCTAAGGACACAATTTTGCTGGGACAGATGATATTCTCTGTTAAATCAAAGATTGAGACAAAACCAAACCCCCAAACCAGAACACTTGTGGATGCACAGACTGTTGTTCATGATCATTTGCTCATTTTTTTTGTAATGACCTCAACTGATCTAATAACTTCATTTACCGCTTTAATGGTTTCAGATTTAACTGGTGAAACACAAACTAGTGTCTGTGGTTTTTAAGTTCCTGTGAAAACTGGAGAAAAAACAAGTAGGATCATCTGCTCTGACAAACAATGCATTTGTCTCATGTGAAATCCTCACCATTTCACATTGCTGCGTTTGCTCTCTGGTGTGTTGTATTTTTAGCTGTACTGATTTATTGTTAGTCTCTAGGAAGTGTTTATACTGTTGTATATTAAAAACTAGTGTGTTCATGTGGAGAAATGTGTTGAAACAGAGAACAAGATGTTAAATATGTATGGATTACAGACATTTGTATGTCTGGCTCGTACCTGTTAATTGATTTGCTTTGTGAAGAGCTCTCAGTGAAAGCAGGACTCTATTTTGCTGTGGACTGAAGTCACTAATGGATGGGAGGACATCCCCTTCAGTGAGCATCCTCTGGGGCAGGAAAGCCTGGAAGTTGTTTGTAGTCTGTAAATCTGTAGAAAAGTGTGTGGCTGCAATGAAATCTACAGCATTAGCCCAGTCTTCACCGAAATTTGCTTCTGGATCAGAGAGATATTTTAAGCTGAAAGAGATTAAAATAAAAATGTAACAGATAATCAAAATCCAATGTAGAACACATTA
This sequence comes from Pelecanus crispus, assembly GCF_030463565.1. Classification (NCBI taxonomy): domain Eukaryota; kingdom Metazoa; phylum Chordata; class Aves; order Pelecaniformes; family Pelecanidae; genus Pelecanus; species Pelecanus crispus. The sequence continues at coordinate 71,468,395 of NC_134645.1, forward strand.
GTCTATCATTTATCCCAACATGTTTTGTTCAGTATAAAATCCTGAGCGGTCTCAGTGCCACAGTGACTTAAAGCGTGTTCAGCACTTTACACATAATTTGTCCTGGCATCGCTGCCTCTGGCCAGACAACACAGCTCCTGACTTGGGCCCTGGCTCCCAGAGAGGAACCAGCACCTCATGTTAAGCCCACAGCTTGCCCACCCATTGTGGCCTGGGCAGCCATGTCTCACTGGTCACCCCATGCTCCGAGAGAGTGGAAGTAAGAGCAGACCCTAAAGAGTAGAGCCTAAAAAGTAGAGGCCTAAAGCAGAAAAGCTCATGTGGACTTTGTTCAGATACCATCCTTCCAAAGAGGCATGCAGGTGGGAAGATGTCCCTCAGCCACCTCTCCTGTCCCCGTACCTGTCCTGGAACTTGGGCAGCGCATAAGCAATGGAGGCGACATGTGCCCTCCACATGAGATGGAGGGCATCATCCAGTTTGAAGGAGGAGAAGATTGCAGGGTTCATGGCTTGATGTTCTGTAGACAACAGATACTGCAGCAGCAGGGAGGAAAAAAGGCAGAGAAACAAGGTGATGGTTTAAACCCGATGAATTTTTCAGCCTTGTGCACATACCTCACAAAATAGTAAGTCTGCAAGCTAAGGGAAATTGCTTTTGAGCAGTTAGAATGTGCTGCTTTGTAAGTAACTATAATGTCTGAAATAGGGACAAAAAGATGACTAATATAAATTTATAAAGTGAATACGTATCCACACAGAAGTTAACTGGAGTTGTCGTTCTTTTACTGCAACAGAGCAAGGGGGTTTACCCACATAATGTAGGTATTCTGTCACAAAAATTAATTGGACTTTTGTATCTGACTGCCATGGAAGCTTCAGTGCTGAAATACTGGATTGCTTGAAAACCTGTTTATACTCTTTTGGCCACAACTTTCTGGAGATTTTCAGAAAATTAGAAAATTATTCCTAATGTTTATCATTATGGCTATTTGATGAGTAAATCTTTTATAATAACTTCTGAAACATACTGCTTAGGAAAAGTAATCTTAAGAAAACAAATCCAGTCTTGCTCCTAAAACCTCCACCTTCACTCACAGTTGCCAAGAGGGACTTATGGTTTAAATGTTCTGATCATTATCAATTATTTGACTACCAACAAAAATGTTGAATATAGAAGTCTATCTATAAAAATACTTATTGTCATCTTTGGGATTAGGGAACAGCTGAATGAGGAGGAAAGAGAATATCTACTTGCATAAATAAGTGTCCTTCTGAATGATGTTTCAGCATTTTCATTTTTTTTAGATATTCAAAGGAATAAATGAACCATATAAAACCAATGCAAGGCCATTTCTCAAGGGTAATGTTCTATCTTGCATGCTTATTTTGCATTGCTAACATAAGCAGTATAGCAAGAATACAAATATAACTGTTAACAAAACAGTTTCTTGGGACAGACTCCAAAATACAGAATTATCTTAAAGGAAGAAAAAAAAATCCATAACCTGTAAAAATCCTGACCTTCTTACCTCTGACTCACTTCATGTCATGCTTTTCATTTCATTGCCAGCAGGAGCAGGGAAGTGATTGTCCCCCTGTACTCAGCACTGGTGAGGCCACAGCTCGTACACTGTGTCCAGTTTTGGGCCCCTCAATACAAGAAAGACATTGAGGTGCTGGAGCATGTCCAGAGAAGGGCAACGAAGCTGGTGAAGGGTCTGGAGCACAGGCCTTATGAGGAGCGGCTGAGGGAACTGGGGTTGTTTAGCCTGGAGAAGAGGAGGCTGAGGGGAGACCTTATCGCTCTCTACAACTACCTGAAAGGAGGTTGTGGTGAGGTGGGTGTTGGGCTCTTCTCCCATGTAGTTAGTGATAGGATGAGAGGAAATGGGCTTAAGCTGCGCCAGGGGAGGTTTAGGCTGGAAATTAGGAAAAATTTCTTTACGGAAAGGGTGGTCAAGCATTGGAACAGGCTGCCCAGAGAGGTGATGGAGTCACCATCCCTGCAGGTGGTCAAAAAACATGTAGACGTGGCACTTTGGGACATGGCTTAGTGGGCATGGTGGTGTTGGGTTGATGGTTGGACTGATGATCTCAGAGGTCCTTTCCAACATTAATGATTCCTAGTTTTACTTTCATTAAAAAATAATCCAGCCACCAAGCCAGGAAACATGAAATTAATTATTACTCTACCCTGAATTGGTTTAGTGGTGGACTTGGTAGTGTTAGGTTAATGGTTGGACTGGATGATCTTAAAGGTCTTTTCTAACCTAAACGATTCTATGATTCTATGATTTTTTATGCTTGCTACTTTTATATCAAGCTGTTATTTAAAGCAAACCAAGCTCTCTGAATCTTACAAATAACAGTACTAGTAGTTTTTAAAAGTAACATTCTGGTATCATTTCCTACAAAATATGAAAAGAAATGTAAAATTATTTACTTCAAAATAGGCCTTCCACTTATCCATGAGCTTGGGAATGTGAGACCGGCAGTCAGCAACACTATAACAGAAATCAGCTCTTCGCTCCTCTGGTGGCAGTATTTCTATCTCGTACTGCAGCTGTCCAAAGAGACCAGCCTCCACTGCCCCCAGAAAGGGTATAATAGCCAGGTAGTAGTTCATACCTGTAACAATAATTAAAAAGGTGGCGTTGTTAAACAAGCAAATGAATAATTCCTGCATAGAATAATGAAAACTCTCCCATACCAAATAAACCTTTTCAAAGTACCACTGACACAATTGTGCTCAGCAGTGGGACATATGTACTGAAATGCGTTAATGATGATATCTGCATTGATTTAGATATGATTTGTAATATTCATTTATATATTGTCCTTTAATAGCCTTGCATGAGCTGACAGTGAGCTATACTTTGCAGAAAAGGACAAACAACTGAAAAAAGTTAGATCTTTAGAGGTTGTCATGGACAGGACATTAAAAGTCTCTCAAATATTAGTTGCAGACTGAGTACAGAAAGACTAAGGGTACTCCATGAATACTGTTTTCATTAAAACAACCCTCTTCTATGCATCCGAGGTGTATAAGAAAGGAAAAGGCAAATACTAGTGATATTTTACTGGAAAATACTAAAGTTGCTTTTAAAACAGATTTTGCTCACTGAAAACTTCTTGGAAATTACCTCAGTTTGGTTTAGATTTATTTTAGGAAGATGACTTCCTTTGGCCTGATACATAAGTTGGAGCAGTCAGACCCACCATGCAGGAAACCCAGGTTCAGTTCTCACCTGTGCCGGGCCAAATCCCCAGTGAGAGTGCCCATAGGGCTATCCAAAAGGAGGATTTTAAATTCTCCTCTTAATGGTGTCCTCTTTGTAGAAATAAAGTTTAATAACTTTCAGTGAAGGAGAGCCTGGAGACCAGCTGTTCTCCCTCTTGGGTGGGTACTCCTGAGCCGTTGCACTGAGAAGTCATTTGCTCCTGCTTGGTCTCAGGGCCATGGAGTGCCTAGGTATTTTGTACACAGTCCCAGCAGTGAGGACCAAAAACATCAAAACCTGACCACCTACCATGTATCCCTGTCCTACTCATGGGAAACCATTGTTCCACCTCCTGTATGTGGACCTGGCTGGGAATTCAGGAGGAAATGTATGGCCAGTCAGAAGAGCAAAGGAAAAGTCCCAAGTGATGAGAAGACAGTGTCGCACTGGGAGTCATTGCTAAGCTGGACCTTGCTTCTTGTTCACTATTTTCATGGGAAGTGTTAAAACCTGGATTTCACATCAGAAAGTACTTACAGTCTTTTAAATGGGCTTGCGTATATTGCATATTTATACCTGCTTGGGAGGCTCAGAGGGCAGAAAACAATGCAGGAAAGGACTGTACTGAATATTATTCTAGGCAAAAAGGGCTGAAATTCTTAAGCAGGGAGTGTCTCATACATCTTGGGGAGCATTAAATGTGAGTCTCTGGTTTAAGCTCATTCCTGGCTTCATATGACTGTTCATGCCAGAGAGGACTGCCCTGAAGGCCAGCCAAAACCACTTAAATACTCAGATGTAAGGGATGTTTCTGTGCAGTCTGGAAGACTTTTTGCATGTTCCTGCTGCAACAGGGTAAATCAAGGCTGAGTTTATACATTTTCTGGAGGCAACAAAATTGGTATCGTGCAAACATGCACTGTTCAGAAGTGAAGAGCAGGAATGCAAACACTGAGAAAGTAAAGGTGGTGGTTTCTGATCCAGGAAGGTCCCCTGCTTGCACAGGGCTATGCAATGACCCTTCTTACTTGTTACTGCATGGGACACCTTCCCGCAGAGCATCTAGTGCTAGTCATCCACAGAGATGGGAAACTGAACTTAGTAGTTGGAGTGAGTATCACAGTGAGCTTTTATTCTACATTTACGTTTTAAATTTACTCTATGCTTACATCTTTGATCACTTGAAGATACACACATTTAACTGGTGGTTTACAGCCAGAAGCTTCATTCCAAGGGCCTCTACAACAAAGTGCTCATGTGGCAGGATAGGGACAGAGCTGGTCGCTGCAGCCTGCCAGCAGGTCTGGTGGAAAGGGGACTTGTGACAGGACAGCAGGGAAGCTGAGGGAGTGAGTGACAGAAGTGGTGGAGGGAAAAGTGCTAGAGGAAAAAGAACATGAGGCTTTCCCTTCCCTAGGAAGGGAAAGAATATGTAAACTGGAGGACTTACAAGGTCTTTTACCTCCTTAAAAAAAAAAAAAAAAATCATCATTTTATTGCCTTTAGGTACAAGTAGTGATTGTAATCTATAGGTCAGGCTTGTCTTCCCACCCCCCATCCTATCTGTCTGTTCTGTTTCTGAAAAAACAGAAGATAAACTTTCCAAAAGAGTCATAGTTCCAGTTTCAGAAAAAAAATGGGAGTCTAAAAATACTGACTTTGACCCAGATCAGATAAAAAGTAAATTTTAGGGTTTTTAAAATAATGTGTTCATTCAGCTTTTGAATAATGGAAACAAAAACATCCTTTGAGGGATTCTATTGGACTGGTTGGCATATGGCACTCACTTTGGGTGTAGGCAAATTAATTAAATGTTTTTTTATTTATTAAATGAGAAAATTTAACCTTTTTTTTTTTTTTTTCATGGGCTCGGAAAAAAAATTGCCTTCTAAGATGAACTCTGTGGGAATCTAGGTATGCATTGTTTTTTGAGGAGTCTATTTCCATATAGACACCGACTATAAAAATACCAGAGGGATATAGGCTACGCATGTTCTTGCACTTGAGACAGTGAGCACTGTAGTACCAGTGCTTTTTCTATTGATGCTACAAGTGTTATTCATTGGGCTGCTCTGTGCAACAATAAATGGATACCCTCAAGTTGCATGTGGCATTCCGGATCACTTCCTTTCCTCTTCTGCAAAGCTCTTAGCTAGAAGTGGATACAACTGTTTTTTTCTTTCTATGTAAAAACCTGGTTATAGTATCCTGTCTCACACACTGTTGTTTCTCCCATGATCCCGGCAGTGGACCTACCCTTATGTCCCACAGGAGGATAAGGTGCTCTGCCGCGTCTGCCAGGAGTGATGCCAACAGCACATATGGCTGAGTTAGCTCACAGCTGGTCCTTCAGCAGAATTTGTCACTTTGCCTTTCCTCTGCACTGCCTAGTGCAAAGGTGGTTCCAAATTTGTTACCACCATCATTGAAATGACACTGCTTCCTGCAATGCGTATTTGCTTAGGTGTAATGGATAGACCCATTCTCCTGTTACACCTATGATATACATTTTTACAAATTAAATTCTTGTGTCTCTCAGGCTAAGAGAAACCATGTATTAACTTGATCCCTCCAGTTCAACAGGGCAACATATGGACGACCTGAATTATCAAAGGTATCCAGGAGTTTTTGATATTTCCATTTTTGGGAAGACTGAATTATTGGGATATGTATTTTTAGAGATATCAAGGAAAACACTGAAAATGTCAGTGGCTTTGACATTGGAAATTCAGATCTTTACACTTCTGTCTTCAGTTTGTTACTACTTATTGGAATAATGACACCCCCCACAACCCACACCCCGCTGTCAATAATTTCAGCCTACTAGAACTCCAAAGCCAATATTAAAGAGAACAGAAATTGTCTGATAGCTCATGTACACCAGGTCAAAGTTTTAACTGAATTTCAGCTGGGTACTTAAAAGCCTGCTGGATAAATGTTGTCAGTGCAATGAAGATAATGAAGTTATTTGGATATCGTGGACACAAAGTCTCCCTTTATTTCATTCTGCTGACCACAGTGAAGTTGTGGAGGTGTAACTGAAGGCAGAAAAGTCCTGTCAGATTTGTATTACTGAGGGCGATGCAAGAACGACAAAGATTCCTGCCTGACATTCACACACTAAGTTTTGGTTTGAAGTATTAGCATCTAAACTGAAGAAATCTGCTCTGGAGTAATTGAAAACTGTAATTTCTACAAATGCCTACCAATATAGATACCCATCATGGTGTTTCCCATATGTTTTTACATGCGTTTTTGCAGTGTAAACATTTTAAAGGCTGCAAATTTGCATTTTTTTCCTTCTTCAAAGAAGTTATCAAGGTTAACTAACTTCCATTTACTCACATTTAGGTGTCTTGCTGCAAGTTTTTAATGGAGAATTGTGTAGCACTGAAATTACTTTGTAATACAGAAGTCTAAGGGGAAGAAAGATTCTAAATTTCTTTCTAGGACACTAATCATGTTTCAGAGAAGAACAATGTAATAGCGTATACTTACAGGACCACCAGCTTCTTACAGATATGCACAGGAGGTCTCCATCTTCATAGCCACAGGAAGTCACACTGGAAGGATCTGCTAATCTGCCTGAATCAAATGACATAATACACCAAATACGTCTCAATCTTTTTCACACAAGAAATCCCACTGAGATGAAAAAAAAAATATATAGGAGTAAAGCATGCAGAATTTTGCTCAGAGAAGCAGAACAATTACTGTTGTTTTGCTTCATAAACTACTGTTCCTTGAGTAGTTGAATTTCTCAGTCAATACTTCATGCAGTGCATAATAATTTGATTGTGTTTTACAGTTCAATTTTTTCCTCACTGTAAATGTTTTCTGAGAATTTGTGGAACTGTCTGAAAGTAGGACATTGCAGTGATATTTTTATGGCGATATAAATATACATGCACATACGGGCAAAAACACATGCATAGCTGATGCATCATTTTCAGTAGATGCAAGGCTGCTAGTGTAGGAGAGCAGCTTAACGAGCAGAATAACACAAATTAAATGTGCTAATAATTGTCTCACCTAATTGGGTTGTGTGATACAGAATCCCTTCCGGTTTAATGATGCATACAAACATGGCCTTACTGTGAAGCTAAGCATTCAAACGTTGTTGTATCTGATTAGCAGGGTTTTCAAGCACCTGTGCTGTAGCAAACATGCAAGACATTTTACAATTATTCATGACAGCACATAGGGCATATTTTACTTTAAGCACGTGATGTGGAGAACTAGCCTAATTCCTGAAAGCATAGTGTACATGTTCATTATGTGGTAATTAGTCATGTAGTGAGTCAGAAGTCTGCTTTAAGTTTATTACGTGAAATTACCATGGTCACGACCAATGATCTGAGCTATTCCCGAAGCTCCCGAGCTCTGCCTTGCAGAGCGCTTACTCTGATGAGTCAGCTGAATGCCAACATTGTCATTTCTGTCAGACTAGAACTAAACCTCATTACATTCTTTAAAAAACAAACCAAATTTTCTGATACTTTTAACTTGAGAAGAAGAGATGATCATGAACCATGTGCATACAGATTAATCTAATTATCCTCTCTAGCTGACTGGACAGAACTTGCACTTTGGGGCATGTTGGCTGCTCAAGCCTGTATCTTTTAGTAGCAGAGCACAGAGAGCATGAACTTGTGGTAGTGAGGAATGCAGTTCAACAGGGTATTTTTTTAAATTAAAAATTATATTTTTTTAATATTTACAGGAAGATTTTTTTTCAAGGTTCCACTTTGACACAGGGTATCAGAAATAGGCAGCAGTAGTTCAGTGGTGTGCAAAGGGGATGAATCAGAAGGATAAAGGAAAAGAAGAAAAAGAAGACAAAATGTTGCAGAAGAATTGCACATGAGATTTACCAAAGATTGTTAGCCTAGGTGTTTTGGGAAAACTAAGAGTGCCGGGCCGTATTGGTGATAATTGTAAGATATGTATAAATTACTTGGAGCTGGAAGCACTAACACTACTTCCAGGTCTACACTCCAGGTATATCCTCTCTGCTCCCTCCTATTCCCTGTGCTTAACCTGATTTAATTCAGTCTTCAGGTCTACCGGAGCTACTTCAGCCTTTGTATTGACAGCGCCTCCCACCTGTATGCTATTAGCAACTATGTGCAACCTCATCAGCAACATTTCTCTGCTAATTTTTGTGGCAAGGTTGTTAATGAAAAAGCTAAGTGCAGTTGTTCTCAAGAATGATAATTGAAGAACTCCGAGCATATCCTCCATTTAGCTGAAAACTTCCCTTAGCAACACTCATCACTAAACTCTCCTTTAGGTGTTCCCTTACTAGATTTGAAATTCCCCTTTTCATTCTTGTTTTGTAAAGTGCCATCATAAACTTCCATTCTATGGAAGTTCTGGAGCCCTCAGCACAAGAAGTACATGGAACTGTTGGAGCTGGTCCAGAGGAGGGGCACAAAAGTGATCCGAGGGCTGGAGCACCTCTCCTATAAGGAACAGCTGAGAGAGTTGGGGTTGTTCAGCCTGGAGAAGAGAAGGCTCTTGGGGAGACCTTACTGCAGCCTTTCAGTATTTAAAGGGGGCTTATAAGAAAGATGGGGACAGACTTTTTAGAAGGGCCTGTTGTGACAGGACAAGGAGGAATGGTTTTAAACTAAAGGAGGGTAGATTTAGACTGGATATAAGGAAGACATTTTTTACAATGAGGGTGTGAAGCACCGGAAGGTGTTGCCCAGCGAGGTAGTGGAGGCCCCATGCCTAGAAACATTGAAGGTCAGGTTGGACGGGGCTCTGAGCAACCTGATCTGGTTAAAGCTGTCCCTGCTCACTGCAGGGGGGGTTGGGCTAGATGACCTCTAAAGCTCCCTTCCAACCCAAAGCATTCTATGATTCTATGCTTTGGTTATACAAAGGGAGGAAATGTATTTCTGGACTTTGGTAAAACATCAATTATACCATAAAAGAAAATAGCCAGTTAGTCTGACATAATCTACCTTCAATTCACATAAGCTGCGCTCTATCCCTTTTTCTGTTTAGGTCCATGTCTTTAAATATTCTTTCCTCTACACTTATTCTAATGTCTCACCTACTGCTGTTGTAAGAAAAATAGATATTTTTGTGTCCTTATCCCATTTTTCCTTCTTCTTAAATATAGGTACAACCTTTCCTACTCTTTGGACATACAATACCACCTGAATCTTTCTTAAAGCTCTTGCTCCTGGATTTGCACTTCTATATGCCAGTTATTCCAAGTGGGGGTAGAGACTATCCAATTTCCTCTGTCTGTGTAGGTAGGAGTCTTAGTTTAGCTCCATCTCCCAAGTGACAATTTTTATTTCCACAATCTCATTCCTATCAGCCATGCTGTCTCAACATCATTGTCTCTACCATAAATTTAGGCAAATTACTGATTTCATTTTATGTGCATAAGTAGATTATTCCAAATCTTTGCACCACTCATTAAATAGTAGCTTCTCTTGCTCTTTATTGTTTATGTAGGACCATATCCATAAAAATATTTTCTCAAGCAATGTAACTTTCATGACCAGACACTATTGTTCATGCAAAAATTTTTGTAGTATTTTCAAGGATCAGCTGTCCTGCACCATGAATTCAAATCCTGATTTTGCTTGCCCAAGCTTATTATGTTGACACACAAATGCTTCAGTCATTCCTCCTAATCTAGCCAAGCTGCCTATCTGCATTAGGTTTAGCCCGTTGCTAACCTCACTACAGTACGCACCAAAATTATGTCTTTCTTTCCCCCTTATCCACTTATCTTTCAACTTCTTATATTTTTTACTGTTAAACTCTTTCCAGCCACATGATATTTCTCCTTCTACTATTTTTTCAACATTCGGATCATGTAATTTCAAAAATATATCTCCTTGCCTAAGGCCCAGTCCTATGACTCTTTGGCAGATGACAGTAGAATCATAGAATCATAGAATAGTTTGGGTTGGAAGGGGCCTTTAAAGGTCATCTAGTCCAACCCCCCTGCAATGAGCAGGGACATCTTCAACTAGAAGATCAGGTTGCTCAGAGCCCCATCCAGCCTCACCTTGAATGTCTCCAGGGATAGGATATCTACCACCTCTCTGGGCAACCTGTTCCAGTGTTTCACCACCTTCGTAAAAAATTTCTTCCTTATATCTAGTGTAAATCTACCCTCTTTTAGTTTAAAACCATTACCCCTTGACCTATCGCAGCAGGCCCTGCTAAAAAGTCTGTCCCCATCTTTCTTATAAGCCCCCTTTAAGTACTCAAAAGCTGCAATAAGGTCTCCCCACAGCCTTTTCTTCTCCAGGCTGAGCAACCCCAACTCTCTCAGCCTGGCCTCATAGGAGAGGTGCTCCAGCCCTCGCATCATTTTTGTGGCCCTCCTCTGGACCCACTCCAACAGGTCCATGTCCTTCTTGTGCTGAGGGCCCCAGAGCTGGACGCAGTACTCCAGGTGGGGTCTCACCAGAGCAGAGTAGAGGGGCAGAATCACCTCCCTCGACCTGCTGGCCACGCTGCTTTTGATGCAGCCCAGGATACAGTTGGCTTTCTGGGCTGCAAGTGCACATTGTTGGCTCATGTCCAGTTTTTCATCCACCAGTACCCTCAAGTCCTTCTCCGCAGGGCTGCTCTCAATCCCTTCATCCCCCAGACTGTATTGATATTGGGGATGATACAGTAGGTGTTTACCTGTCTGTGCAACTGGGTGTAAATCTTCCTCTCACCCACCATGTCCCTCATCTCTATTTGGGAACTGTCACTGCAACCAAGTACATCTTCACTTTGTGCATGAGGCCACCCTACATAATTAGACCATTTCCAGCAGGTCACCACTCAAGCATAGCTTCTGCATCCAGTCATCTTTGCCCCTGCCACACATTGGGTCAACTCTCCTGCTGCACCAGCCATCCTCTTTATTTTCTCTTTCTTTTCCTATACATAAAGAAGGGAAAGAGGAAAAAGCTTGCCTAAACTCCAACCAAATTCTTCTTGCTGCTGTCTGTTTGCCCACTAGTTGCCTGCTTGGATTTTGCTTGCTCTACCTCCTTTTCCTCATTTTGACTTAGCCGTTAATTTTCCATTAGGTGTGACTAAATGCTGGCAGCCTTCCTTCACCACCAGCTGCAGTGCCTCTGCTTCTTCCAAATGTACAGCTTCAGCCAAACCACTACTTCATGAAGCTGCAGATTGCAACCAATAAAAAAAAAACAGGTAGACAGATGCATTTCCTTACCCCTGGTTACCACCAGGCACAAGTTCCTGAAAACATCATTGACTATTATTCCTTTCTTCCCACCTCTCCCAGTTGATAGAACAAGGCAAGTGAACTCCAGCTTTGAATGGAAGGCTTCACTGCAAGCTGCGTGTGAAGCAGCATGTGGGAGAACACGTTCTCTGATAAAGCCCTCAACAAGATACTGCAACCTTAGCCTCAAAGGACCTTTCTGTGTCTGTTTCCCTGGAGTGGCCAACAAGCAAACAAGAATGACCGCCCCAGATAACAACCAGCTTTTGGGGGATGAGCCATTAGAATTTGTACATAATTTAAAAAACAAAACAAAACAAAACAAAAAAAATCCCGACAAACAGAACAAACTTCAAATTTTGTAAAAAAAATATTAATAAAATGATGAGGCTATTCCTAAACTGATCAAAAATGGCAAACAGAAACAAAATCTCAGAGGGAGAGCTGGACTTTTGACTATCTGTATTAGAAATGAAACTCAAACCACTGATGAAAGATCAAAAAAAGCCTGTCAGCTAACAATTTAAGAACAGCACAGCAGAGCACAGGGCCTAAAATCTACCTACTGTAAATCAGAGCAACTGGGAATATCTTTTCAAGGATTTTCAGCTAACTAAAATATTGTCCATCTAAACCACAGATCTTCTGGATTCTGACCAGTCCTGTGTTTAGCAATACCTTTTCCTATTAGGACGTTTAACAGATATTTCTCAACAAGGCAAGGGTGTTCCCTTCACTCAGGATTTCTCTTTCAAATCGGCAGCTTATGTCAAAATTTACACTGTCTGAGGCTATACTGGGCTTGCAAGGCAGAAACCTTGGAGAGGATGACCCCAAGTGGGTCTGGTAAACACTTAGCTGTTCCAGCAGCTTAAGGACATAACTCATACCTGTACGAAATTGCCACCCATGCTGCAACGGTAATCCCCAGAGAATATTGCCAAAATTTTGGGATCCAAAGGCAGTAAAATATTTTGCTGAAGAGTTTAGCAAGTTCTTATATACTCCCAGTCTTTCTTGATAGTTCCAAGCATTGATGACAATTTTGTTGTCCTTTACTAGGAAATCCAGCAGGTTTTCAGGTGCAAGGTCCCACAGAGGGGGATACACATCTTCTCCGGTGGCATATTTTTCTCTCCATGCTGCAGCAGTCACTGGACTCAGGGTAAGAGTTACTATAAGAAGAGCATGTATGCCAAAGTATGGCTGCATTCTGAAGTTTTGTGACCCAGGTGTTTGTGGCTGCAGGGCTTTTATCATGAGAGGTGAGGGCTGGGTCAAAAAGGGTGACTCAGATGCAGAGATCTCTGACTCCCCTCTTTCCAGTGACCCTGACCTGGAGTTGCCAGATTAGCAAGCTGTGAATAATGCTCTGTCCTCCCTGTGGGATCTGGGGAGCAGCAGCAGATGTTTAAGAGGGATCAGTCTGACCAGAAAAAGTCCAAATCTGTGCTGCCCATGACATATACCCACCCCTCTAAAAGGCTGAGGTGATACGGTACTGATTGTACAGTTGCTTTATCAACCTTTTTGTCCCTGTGTTTCTTACTAGCTGTCACCTTCCCTTTCCCTGCCTAATTCCTTCAGGTAAAGAAGGGACAGCAATGCCATAGAGGTCACCCCAAAACAGGCACAGGCAGGGTTAGGTTAGGGCTGAGGTGCTCTGAGAATGGCTCCAGGTGCCGACCAAGGAGCGGCAGTGACATACGGCAGGCGCTGCCGTTGGCACCTTTGTCTTTTGGCCTTGGGATAACTGCCTGCAACCTTCAGATCCTAAAAGCGTTGGAAGTAGCTAAATCAGCCTGGTTACAGGCTGTGCAGCACCTGGCTAACTGTATTTTTCGTGTTTGTCTTGTGTGGAAATGGTCATTATAAAGACCTAAAATCTCCTACTAAACCTCCATGATCTTGCAGACTCCAAAGGGAATACAAAGGCCACCCCTCCACTGATAAAACTGGTGTCTGACTAAGTTACACTCCAACAAAAATGAGACTGCCCAGCTGCCTTCATCTCACCTACTTCTAGGACTTTATAATCTTCATCTGCTTTTTCTCAGATAAGCAATTGTTACAAAAGAGCACTTAGCAAACACACACATCATTTCTTATCTCTGTAGTCTTTTTTCGCATGAGAAAAATTGCAGATGCCATTTTCTTTGAAGTAATTCTGTGAGTTTTGTTTGGGCTTTTTGTGCTCAAAGTACCTTAAACCCTGGATAAGAGCAAGTCAAAATTGGCTGCAAACTTTTAACAGTAAATTTAAAAGAAATGCATCAGTTCAGATAATTTTTTTTCCACTTTCTCTATTTATTAAGCAGACTTTCTAGTAAATAGCATAAGTTTTCAATGGCCACTTTTTATTCTTGATTCTACAACTGAGAAAGAAGCCCAAAGGCTTTTGAAAAACAATTAGTGTTCAACAGAGATTAGCACAGATCTGAGAACACTTTTCCTAATCATGCTGCCTCACAGAGGTTTCAAATAATCAAGCTGTTCTTTCATTAAGTTTCTATGGATGGGATTTATCTAACCTCACTGTGGACATTTAAACATTAACCTAGCTATGTAGATTCCCTTGACACCCAAAGCAGAGAATCAGGTGTGTCCAGAATGTAACTCGTTTAAAATACACCACTGAGCGATGTATTGCTCTTGACTGACTGTAGAGGGAGTTGAAATTACAAGTTTAGCTTTAGACATAGAAAAATACTTTTAGATTAAATAAAATCAATATTGTTTTTACATACTTTTACATAATAATTTCAGAAATGTTTTCAAAGGGACTTGTTTTTTCCTAAAAGAAGACATTCTATAAAATAATCCTGAGCCTAAGTGTCAAGAACTGTGTCATTTTTGTATATATATAGAGAGATATATATTATAAAAAGAGGTTCTAAAAGAGGTAATGGGTAAATAACATAAAACAAGAATATGCCTACTAGACAGACTCTGCTGAATTCCTTCACTTGCTGAAGTGTGAGCCTTTTGCCTTATTGTTGTAACAAAAGGAATTCAACAACCCAGCTAAATCTTTAAAAAGTCAATAATTTTAAAAATTAATATAATAAAAATATTCTTCCTGCAAAATATGATTATTCATTTTATACCTTTTACACCATTTTCCCACTTATCCATGTGGGCAAATAAGGTGCTGAAGTTTTTGTAAGACTTTGAGGACAACAGCTTTCCTTCGAGAAATCTCTGCACTGGTGTTTCCAGCTTGGAATCCAGTCCTGTTGGTCTGCTGCCCTGAGCAGGGCAAGGGGAGGATTCATGTGACGTCAAGTGGACTGGAGTGGTGTTGGTGTCAGGTCTTGAGTCATAGCATCCCTTCAGGGATGTTGGCATTTTAAATAAGTCGAAGATTAAGGAAACTATTAGTAATGTCAGCATCACTATTGTATTCACCACTCTTTTAAGTACTCTACCAGTTATTCAGTATGACTGTGCTCTTACAGACATTGTAACAGAAGCAAGTCCTGGAAAAGATTGTAGATAGTGATAGACGGTAAATTGAGGTGTGATATGTAACTGTTGTCAAGTTTTAAGAGAGAACACTGTAGTTTTCAGCTGGGCTGCAGAGTTTGCTTCAAGATAACTGCAGAAAAGCTGATAAGCATCAGTTAGATTAGTTGGGGTGACTCTAAGAAGAAATGGCAGCCCATGTTTAAGTCCGAAAACTATCAAAACATAAAGTTCCTTAGTCCTGATGGGACGCACTGAGGAAGGAACTGGCAAGCCAGTGAGGAAGAGGCATCAGTACCCTCACTGGAATGAACTCAGAACTGATGCAGAGCTCTGCAGGCGAGAAAACCTTCAGGCAACCTGGGGATGTCACTATCCTTCAGTCACATAAACCAGCACTGAAACAAAGGGTTCACCCACTTTCTTTTAGGTCAAATGTCCTAAGGGGAAGAAGAATGACTTTTCATTCAGATGAGATATTGGTCTTGGATGAGCCTCCCTGTCACTTGGCACCCTTTTTTCATGCCCTTACACTTCCACCTGTGATTGTGAGTGCTGCTTGACTGCGAGCCCTTCCAGGAAAAACAAGACCACACTGTAGTTAAAGGTATTCTTCATGTATTTCACTGGATGAACTTGTAGCAGTGTTTAGCAGTATTTAGGTTGCTTACCAATTTCTGTTGCTCTTGTCTGCAGCTATTGCTTTGAACAGACTTTCTTTTTGTCACAGGCCTTTGATATTTGTCAGGGAGGATCTCTGGCTCCGGTGTCCTCCAGCAAAACCCCATGACAGGGCTATAAAAGGGATTTTAAACTGCTACTTCACTTCTCTTAGATGTGGTTGTGAGTAAAGGTCATCAGCCAAAACCCATGGCCACATGAGTGGACTCTAACACTAATGCAGCAACACACGTTGTGCTAAGAGCATCAGGCACCTGAAGGGAAGTTAGATTGTGTGTGTGGTGGAGCTAGCAGGAGGTGCTGTGTCCTCATATCCTGGTTTCCCCACACATCCTTGGACCTAAAATTTCTCCTTCTTTGGAAAACATAATTTTTGTGTTATCTGTTAGTCCTGTTATTCCCTCCACAAAAGCCTTCCCAGTTATCTGCTGATCTTGCCTCACCAGGAAGAGTAATCTGTGCTGCAGGTCCTGACAACTCAGGCTTTAAATTGTGCTGATAAATCCTGTTGAAGAAGGATGGTCATAATAAAATATTCACTTTGTCTTGGGCATACACAGCGGCACACACACACAAAAAAATTGAAATTTAAAAACATGGATAATGAATAATGTTCCAGTCACTCCTACTTCAGGAAATAATAGATTCATAGCTGTGGTGGGATATTTACCATATGCAGTTTTTACTTCCCAGATGAAGCAGTCATTTTTCCATGAGTCTGGCTGGGTGAAGGACTGGCTGGAAAAATTGCTACAAAGATAAGTGTAAATCCAATGTTTCCAGAGTTCTAATTCTTAATATTAAAAGAAGGTGAACTACCAGCAAGGTACAAATATTGATTTAGGAGCAAGCCTATACACAGGATGTGTAATGGGTACCTCATGCTGTCCTAGATGTACTCTTTCAGATGAGTGTTCCAGAGGAGTACAGGCAATACTCAAACTTCCTGAGCCGGCTTGCTTGCAGGACCAATGTTAAGGTGTATATATAAAAACCCCAACCAAATGAACCCCCCTCCTTCAGACCTGAAACAGGAAAATTTGAATTAACCTGTATTTTTCATTCTCATAATGATATTATGGAAGTGTATTTACCTTACAGGTTAGTTCAGATGATACCATAACCTTCACACCTTTTTGTTATCTTCAGCTCAGAAGGTGAAGGTTAAACTGATCATGGAGCTAGATATCTGTAGTACTTAGCACCTACAGATATACGGTCTTCATCATCACCTCTTCAACAATACTTACCATAAAAGACATCAGCCTTATTTTCATAATGTGATGGAATTCATTCCTTTGAGGCAGACCACACAAAACCCCTGCTTACTGAAATGCATATTTAAAATTTGGTAAAACCAAAATAGATAGATATATTCCTGAGAGTAACAGGGTTGTAAACAATTGTCTAATATAAGAAGATGATAGTAAATTTTTAATATAATATGTCTATTTTGTCTCGAGATAGTTACTCAAATACAGCCCTAAGTCTGCTTATAAATTCAAGGAAATCTTTTGGCTGTTTGTATATCACTAGGGAAAGAGCAAACTGCAGAAAAAAGTACCAGAATCACATTGTGAGTTGGCTTTTTTTCAATCTTTCCTTAATTATGCACCCATTTATAAGACAAATTAACTGAATCTTCACTTATATTTTTAGCATGGCATTTTAATTAGATGAAAATGAGCATAAGTGGGAATAACTAATTAGAAAATATCAGCATAATGGCAAAGATTCATTAAAAGAAAGGCACAAACATCCAAAGCAGTAAATCTGTAGCTAGATGCTAGTGCCCAGATTAACTGATGTGAAGTATGTAAAATGACAGCATCAATTAGAAACTTGGACCAAAACAGCTTTTTTGCCGTTTGGAAGGAGTAAACAATTAATTCAGAAATTTAAATCAGGAGATATTTTCACCTCTTGAAACTCAGAGACTGCAGAGAAAATTTTCAGAGGACTGTGATCCATCTTCTTCCAGCTGCAGCCATTTTCCTTAGACTGAAAAAATAAAAGGGGAGGGGGGGGGAGGGGAGAATCTTCCTTGCAAGAAAGGAAAGGAGAGCTAGCAAATATTTCTCAAAGAAATAAATTAGTCTTTATTGTGTAAACAGGAAAAATAAATTTTGGTACAAGACAACTTGAAAGAAATGTAGTAAAATAAAAGACAGGAGGTATAAATCATCCTTACATTTATTGCCTAATTTTGCTTCTGTCATGGGAAAGAATAACACTCTTGTTGTTCCTAATTGATATTCTGTGTTGGTATACAACACAGTAATTTGGTTCTGCTGTTTCATTCGCAATGACAGAGGAAATAAGGGTGATTTTTAAGAAAAACAGATTTTGGTCTTATTTAGAGAAGTGTGAATAACTCACTAGAAACAAATTCCAAACCTATTTGATTAAATTAAGATGTATATTTAACATATACTTCCTACACCAAATCAGTCATTTCTGAAACATAATCATGGTACTACAGACCTAGGAAACGTATGTAAGGAGCAAACATATACATGGACAGGTATTAAAAAAGAGAAGTAACTGGGTATTGACAGACACTTGCACAACAAAACTAGCATTATTTTGAAATGAGACCTAATGATAGTATAGGAAGAGATGTCACATCACCAAGTTGGGAGATGACAGAAAACACATTTTTTAAAACAGAATATTTTTCTGGAAAACATGAGAAATATTTCTATTGTCCATTTTTTCATGCTTTTTTTTCACTTCACTTTTATTTCTTTTTCGATCACACCCCAAGCTCCAATACCTGGATGCTCCCAAGGACTCTGCTTCTGAGATTTCTCACAATGACATGATTTCAAACACACCAATATGAATTCCATAATACAAGTGTCCAATGTATAAAGAGTCATGTGAAATATATTTCCTGTAGCTGACAGCTATCTGCTGATATTACACAGCAAACATATACATGACTAAGTGCCACAGAGGCTCCCAAGCTTGGGACCATAATGAAAACCCTGTGGTGCACAACCAGGCAACTGTTATGGGACAGGGCTTTCTAGTCCATTGCCCCATGGTGCCAAAAAATTAGGCCTTGGCTTATAAAAGGGATGCAAGAGAAATGGATGGTTTTTTTTTAAATGGGTTTGAAAGGAGTTCATTTTAGTCCCCAGGAATTCCTATCAGATGAGAACCTCTGAGGACTCCCTGATTTCACTGGAAAAAAATGTCCAGCTTCCCAAATACTCCTGGCCTCCTCCAAAGAGCCATTTCCTCAAATGAATGTGGCACTTAACCTTATTCAGCTCAAGGAGCGGGCTGTCCCTGCATGCCGTAAGACCAACCGGTGGGGGAAACGACCGGCCTGGCTGAATAGGGAGCTTTTGCGGGGACTCAGGGAAAAAAGGAGAGTCTACCGCCTTTGCAAGAAGGGGCGGGCAACTCAGGAGGAGTACAGGGATCTTGTTAGGTCCTGCAGGGAGGAAATTAGAAAGGCAAAAGCCCAGCTAGAACTCAATCTGGCCAATGCTGTAAAAGATAATAAAAAATGCTTTTACAAGTACATTAGCAATAAAAGAAGAGCCAAGGAGGATCTCCATCCTTTGCTGGATGTGGGGGGGAACATTGTCACCAAGGACAAGGAAAAGGCTGAGGTACTTAACACCTTCTTTGCCTCTGTGTTTAACAGCCAGACCGGTCATACCCAGGGTACTCAGGCCCTTGAGGTAGAGGATAGGGATAGGGACCAGAATGGAGCTCTCATAGTCCAGGAGGAAGCAGTTAATGACCTGCTATGCCACCTGGACGCTCACAAGTCTATGGGGCCAGATGGGATCCACCCAAGAGTACTGAGGGAGCTGGCAGAGGAGCTTGCCAAGCCACTTTCCATCATCTGTCAGAAGTCCTGGTTAACAGGGGAGGTCCCTGATGACTGGAGGCTTGCCAACGTGACGCCCATCTACAAGAAGGGCCGGAAGGAGGACCCGGGAAACTACAGGCCTGTCAGCCTGACCTCAGTGCCAGGAAAGATTATGGAGAGGTTCATCTTGAGTGAACTCAACAGACAAGTGCAGGTCAACCAGGGGATCAGGACCAGCCAGCATGGGTTCATGAAAGGCAGGTCCTGCTTGACTAATCTGATCTCCTTTTATGACCTGCTGACCTGCCTGGTAGATGATGGAAAGGCTGTGGATGTCGTTTACCTGGACTTTAGCAAAGCTTTTGACACTGTCTCCCATAATATTCTCCTTGGGAAGCTGGCAGCTCATGGCTTGGACGGGCATAGTCTTCACTGGGTAAAAAACGGGTTGGGTGGCTGAGCCCAGAGGGTTGTGGCGAATGGAGTTAAGTCCAGTTGGCAGCCAGTCACGAGTGGTGTTCCCCAGGGCTCTGTTTTGGGGCCAGCCTTGTTTAATATCTTTATCGATGATCTGGATGAGGGGATTGAGTGCACCCTCAGTAAGTTTGCAGATGACACCAAGTTGGGCAGGAGTGTCGATCTGCTGAAGGGTAGGATGGCCCTGCAGAGGGACCTGGACAGACTGGATCGATGGGCCAAGGCCAACTGTATGAGGTTCAACAAGGCCAAGTGCCGGGTCCTGCACTTGGGTCACAACAACCCCATGCAACGCTACAGGCTTGGGGAAGAGTGGCTGGAAAGCTGCCTGGCCGAAAAGGACCTGGGGGTGTTGGTAGACAGCCGGCTGAACATGAGCCAGCAGTGTGCCCAGGTGGCCAAGAAGGCCAACAGCATCCTGGCTTGTATCAGGAATAGTGTGGCCAGCAGGAGCAGGGAGGTGATTGTTCCCCTGTACTCGGCGCTGGTGAGGCCGCACCTGGAATACTGTGTCCAGTTTTGGGCCCCTCAATACAAGAAAGACATTGAGGTGCTGGAGCGTGTTCAGAGAAGGGCAACAAGGCTGGTGAAGGGTCTGGAGCACAGGCCTTATGAGGAGCGGCTGAGGGAACTGGGGTTGTTTAGCCTGGAGAAGAGGAGGCTGAGGGGAGACCTTATCGCTCTCTACAACTACCTGAAAGGAGGTTGTAGTGAGGTGGGTGTTGGTCTCTTCTCCCATGTAGTTAGCGATAGGATGAGAGGAAATGGGCTCAAGCTGCGCCAGCGGTGGTTTAGGCTGGAAATTAGGAAAAATTTCTTTACGGAAAGGGTGGCCAAGCATTGGAACAGGCTGCTGAGAGAGGTGGTGGAGTCACCATCCCTGGAAGTGTTCAAAAAATGGGTAGATGTGGCACTTCGGGACATGGTTTAGTCTAGTCTACCCTTGATTGGCTTAGAGTAGACTTGGTAATGTAGGTTAATGGTTGGACTGGATGATCTTAAAGGTCTTTTCCAACCTAAGCAATTCTATGATTCTATGATTCTATAAGTCATATTTAATTGCCATATTTTATTCTCAACAGATAGATGAGAATAGGCTTTCTTGAAAAAAAAGTACGTCTTCTTCAGCCTCCCAACCAGCTCTCTCTCCTGTTTCCACCTTGATTTCCAATATAACCTGCATTCATCGTCTCCCTGCCTGCACCATCACTTGGGTCATGCTCTGTGGTCTTTATGGGGAGCCACAACATGGTGCTTACTCACAGTGGATGGCAGACCATGGGAAACCATCCAGCAGAGGAGGCTGGGGAGCTATGATCTGAATTTTTTCTGCCCTTTGGGTGGTGAAGGGAGCTGCTGTTCTCCCTAGGAATAAAGTTTGCCTTTTCTGGAGAATGATGAGACCTGTTGGAGATGACTAGGAGTGTCATTGACACAGGTATAAGAAAGTCTTACACTATAGCCTGTGTAATCTGGATAGATTTAAATGAACGACCAGGGCTAATTTTTTTTTTTGCCTTAGCATAGACCTCGCTATAAGCTAATTTGCACATACTAACATAGTATACAGTTAAGCACAACCAATCTTAAAATCTTGAAACCTTGAAATCCTAAGCTTTCAAGAAGCAGGCAGAAGACAAAAATCCTCCAGAACAGTGAATGTAAACAGCTAAGCTTTACAGAAGGCACGTTTCTGAAGTCTGTGACTTCCTCCTGGATTTCTGTTGCATTTTCTTTGAATTAATCTAATTAAAAAAGCTCAGCCTTGGAGCCAGAAGATTTGGATTCCTGTTCCGATTCTCTGCCTTTGAACAAGTAATTAAAAAGTAAAGTACTATAGTTTATTTTGTCAAATCCGAGTGAGTCCATCAAAATGAAAGATAGGCTCTGATCCTGGGCTTTTACCATCCTTACACTAAAATCCCACATCAAAATTCTTTGGCTTAACCATATCTGCAAAAAAACTTACAGTAAGATGTTTGATATTCTTGTTCCACAACTGTGAATGCTAACAGTGTGGGCATTTTATATATATATATATATATATACATATATATATATGTAAAATTTGTTTTCTTAGAGTCCACAGGCTGATAGCTGGAAATAAGGAATTTACCTCACATTTTCCTTTGGAGTCAGCACTGGTGCCAGGTAATCTGAATGACTAAGGATGGTTAAAATGCAGGCTGTAAATTTGTATATGACCACTAGATGATGCTATATAACCTTGCAATCTCTCTATTACTTTCACGTGTTACTGCGGGGGGGTGGGAGGAAGAAACAACAAAAACCACCACAGACGACTGGACTGGAACTTGGTTTTAATACGCTGGCAAATATGCAGATAAATCAAATCTTAGCACTTAAGTAAAAAATCCACATTTCTCTCCCAGTCAGCAGTTGTTGACAGATGTAATGGGAGGGTACATCTGATTTTAGGGCTTCTTGTGCTGCATCAAAAATATTGTGGCAAGGTGCTACAGAATGATTTTAAACAAACCTTTGACAGCAAAGGTGTTTTTAAAAACTAGTAAAAAAGTAACCTTGCCCAGCAGTTTTTATGCTGGATCAGCTATTAGCTCTTTTCCTGAAGTCAGGATAATGCCTTAAGCTGGCAGAAACATCACATGCCATGCTTGAACTAAGTCAGCTTGGGTTTCATCCAGGTGAAACTTGTGCTGCCAGGTAATGTGTTAGTGTACAGAAAAAGGCTGTGGCTCAGAAAAAGGCTTTGCAGTCATTCTGAATTCTATTTTTCCTATAAGAAATAGCTCCTCTGACCTTTATGGCCCTTATATGTGTGATGTCTTCTATATATTTCACATCTTTGTGTCACTGTTCAAACACTAACTGACCAGTGAATCTGAGTCTCAGGATGGATGTAGCTATAGATGCAAACAAGTCCCTGTCCACATATTCATGAGTTTTTCATCATTTTCAGAAATACTGAAGGGGAAAATCCCTAATTTTGTTGTCTGGGAAGCAGACTACCAGTTGGTCTTGCCTCAGGGAGGTATCGATCTATGCAGTTTCCAGAACTCCCTGCTCAGGGGACACTGCCTATGCACTAATGTGCTCACCAGGCAGTCATGGAAATAACTCTGCCATCACAGATGTGCTCATTTCACATCACTGGTGCAGGTCACCATTATGTGAATGGCCTGGATCAGACTAATTGAAAGGGTATTGATGAGGGCACATGGGCTTGAGTCATGCTTTAAACTTGCTTGAAGAATTAGTTTGATTTTTTGCCAAAGCTTTGGTAGCGATTACAAGATGTAGCTTTAAAACGTTCTTTACCAAAAGCTGCAAAACACTTCCTAAAGGTGAGTTGTCTGGCTAAATCTAATTACTTTTCTCCTTTTTGCTCTTTTTTTTTTTTTTAATGGTGTTGCAGTGGTGAAAAGCAGTCTCACACTTTTGTACTCTTCTGGACTTTACAAGCCACTATTTCAAGACAAACTCTATCCACTAGATGGATGCACAGTAAATTCCTAATTTTCAGGAATGTGACTGAGCCAAGTTGTATAAACCACTGATTAAGTATTAGAGGTCTTAGTGGCTAACAGTATCTGTTCCTTCATACATAAATATATTTAGTCAATCTGCTCATTTGCTTAAGGTTGAAATGTACTAATGCACTTGGATTACATTTGTTTTGCTTGGCATAACTTATCCAATACATGTTCTCAAGTGACATCAGATAACATGTCAAGGCTAGTGGCATCCCTACACCCTGCCTGTCACACACTGTTCCTAAAATGGCCTGCTCTGTCCCCATGCTCCTGCTCCCCTTCCTCAAAGGAGAGCCAGGGGGAGTCTCCTTCTGACTGTTCAGTGTTGCCCCTATGTGACAGAGGTGAGAGACAACATCTTTCTAGCATCTGCTGCTTCCCATGATGTTTCTTCCCCAGCCTGGAACAGAGCGAAGTTCAGGAAGAATTCAGATCCTAAGTTCCCCCAAGAACTGAGGGACACACACATGGAACAGTGACAAGCCATGCGTGCTGGGCTTTGCCTCGTCCCTGCAAGGCTTGCATTTCTTCCCCTGGCTCTGGCTCACCATCACTGCTCCGGCCTTGCTTTGTAAGGTTTGCCCATCAAGATAGATGAAGGAATTGGGTGATGGTGCCTAGTTCTTGACTTGGCAAAGAAAAGCAGGATAGTGCTAAATAACAACCATGTGTACTCCATTCCTAGATAACAATGTTATCTGACAGATGTCTTTAGTCTTCTGTTGCAGTATTAAAAAACCCCCACCCATGTAGTAATACTATTAATTACAGCATAATGTTAATAAATATATTCATTAGCGCCACTGATACTTTACAGTGAAATGACAGAAGGTGTTTCCACTGCCCTAGTCATTAAGACATTGAAATATCTATCTGCATTTTTCTGTTGCTTTATATGTGGGAAAACCGTTGCATCTGTCTTTTGGATACGATAGAAGTCTTATGGCATTTCACTAATTTGAGACCTAGTAATCATAGTGTTCACTTAATTCTCATCTAAAATCAAGAAAGAAACAAAATGCAGCAAGTATTTGTAGTGTCTGAGAAAATATATATAATATTGAACACTCCCTGTAATGAATACAGGGGAGAAAAATGTACAGCAATTCCACTTGTATGCAACTTACCCGTCTCTTCTAAGATGTCATTTCTGTCCCTATTTATACCCTGTTCTTCTTGCAGTTCCTTTTCATTTACTGTCTACGTTGAAGAAGAAAAGACATGAAATTGCATATGAAAAACATAAGACATGGGGCTAGGTTTAGTAATCCTCCACTGTTGGATTCTCAAAGTCACGGTTGCTAATATGACAGAATCCGATTCCCATTGTGGGACACACTGTTGGATTCTCAAAGTCACGGTTGCTAATATGACAGAATCCGATTCCCATTGTGGGACACTTTGCCTGGCCCTTGCCTGCAGAGCCTCAGAAGTGTCGTGCTCCTGCCTGTGAAGGTCTGTGGCTCCTCAGTGTCCCAACAGGCACGGAGCAGACTGTGGCAAGATTACTCAGTAGAGCACAGAAAAAAGGAGGTTAAAATTACCCAGCAGGCTTCTGCAAAAATGAGTGGGTTTCAGGGAAATCATTGAGTGGACCCAGCAAACCATCACTGAGAAATCCCGTCCAAGGCAACTACCACTGTAGCAAAGATGTACGTTCTCACATAAGGCACAGCAGAGCAGCTGTGAAGGCTGTTGCTGTTGTAGAAGAGAAGAAAGAGAGATCTGTAGTGGTAAGAGTTTAGCATACTCCAATTTTAACATTATCAGAACTAGAGCACAAGGTTTTATAATGCTCTGCTTGAGCCTGAGAGCAACTCTGGTGCCTGCCAAGTGAGTATGATTACAAGTATGACGATAAGAGCGTAACCGGGCAACGAAGCCGCTACCTCTTTCTTACAAACTAGAGAAGTTCTGACTTACAGTGCTTTCATTCTCAGCAAGACTTTTCTATCTGTTGTCTATTAAGCTCATGTCCTCATCAAGAGTGTTTTAATATACAGCTGAACTTTTGTGCTTACTCCCCGTACGCACCTTCAGCTTCTTGCGATAGGAAAGAAGGCTTCCATGCGCTCGGGCCCATCGTTTTCTGTTTCATCAGTATTACTTCAACAGCAGTATACATCGAACACCTATCTTACAGTTTCCTCCATACGTCTCCAAGCGCTTTATGGAGAGATCAACATCCTCCTTTGTGCATATGGGGTAAGTATTTGATTTTTCCAGTATGCCAAGAAGGATGCTAGCAGGAACATTCCTTACTCTGGGAAGTCATAAAATGAGACTGCTTCACAGCTCCTCAGTTTCTCAGCTTTGCAGGAGCACAACATTTTGGGGGGCTTCAAGTCTCTGTTGCATTATACAGACAGTACCTAATGTGCAATTCAATCAAACTGCTTTATTATAGTTATGAAATTCTCACATACGGCCTAGAAAATGGGGCTGAAAGGCTATAAAAATAAACATAATCAAAGCAGGCTCATACTTCAGTGCTCAGACTCCCAATGGCTCACAAAACATCCTGCAATGACAGAGAACATCACTACAGTAGTCGCTGAAGAAGCTACTTATTCTTGTGAAAGAGGGGTATTCTGGGCTCAAAAAAAGTTTTCACGTGTGTTTTTTTGTGGGCTTTAATGGTAGTGAAGCCTTCAGCACTGGAGTTTTCAGTATTTCAAGCTATTAAAAGTATGGTAAACAAAAAGAAAGCTGGAATTGTGCTTTGACTCAGGCATTTTTTAAATTATTATGTATTAATGGAAAGTGCATGCAAATGAAAAGTGGGTAAAAATGCCTTTTTTTTCCCCTTCAAAAAACTGAACTCAATCCTTCCTGCCTTTTTTTTCCCCTTCAAAAAACTGAACTCAATCCTTCCTTTCTGGCAGAAGGGACTTAACTACCCTGAGTTAATCTGTTTTTCATAGCTTGTTCCAGGATTAGATCTGAAGGGTAGGAGGGGAAGAGGTGGCAGAGAATATTACCGTGACTTTAGGAAACTGTGACCCTGAAAGTCATGCGGTACGTGGCCAGCATCAGACGGGAGATCGGAGTGCACTGCTCTGCTCTGGGCCTGAGCCGCGGTGGTCCCAGCTGAGCACAGAGACCCTTCATTTCCAGTAACTACAGTACTTCCTCTCAAAAAACCCCTTCAGTATAAAACTGGGAACATCTACTTTCCTGCATTAAGCGAGTCATATTTTGCTTATATTTTTTCTGTCATACAAAAATTTGTTACATGCAAAGACAGCAAAGACAATTGCTGTTTTGATTTGGGTTCATGAAAGGCAGGTCCTGCTTGACCAACCTGATCTCCTTTTATGACCTGGTGACCTGCCTGGTAGATGATGGAAAGGCTGTGGATGTCATTTACCTGGACTTTAGCAAAGTTTTTGACACCATCTCCCATAATATCCTCCTTGGGAAGCTGGCAGCTCATGGCTTGGACGGGCATAGTCTTCACTGGGTAAAAAACTGGTTGGGTGGCTGAGCCCAGAGGGTTGTGGCGAATGGAGTTAAGTCCAGTTGGCAGCCAGTCACGAGTGGTGTTCCCCAGGGCTCTGTTTTGGGGCCAGCCTTGTTTAATATCTTTATCGATGATCTGGATGAGGGGATTGAGTGCACCCTCAGTAAGTTTGCAGATGACACCAAGTTGGGTGGGAGTGTCGATCTGCTGGAGGGTAGGATGGCCCTGCAGAGGGACCTGGAAAGGCTGGATCGATGGGCCAAGGCCAACTGTATGAAGTTTAACAAGGCCAAGTGCCGGGTCCTGCACTTGGGTCACAACAACCCCGTGCAACGCTACAGGCTTGGGGAAGAGTGGCTGGAAAGCTGCCTGGCCGAAAAGGACCTGGGGGTGTTGGTAGACAGCTGGCTGAACATGAGCCAGCAGTGTGCCCAGGTGGCCAAGGCGGCCAACAGCATCCTGGCTTGTATCAGGAATAGTGTGGCCAGCAGGAGCAGGGAGGTGATTGTTCCCCTGTACTCGGCGCTGGTGAGGCCACACCTGGAATCCTGTGTCCAGTTTTGGGCCCCTCAATACAAGAAAGACATTGAGGTGCTGGAGCATGTCCAGAGAAGGGCAACAAGGCTGGTGAAGGGTCTGGAGCACAGGCCTTATGAGGAGCGGCTGAGGGAACTGGGGTTGTTTAGCCTGGAGAAGAGGAGGCTGAGGGGAGACCTTATTGCTCTCTACAGCTGCCTGACAGGAGGGTGCAGGGAGGGAGGTGTTGGTCTCCTCTCCCAAGTAGTTAGCGATAGGACGAGAGGAAATGGGCTCAAGTTGTGCATGGGGGGGGTTTAGGTTGGAAATTAGGAAAAATTTCTTTACAGAAAGGGTGGTCAAGAATTGGAACAGGCTGCCGAGAGAGGTGGTGGAGTCACCATCCCTGGAAGTGTTCAAAAAACGGGTAGATGTGGCACTTTGGGACATGGTTTAGCCTAGTCTACCCTTGATTGGTTTAGAGTGGACTTGGTAGTGTAGGTTAATGGTTGGACTGGATGATCTTAAAGGTCTTTTCCAACCTAAACGATTCTATGATTCTATGATTCTATGATAAAGTCCATTCCTAAAATCTATTTGTAATACAATGCACTATTACGATTCACAGAATTTCTCAGGTTATATGAAGTATTTTGAGTGAACAGAACATTGTTTTTTTTCTAATGATGGCAGAAATAATGAGTGATTTGAAAAGATGTTTTTGCTTTATAGCATTTCATTTAGTAAAGCTTCTAAATTAAATCTGTTAGTTCTCAAATCACTGTGAACAATCCTCTGGCAACTCAGAGGAGACATTGTGTAAAACGGCCAAGGAATCCCAACATTCAGGGCTGGCCATTTTAATGACTATGTGAGACTTGCTATTGACCTCGGTGGAACCAAAATTTAGTCCCAGAAGATTTTAAGGGATATCCCTGTAATATGAGGTTTTGTTGCTTCCTGCACATGCCTATTCCACAATTACAAGACAACTTGAAGCATGGGAAAAGAGGCTGAGTTTGGAAAGAGCGGATCACAGCTCTTTTGAGCAATAGCAGGGTGAGTTTATGTGCCTGCCTTGGACTTTCTCCCTCAGCAATAATGAAACCTGTGGGGCATCCTCTTCTGTACATGTATTTCATTTATAACTGATTAGTTAGACCAAATGGAAGTGCTTGGATTTATTTGCTGACTTTGGGACAGATAGCAAGTTAACCCCACAGCTCGGGGTCAGAGGAAAGGGACAGAGAAAGGTTCTCCCAGCAGCACCTTTTCCAACCCAAAAGCATTACCTTAAGCTTAAGGGTACCCTTTAATCACAGTCTCTACCACCTCAGATCAACAAAGAATTATCTCAGATGTGTCCTGCAACGTCCTGATTCTCTGTGGGCAGCAGCATCAGCTGTCCAGGGTTTACATTTTACTATGTCAATGTGAACTGGAGATTCACAGCTGGACTCTGATCTCACCTGCCCTGCCCTTACTCCACCGAGCCTGATTGTTATTTCACTTGTAATAGAATTACACCAGAGTAGATGTGCTGTGCTGAATAACACTGCTCCACTGGGACTCCAAACAAGATCAGGCTATCAGCAGCTTGTCTCTGCTGTGCTTCTGTGAGATGCAAAGCATGCAGGAGGGAATTAGGGTGGAGGATCCCAGCATCCCCCTGGAGCTTGCCCTGCAGGAACACTATCTCCTATTTCCATTCTCCGATCCGCTGAGACTACCATAAAGGCTACAAAGGTAATGCACTCTGATTTCCCAGGATCCTCCTTGGAGACGCTCCTTCCTCGCCCTCACCTCCTCTCCCACCCCCTGCCAGCACAATGGCATTGAAGAGGGGCTGCTTGATGGGGTGACGGGCAGGTGAAGTCACCATAGAAACGGGGACTCTGGCCTCATTCACACACCGAGCTGCTCCCTGGCAGAGAGCACAGAAGCTGTCGTAAGTATAATCACAGCTGATTGACGCTGCCTGTTGTTCAAAACCGTGTAAAGCAATATCAGCGTACACAAGGAATGATATTTGGGGCAAATCATTTTCTCAATTGCTCTTCTCATATGCAGTCCCTGAATCAAAAGCCATGCAACGAACCTGTTATATGTATTTCCTGATACACCTACAGAGCTTTTTCCATGCACATGTACCAGACAAAAAACCTGATATCCTGATTTTACTATTTTGATGTGTGCCAGAAGTCTTTAATTTCTCCAAAAGCCCTAAGGCATTATGTAACAAGTTTGGATACAATCCAGGATGTAGATAACTGCATAACAGGCATGATAGAAAGTGCAACAAATTGGTAAACAAAGGATCTGATTCACTATTGATTTATTAATTTTCAGCTTGCACAAGTACAGTGATTTTTCCCTAGCCCTTGCAAGTGTAAATTAACAAATAAACTGTCAACTCATCATATTCAAAATCCATTAAGACATAGGAATGAAAAAACTTATTTTTAAAATTGCTTATGTTGAGCTTTCACAGGTGTTTAGGAGAATAAAGAACAGAGATGAATTTGCCAAAGTTTTCAAAAGTTCCTAGTCCAAGAGTTTTCTCTGAAAATGGCGTTAAGCTCACAAATGACTTAGAGATGTACAAAAATCTACCGATCCTTAAATACAAGTTATAGTGAATAATTACCAGAGAGACAAAAGACAAAATAAAAAGACTGATTATCAGTAAGAAGATGACAATAAGGCAGAGAGTAATTCAGGAGGCACCACAGGTGCAAAGGCAACCAGTTAGCTAACACCAGCTCTTGGAAAATCTCTGTTAAATTATGCATCTGGAAGCTTACGTGTATGGCAATGTGATGCCACCTGGAAGTCAGAGTAGCAAGATACAGTTCCAGCCTAAACAACTATACACATCCATAAGTTATCAAAACAAGCATCCCAAATTAACAACGGTGAAATAAAAATTAAATTAACATTAAATGAGCAATAAATAAATAAAAAAACCCAAACACTCTCAAGCCTCCCAACTAAAGAAACTCAGTCTGTTTTTTTACCTATTTCCTCACTTCAGCCCCTGCCTTTTCAAGGTAAGGGCCTAAGTCTCCTAGCAATCAAAGGAATTGGGTGCTTTAGTGCCTTTAAAGTTGTGCAGCTTCATTTTACACTTGCCTGACTGATGCAATGGCCAAGTTCTGGGCTGTAATGGATGAACAAAGAAAATTCACCTACTGTGGAGACCTCTAGAAAGGACTT
Organism: Pelecanus crispus; assembly: GCF_030463565.1. NCBI lineage: Eukaryota > Metazoa > Chordata > Aves > Pelecaniformes > Pelecanidae > Pelecanus > Pelecanus crispus. The sequence goes on from NC_134645.1 coordinate 71,499,007, forward strand.
TGCCTCATTAGTGACCAAGTGTATGAGACTGGGATGACCCTGCTTCTCCCAAACTCTCTTTAGGCACAGAGAAAAGAGTCTGTAAACCCACCTGGATGCAGGCACTGCTGTTGTCACTTACTTTAAGCTGTGGTGGGAGCACAATGGGGTAAGAACCTCTGCAACCTGCTTGAGCAAGTCATGATGCGGACTTTAAAGATTAAGATGATCAACAAAACCCTCATATTGACCCTGGACCACCGCTTGGTGCAATGCACAGGTTGTGGCACAGCCTCCCTCATGGGAGGAAGCAGGCAGACCCTGTTCATGAGTAACTTCTTTTAAGATTATTCATTTAGTCCTAGAAAAGAGCTCTGAGGTTTCCTGTAATCATCATCCTTTATATTTGAAATCCCTCCCTGGAAATAGCTGTTTGAACATATTGGTACCGTGTTAGTGCCCAAACAGGAATATTGTTTTTCTTCAGGAGCCAGTGAGCATGTTACGTCAAATGCAGTGAGACAAGGTACAAGACTGATTAATCCAGAGAAAGTCTGTATTTTGGCTTTCATTCCTACAGTCTTAGCTATAAAATCTTCTGTACCATTCCTCTCCCATTAGCCTCATTAAGTAATCAATGAGCTTTAGATACCAATGCAACATACAGACTATGCAGATATATGCCTGCATGATAGGATTTATGCATGTGTCGTGGTTTAGCCCCAGCCAGCAACTAAGCACCACGCAGCTGCTCGCTCACTCCCCCTACCCCGATGGGATGGGGGAGAGGATTGGAGGAGTAAGAGTGAGAAACACTCCTGGGTTGAGATAAGAACAGTTGAATAATTGAAATAAAGTAAAATAGTAATGATAATAATAACACTAATTATAATAATAATAATATACAAAGCAAGTGATGCACAATGCAATTGCTCACCACCCACCGACCGATACCCAGACAGTTCCCGAGCAGCGATCGCTGCTCCCCAGCCAACCCCCCCCCAGTTTATATACTAAGTATGACATCATATGGTATGGAGTAGCCCTTTGGTCAGTTTGGATCAACTATTCTGGCTGTGCCCCCTCCCAGTTTCTTATGCACATGGCAGAGCATGGGAAGCTGAAAAGTCCTTGACTAGCATAAGCAGTACGTAGCAACAACTAAAACATCAGTGTGTTATCAACATTCTTCTCATAAATCCAAAACACAGCACTATGCCTGCTACTAGGAAGAAAATTAACTCTAGCCCAGCCAAAACCAGGACAGCATGTTTGGTATAATCCTATCCTTTGAATATCAAAAAGTAGAGTTGCAGAAAACACAGTGATACAGGTATCTGGGTTTTTTAGTGTAAATAATGTCTTAAGTTCCAAATTAATAATTTTTTTTTTTTAATCATTCTAGTAACAGAAGGTATAGCAAGTCCAGGAGAGACAAGAGACTGGTAGAGGTCATTTATTCATTAGAAATGGTTGAGCAGCACTGGCCTGTTTCAGGGCATGCTCAGTTTTGTCATTATTTCTGAACAATAGGTACAAGTGGTTGCTGTAGGAATAAAAAGCAGGAGTATAAAAGTTCCTGAAGCCTTCAGAAAGGCTGAATAAAATATCAGACAGCAAAAATAGAACCAGGCCTTTATTTTATAACTATAAGGATTGAGTTCTAATAAGCAACAGACCTAATTTCACCTAGTTTTATTCTCCATTGACAGAGCCAAAGATTCCTCTAATTTTCATTACCTTTTTTTTTTTTTTTTTTTTTTGTGCTTTGTCACCCCCTGTGAGGCTAAGAAACCAGCCAGGTGTGGGAACGTAAGGGTTAAACCAGGACGGGTACGACACAGTGCATGACACACAGACTTCCTGAACTGGGATATAGGAGATCCCTTACAATATGAAAGCTGAAGCTGTTTCCCTTACATAGCACAGAAAAGCATCACGACCTACTTCTCCTTTTGGGATGAACTGTCCCAAGGGAGGGTGCAGATGGTATTGCTGTCCCTTTGGTGGGGCATCCTGTCCCCTTGGTGGGGTCTGTGAGTATGAGGACATAGATGAACAGAAGGTGCAGCCTCAATGGGCCATGCTATTGCTGTCTCTGGCTGAGGAGCAGCTGCTAAAGAGGAGGAGGAGGAAAAAGGAGAGAGAGATGACAACCAGGACCACCATGATTTTATATAATGATCTGGTCAAACACATATGCCAAAATATGCCTGTTTTAACAAACTATTTGGTGCTGTTAGCACGTTTCTATTTGTTGAGTTGTACGAACTTAAAGTGTTATTTGTTTCTTAGCTTTGCTTTTTCACTCAAGTGTTATTCCTCTTTCACATAAAGCTTTCTTCTTTTTGAAATAGCATGATTTGGTGCTGTGCAATTCTGTTACACAGTACGTTTGGAAAGTCCTTCCATTTCTAAGTAAATAAGAAAGGAGAACAGTTATAAAGTACTCATTGTTTATTCTCAAATTACTGCTTGGTACGACAGGCACCAGGGCCATTTAGTCGACATATTCGAAATTGGTGAGTTAAAGTCTCAAACTTTCATGTTTCCACGGATAGAGAGAAAAGGCTCTGGTCTGGTGTATGATTAGTCGTGTCTGGCACATCTCCTTGGGCAGGGAGATAAACTGCAGCCTGTGCCAGCTGGGGCGGTGCCAGTACCATGGACTAGCACAGCACGCTCCAGCAGCTCTTCTTTCTGCCCCAGCATAACCCAGCATATTCCCCAGCGGGCAGAAGAGGTGAGCAAGCAAAGTGGTAGAAGTACAGCAAGTGCATGCCACCCAGGCATCCTCCTGGAAAAGCGTCCTCTCCGACCCACTTCTGAAATCTGTTATTAAAGTGTTCTCTACCGAAAGCTAGGAGGTCATGCTTGGGTCATACTTTTAGGGTGTTATGTAAAGGGATTCTCATCTTAGCTTAGGAAAAGAAACCTGTACGACTTAAACTGAAACTCTGCTTGGAGGAGAAATTCTTCTTCTCCTTTGTCTTCCTCTCCTCCTGTCTCAGTCTACTGTCCTTTCATCTCTTGTGCAACTACATACAACTAAATGCAATCGTAGGCTGAATAAAAGAAAAGTCTTTATGTGAGCAAGCAATAATGGGGACTAGAAAACAAGGTACTCGCAGTTCTAATTCGAGTCAAAATACTTTTAACTATTGAAGGCAAAAAAGTACTGAAAAAGTCATAGGTATGCTCTACCAGGGTGCAGCATATTACCAATGCTCTGCATGACAAGAAATCTAAGGAGGAAGAATGAAAAAGAAATGAAGAAAATAAAAGAAGGTGGGAAAGAGAGAGAGGCAAAACTAGAGGGTGCTACTAACAGGATAAGAATTTTCATATGGAGCCAGATCAAAGATCTTTTAGCTTACCGATAGGTATCTGAGTGCGGTCAATAGTGGATGCTAGAAGAGAACACAAAAACACATACTGATGTCTCTCCCAGACACTTTCTGAGATCAAAAAAATTGACAGTGGAGAGTTTTTTTGAGCTACATGTTTTGCCTTTGTGGTCCCCAACTGATTTGTCTTCCACGACTTTATTAAATCACTTTTTAAACCCATGTAGACCCTTACATTCACTACACCCTTTGGCAGGGAGTTGAATAGCTTAACCAACAAGGATTGTTTTCTGGTTTTTTGGAAGCCATCCCCTGCTTGTTTCTTTTATTCACATTTGCATCTTTGCACTACTTGTATGGGAAGAGACTGTAACAGTGAACCTTTTACCCTTGTTTACCTTCCTTACTAAAGGTTGTAGGGACCTGCATCATATTTCTCCTCAGTCACCCCGTTTCCAGCCTGAAGTCTCCAACCATACCTAGTCATTCCTTGTGCAGAGCCACTTCAGACCCTGGCCACCCTCTCTGTACCTCATCCCCTTCCATCACGCCTGGTTTGAATGGGGGACCACAACTGCTCTTGGTAATCAAAATCTGTCTGTACCATCGGATAATACTGGGGCAATAATGATATTTTCTGGTTTGTTCTCAACTTCTCCCTAAATAATTTCTAATATTTGATTTCCATTGTTTTGCCTGCCACTGATGTTTGAGCCAATGTATTTATACAACTGTTCAGCATCATGTCAGTGCTTCATTCCTGAACAGTAACAGTCTGCTGAGAGCCCTTTGTTTCCTATGTGGAGTAAAGATCTTTCTTTCTGTGTATTATTTCAATCCACAGGGCTTTAGAGACTCTACAACAAAATCTGATCATAAATGGAACTTTTACTGTATTAACTTTTCCGTATAGGTCTCTTCACACTGGACTTACTCTAGGGTAGATGTTAATAATTCTATCTATTATATCATGACCTACATGTAAAATATGATGTAAATGTGATGTAAAATACCTACAGAGATCTAGCAGCAAATTTCCTAATGGAAATACTGCTTTTATTAGCTAAAGAGTGCTTTAGCTTGTGTAGATTGTATCCATTCGCCCCAGAAATGATACGAGTAGAAGCATTTTTATGCCCATGTCAATTTTTGTTGTGCTTGCCAGCACTGAAGTTTTAGCCAAAATAGAAATTTTGAGAATCAAGTCAACAATCCCAAATGACACTGAGAGATGGGCAAATTTTTATACCACAAGATTGGTCTCTCCTATCAGACATTTGGCGAGAATATGGGTGAAGATATCCTAATGCCTTAGTTTTCATTTGGACACTACTATGAGAAAATAAGGATCTGTATCTTCCCAAACACACAATAAAACTTGTTGTAGGTGGTATGAGATGTCATCACATCCCATTTTTGTTTTACTGTGGGAAGTCCATCCAGGGATCTCATCCACTGAGGGAGCAGAAAGGATGCTAATTGCTGTCCAGTGCTTAAAGGTAGGGACTGCTATGCTTGTCTCCTTCTGGAGGATAATGTGTAGATGAAATGTTATGGTATTGTGATGACCTCATCACTGCTATTCTGTGTATTCACTGAGCCAAGGAGCCTACGTGTTCTAGCAGAATCTATCCACCACTTCACAGGAAAATTTCTCAGTTCCAGCTCCAGAAATATTTTGTATTTTCATTCCTCATGTTTTCAACCAATCATTCTATTTAGTTGGTACGACTGCAGTCAATGTTTATGAGTGTCAAAGGCCTAACAAATTATTAAATATTATGCATTTAAAAAGTAGCTTTTCCTCATCACAGTGTTTTTCTTCTTCAGCATAAATGTTCCATTTCCTATTTTCTGATTGTCCTCAACTCATCACATCTATATATATATCCAGTTCATGCAGTCCCTGGGCTCAAGGCTAGAGGACATGCATCTGCGTGGGAGGGAGTGCACTTCCACATCCCAGGACACGCCGTTTCAGATGTGTTGGGTCCTGCTTGTCATACCAGAAGAGGTGGACAGGACTTTGGGGCAGGGGCAGCTGGAAAGGGGGCAGCTGGTCTCCCCTGCGCTTGCCCTCCCCCAAGGGCTGCACAAAGACTTCACAGATACATATGTATATGTACATACAATATATAAAACCATGCATATGTATTTGATATGTGTGTTCACGTGTGTATGCACACACATTTACATACATGTGTATGTACAGTGTATTTGCGTATATATATTTCGTATATAGATGCATGTATAGGTGTATGCATGTATGCACATGCCACTATACCTATGGGCACGAAATCCTCAGTTAATCATCCCTCGGGAGAAATTTCAAGCCTGGAAACCCAGTCTCCTCCCAGCTGGGACAAAGTGCTGGGCCGTGCCCTGCCGTGCCTCCCGCCGAGGAAGCACTTTCGGGGACCAGGACCTCATCCGGACCCGCCAGCTGCTGCAGGAGGAATGAGAAGGACCCCAGCCCGAGCGCTGCTTCCCCCGAGCCTGTTCTTGCCGGGTGTTCACGCAGACACACAGACACAGGTGGGTCCAGGACACTCCCATGAACAGGCATCAGATGGAAATACTCCCTCCCCGGAGGGCAGGGGAAGGGAAGGGGAAGAGAAGGGGAGGGGAAGGGGAAGGGGAAGGGGAAGGGGAAGGGGAAGGGGAAGGGGAAGGGGAAGGGAGCCTTTTTTCCTGCTTTTCTTTGTCCCTATTTGGGAAAGACTTCAAGCGCGAAGTCTGAAGAGCCATCTGAGGTGCTTCACAGCAAAGATAAATGCACCTCGTGACAAACAGGTGAAGCAGATGACCACCTCTGGCGTTTGCCCACGATACACAACCCTTTGGTCAATGGCACGTTAGTCCCTGTGTTCACGCGAATAAATAACACCAGGGGAGGCTCTCCAACAGGGCAGAGGGGGTTGCCTTTGTTTCCGCCCTTGCCGGCCGTGGCGGGCTGCTGCCAGCGGGGCGCACCGAGGACCCGGCGCGGCTGGAGGCAGCGAACAAAGGAGAACCGGTCACCGTCCCGCTGCTGCTGCTGCTGCCGCCGCTGCTGCTGCTGCCGCCGCTGCTGCTGCTGCTGCTGCTGCTGCTGCCGCCGCTGCTGCTGCTGCAGGCGCCCGGCATCCCCGCCTGGTCAGAGCAGGCTCCCCTGAAGGGGACACTAAATAATTGATCAGAATCGATTGCCGGGATGCATTGGGAAGGGGAAAGCGGGCGCATCCCTTGCACGCAGCCTGCTCCTTCCCCCATCGGCGCTGTAATCCCGTTCCACCATGTGCCGATAGATAAGGGGACGCAACTCAGCCTTCAGGCCTGGGCGGGGTTCTCGCCGTTTAATCTTTTCTTTTCTCTTCCCTCCGCTGCTTTCCTCCCTCCCCGCCCCCCCCTTTCCGTCTCCCAGGCCCAGTGAGGTCAGCTCATGAATATTACTTCATTTTCCTGAGAGGCTCTGGCAGCGCCGGGTACCTCGTGTGCGGGTGCCCGGCCCTCGGTGCATGCGTTTCGCCAGCCCGGCAGCAGACAAAGTGGTGGTGAGTAATGCGGCTGCTTTAGATCCAAACCTCCCCCCTCCCCCCCCCCCACCCTCCAAAAAGGGAACGTTACTCGGGATTCAGATGCAACAAACCCACCAGCTGTGAAGGGGGACCAGCGAAAATCCTCCCGCGCCTTTAAAACCCGGACAAAAGGCAGAAGCGCTCCCAAGCCTTAAGCCGCGGTTGCGAATTGGGATCTCGGAGAGGGAGAGGCGGGCGCCCGGCGAGGGGAAGGGGGGCCGGGGGGAGCCCTGCCCGAAAGCCCTGGGCAGCGGAGATCCCCACGCCGGCGGGTGGAGCCACCGGACTTTTCCCTTTTGTTGCTGCCGTTTATTTACGCGTTTTTCCGCCTGGGCAGCTGTTCCCGACAGGAAAACCTGCGGAGACGCCACGTCCTGGCGCCACGTGGGTTTGCCTCTGGGGAGGAGGCTGTGTCGCGGAGTTTTGTGAGGACGGAGATTTCGGACTTGGGCTCAAACGGGGCTTTCGTTGTGCCAGTTAAAAGAGGGGGAAAAAACCAAAAAAATCGGCCAACCGAAGCGTAGGCGGTAGCCCGTCCTGGAATTGGGGACATGCACGGTGCGGGCGGTGTTCCCGGCAGATCGCGGCTCAGCCTGATGACTTCGCTGCAGTGAAACTTCCCTAAAAGCTCCAGGTATAGCGTAGGGTTCCCGATTATTATTTTGAATTGAGTTCTGAAGAGTAGGTAAAAGGCAGAGTAATGAATAAGATACAGGATGTAAGCTGACTCCTGTCTTTTTGCAGTTTCTTTAGGTTTGGATTTCAAGAGCGACATTTTGTACCTGTATAGCTCTGAACAACAGTAGTGTGGGAATTCTGTTTGTGATGGGTAACAGAGATGCAAAGGCAATCTTTTATCAAGTGTTGTGATACAAGTATAAGTTTTGATAGGTTTACACTCCCGTGCTCCCTTTTCACTAATTGATGCCTGGGAAGTCTCTGCCGAATTGTGTTCTTTTGAGCGTTAATTTCCAGTATATTGGTTAAAATCAGGGTGGTAATGACAGTGCATTTGAGAGGAAACCCTCTGCTCCTGCCAGCGAGAGCAGAGCAAACACAGTCTCATTGTCTAGTATGTTCCAGGGAGTAAACCAATTGTCAGGGTATGGTATAATGTCTACATTGACTTTGCCCAGTCGTGTTTCTTTATTCGCTGTTCTAGTAGAGAATGGTTAAGCCGTGTTCTAGGAGGGAGTCGTTAGGCCGTGTTAGGAATGCTGTCATTTCTACTTTTGCGCACGTTTTCCCTTTAAAGACAGTTGAATAAAGGGTACGTGAAAACAGTTTGTGGATCATAGACATTATTTTCAGAATATATTAAGGAACATTCGCAGCATGATGCGGCTTTTAACAGCCCTTTTTAATCACCAGTTGTGGCCATGAAAACTCCAGTTTTGTCACTGTGGGGGAAAATTGCCATGTGAGGACCTTTTGGTGAACACCACATCTTGTACTGGGTGAGGGTGTATTCCTTGCTTCCTCTGATTTGAAAACCCGCTGGAGTGATTATGCCCCGGTCCTATGTCAGCATAACCAGTAGCAAACCCGAATCGGTCTTAAGTCCTGACAATGCCTCTGGAAAACAAACTGGGAGAAATCAGGGTTCAAGAAGCTGACTGAAGAGCCCCTTTCCTTTGCGGCCCCCGATTCCCGAGTTGCGGAGGCCTAACCGTGTCCTGGAAGAGCCCCCGTCAGAGCTGAGGGGAAATCTGTTGTTGCTTCCACGTGTTGCAGCCCTTTGTACAGCAGCCTTTCCCCACCCGGCTGCGACAGGCACCTTGGAAGAGGCCTTTGAGGAGACAGAGGGGTGCAGGAGCACCCCAGGAGGGTGCTCGGCTTGGTAGCGAGGACGGGCGAGAGGGAAGGTTGCGTGCGGGTGGGAATTTAACTGCGATGTGGCAGCCGTAGGGGGAAGGGTTCGGCACGGGGGGCGGGGGGAAACGCCCGTAGATGCAAGCGGAGCGGGCACCGATCTCGGCCTCAGCCGTGCAGCGCGGGCTCCCGGCCGAAAGCCGCTCGCTCCGGATCGACGCTGGGCGTCAGCCTCGGCCGGCTTGACCCGGCGGCCGCTCCGCCCGCAGGCGCCCGCGGTTCGCGGGGCAGGGCTCGGGAGCAGGCGCGGCGCCGCGGCGGCAGGCAGCGGGCACGCCGGCCGCCGGCGTTGCCAGAGAGCCCGTCTGCCCGCCGCCGGGGCCGTCCTCCCCGTCCCCACCCCGACCGTCTGCTCCGCTTCTCCTCCCCCAGCTCGCAGGGCGGCGGCGGCGGCGGCGGCGGACGCCGCGGGTGATGGACGCCTCCCCGAGACAGCCGCCGCCATGAGCCAGCCGCCTGCAGGGGGCGCCGCCGCCGCCGAGCCGCGCCTCCACCCCGAGGGCAGCAGCGGCAGGAAGCAGCAGCGAGCCTCCTCCCCGGCCAGGGCCCGCGACAGCCGCCCGCCGCCCGCCGCCGCCGCCGCCGCTTCCCGCGCCCCGGCCTCCGCCGCCAAGGCCGCCCCGGCGCGGCCGCCGCCGGCCCAGGCCCCCAGAGCCGCCCGCGGCCGCGCCGCCGACAGGCCGCCGCGCGGGGCGGGGCCGCCGGGAGCTGTCCAGCCCGGCGCCGGTGCTGAACCGCCGCCCGCCGCCGGCGCGAAAGCCGCCGCCGAGGAGCCGCCGCCGCCGCGCGCCGCCGAGCCCGCCGCGCCGCGGGCCGCCGAGGAGGCGCCCCCTGCCGGAGGCGGCGGCGGCGGGGGGGGAGCGGGAGGGGGCGGTGGCGCCGCAGCCGCCGCCGCCGCCGCCGCCCAAGCACTGGCGGGGGAGAGCGGGGCGGTCTCCGCTGAAGGGCGCGGGGGAGGCGGCCCCGGCGCCTCCATCTTCCTCGGGCGCGGGGAAGGGCCGCGGGGCGGCGGGCGGCGGCGGGTACTGGAAGGAGGGATGCCTGCAAAGTGAGCTCATCCAGTTCCACCTCAGGAAGGGGCTGGCGGCGGCCGCCCAGATGCAAACCAAGGGCAGCAACCACAGCAGCGGCGGCGGCGCGTCCTCCGCCTCCGCCGCCGCCGCCTCCGCCCCGGCCGAGCCGCCCCCAGCCGCCTCCGCCTCTTCGCCCTCCGCCATGGCGGCGGCCGGGGCGGAGGGGCTGCGGCAGGGCGAGGCGGGCGGCGGCGGCGGCAGGAGCGGCGGCCCCGAGGGCGCCCTGAGCCCGCAGCTGCAGGAGGAGATGCAGGAGGAGATGGAGAAGCTGCGGGAGGAGAACGAGAGCCTCAAGGTGAGGGGCCGGGGCGGCGCTGGCAGCGGGGGGGGGGGGGGGCCGGGGCCGGGGCCGGGGCCGGGCGGGGGCGGGGGGGAGCCGGGGCCCGGAGGGGGCCGGGGCCGGGGCCGGGCGGGGGCCGGGCGGCCGTTTCGCCCCCGCGCCGGGATGGGGCTTCCCGGCTCCCTCTCCCCCGGCACCAGCGCTGGAGGCAGAGTTAAGATGGCCCTGTCGCCGGGCGTGCGGGCAGGGGCACTTCCGTGCTTCGCTGCGGTGCTTTTGATGAGCTGGGTTGTATTTAGCTGGTGTCCCTGCGGGGAGGAGCTCCGTGTTGGCTGCCTTCCCCTATACGTGCTGCCATTTGTGCTTTTGACCCACCTGTTGCGTCCCTGTCCCCTTCTCGCCCGGGTGCCAGAACGAGATAGATGAGCTGAGGACGGAGATGGACGAGATGAGGGACAGCTTTTTCGAGGAGGACGCTTGTCAGCTTCAAGAAATGCGCCACGAACTGGAGCGAGCCAACAAGAACTGCCGGATCCTTCAGTACCGGCTGCGCAAGGCCGAGCGAAAGAGGCTCCGCTACGCCCAGACCGGCGAGATCGACGGCGAGCTCTTGCGCAGCATGGAGCAGGACCTCAAGGTACGGCCGTGAGCACGTGTCAAGGGGAGGGCACGTCTCAGACGGCGACACGAGCGTGCTCTCGGTCCTCATGACTCAGGCATTTCCATCCGTTCCGTTGTACGCTCTGCACCCAGTGCAGCTCGTAGGATAGCAATGGCCAAGCTTATCTTGGTAACTGGAACTGGAAACCAGGACAGCCCTTCAGTATGTAGGCAGGCCATTTGCAGCTTTAGTCCAATCATTTTTTGTAAAGTTAATGTGCAAGAAGTGATTCAAATACAAATTAGGATCTAGAAGTTTTGGATCTTTTATGACGAATGCAAAACATACCCTACCACCGCAAAATTAAACCAACCTCACTGAATCATCCCGTTGACTTTGAGACGATTACTGTATGCTTTAGTAAAGGTTTCAGAGGACTGGTAGATTCGATACTTGCAGAGTCACAACACGAAATCCTGACTCCCTTGGTGTCAGTGGAAAAACTGCTGTTACCTTCAGTGATGGCAGGATTTTCCACATCCACCTGAAACCATAGACCCATCAAATTTCAATGTGTAATCAACTGTATTTAATCCATAACATCTGAATGAACCATAGCCCATTGTTGAGGAAAAGTTTCAGTCCTTGTTTAAAGATTGTTGTTGGTAAAATATCCATCATCTCTGTTCTAGATTGGTCCAATTACAGAAAAAAAACCTCATTCTTGCACTAGTTGGAAGTTGTTCAATTTCTGCTTCCATCCACTAGGCTTTGTTAAGGCTCCTACTGAATCAGGACTCTCAAACTTTTTTCAGCTGACTGGTCTCCCTCCATTTCTCATGCAAGTACAGACCTCTGTATAGAAGCATTTGTCCTCTGTATAGGACTAGTTACCTATGGCTTGTTGGATTCAGTGGACTGTAGTTGAAAATGCTCATTTAATACATGATCAGGAACAAGGTCATTCTTAAACTTCTTTCTGACAAGTATAATGGATTGAGAGTCTGTTATTCCCAAGCCTGGTTTGCAGACTTGGATCATCTCTTCTGAAAATTTTCCAGCTTGTCATTGTTCTTATTAAAATGTAGACAGCAGCCCAAGACACGTTCCAGTAATTTTCTCACTCACATTTAAAATGCCAACATCCTTCTCTGTATTTCTATTTGTTTTACTTTCCTGTGCGTATTCAAAACCCACGTTTGCTGTTGTGGCCGTGACAGTTCTGTAAGTACAGCTGTTCATGTGGCTTTTGACAAAATAGTGTCTTCCTGGTCAGAACCAAAATGACACCTTTGTCGGGGTCAGATGGAATTGCTCGTCGAAGCAGGGGACATTTTGTACAGAATGATGCTTAGGTGAATAGTTGAGATGCACCTTTGCAGGCAGAATTTGAACGTGAGCCTTCATGTCCCAAGTGAATGTCATGATTCCAGCTTCAGGAGTTGATTTCTTTGTTGGCTTGACGCTACTTTCTATTAGCAAGTAATACATGCGCCGGACCTGCGAGGGAAATGGACTCTCCGGTGAGGTGCTCACCTGCGGTATAGGAGATCCTAGCTAAGGCCTGAAGTTGAGCTGGACAAAGAGCTCACTTTAATAAGGATTTCTCCCATGTCTTTCCTAATAACCATACAACTGACTATTTGGAAAGGAATAGTGTTTTTGCAAAGTATTCCCACAGATCATGAATGTGTTCTGCTTTGGAGTAGGGATGAATGTCTAATGCCAGAGATACAGTCTTGCATACAGCTGTATTATAATGCATCTTGCATAAGTGAGTCCCATTTCCCATGTGATCTAGAATGCTCTGTAGGATTTCCCTGCATTAATTGCTACTCCGCCAAATTTTATGTCAAAAAATCACTACCAGTAATGATTTTGTTATTTGGTTGTATTTACTGATACAGACTCTGTCTATGGACCAAAGATGGATTCTGATAGGATGCTGTTAAAAATGTTGGACAGCCAGATGAGCAGTATAATACTGAGTGTAGGAAAAGACATCAAGATATAGCCCTGCGGTGTGATTCTCAGCTCATCCTGCAGTCTCTCTGGAGTATGGTTATAATTGAAATTCCCTTCCACTCTCTCTTTCTGTTGGGCATTATGTGTCCTGAGTGTGCATGCAGTGGGGGAGGTTATTGAATGATCTTGTGCTACACTGCAGTGTTGTATCAGTAGTTCACACACACTGGGTTTCTTGTCAGGGGAGGCTGAGTCACTAGCTGCTGCTGTTTTCTGATAGATTGGATTCTTCTAGACTGCTTGCTTGCAATTAGTATTTTTTTCTTTAGAGTTTTAGTATGTCAAAGAGAGTTCTTTGACATACAAACGTAAAGATTGTTCTAGTGAAAGCCTTAAAGGATAGCTCTCTGAGCTCCCCTAGCTAATGCTAAGAAGGATTAATTATACTTTCCAGTGTTCTAAAAAAAGCAGGAAATTAGGCTTTTCAAACTGTGTGTCTAAATCACTATCATAAGAGTCATTACTGTATATTTAAATATTTTTGGTGCATGTTTATATTTTCTGGTGGTTTCACAAAATACAATGCAAGTGGCTTGAATGGGAAAATTCTCATTACTTTACATGAAGAAGAGGAATTAGGTCATGACATGTGCCTTTTAACTTTAGTCCTGTGAAAATGCATTAAAAAAAAACAGAAAAAAGCAAAAACCTTAGTGTTGATTTTAATTTAAAATATTGGACATCATTTGGGTGAACACAAGGTCAGTAAAAATGTTGTTTGTTCATATTTTACTCTTTAAATTAACCAATAGTAGTAAATACCAGATATTTAGATTAACTGTTCATGAAAGAGAGAAACTAGCAGGGTCGAAATAGAGATGTGTCTCTTTGTGGTCCTATACCAGGCACAGGTAGGGTAGGCCTGGAGAAGGTGGGTCCTGCTTTTAGGTGCTTCTGCATGTCGAGTATTTGAAGGGTATACACCTTAGTGCATTAAAAAACATAAGCTAGCGGTGGTTGAGAGAAAATAGATGCTGCACTGTCTCCAAGAATAATGAAGGTCTTGTTTTACTGTTGACATAACAGAACCTAAGAAGGAGTTGTGGTTTAGTCTCTGATGTGGTTTCCAGTGAAGTCCACTGGAATAAAACACCATTTTTTGGAAGGAATTGGCTTGAATTTGGAATAATTTAGAATTCTGTCTGTAGATGTCCTTGTCTACATGATTCCTTTCATACCACTTCCATCAAAACATTCAGAATTAACCTGTACGTGGTTGCTTAGGCACTAAGTGCTGCAGCAGTAATTCTTTTTTTTTAATCTTTCTTTTGAAATATCATTCATTTCATTTAGGTTGCAAAAGATGTATCGGTGAGACTTCACCATGAGTTAGAAAATGTGGAAGAAAAACGTACTGTAACAGAAGACGAAAATGAAAAATTAAGACAGCAACTTATAGAAGTTGAAATTGCCAAACAAGCACTACAGAACGAACTGGAAAAAATGAAAGAGGTTAGTATTGCTATTTACTTCTACACAAAGTATTTTAAGTTCTCAAATTCTTATTGCTGAACTAAGTGGTTTTCTTCCTATAATTTGTTTCGGGTGCACAAAATATGTCAAGTTGAGAAAAATAAAGTTGAAAATTGCCAAGAGTGCTGAAGTATAGCTTGATGATTGGGAAGCTGAGAACAAACTAAAATACTTGGTGTTTCCTAGGTGAAACAGAAACCAAACTGTAGCTTCGCTTTTCCTATACAAGGAGGGAAATGCGGAACTGATGGTAACAGAATTCAGAGGCTTTGAGACATTGTACTTAACATTAAGATACGTACAGAAAGAGTGCTGAAGGGAGTCAGAGACATCTAACTTTGCAGCTGATGTTCTCCACAGGTTTTTACAAAGACCAGTATTTTTCCCTTGCTAAGGACTGCTAGGGACTAGCAGGCACACTGAGACTGGGGATCTAGCCACCTCCCCATCTTGTTGACTCACGCTCTTTTGGGAATATTGGAGCATGAGAGACTCTACCTGGCATTTCAGTCTAAGCATAATTTTATGTTATATCTAATTCATCTTCAGAATAACTCTACTCACTGTTATATAGGTGCAAGATACTGTGCCATTAAGCAGAAAATTGTATTACAGCAGTAATAGCCTGGCCGACAGAGGTAACAAAGCATGCAGTAAAAAGAGAAACTGTTGACTAAGAGTGACTGCTCAAAACAGATTTTAGGAACAGGTCTCCAGTTTAGTGTTTAGAGTGCAATGAATGCCACTGATTTTCACTTTTAGTAATATTTTCTAGCAGGAATGCCAATGTCTACTTTGATCTTGTATGAAGCAGAAGAGATGTATTTCAGTTGTTAAGAAAGGCAGGAAATTTTCAGCTGTATGGTAAGTTATAGTATTTTTAGGAGCTGCAATTGCTTGCTTTAAGTGATGCGGTATTAAAAATATTAATATGTTTTCTTTACAGGAACTGAATTTCTAACATGTTAGTAGAGGATAAACAGGTGTTTGTTTCTACCTTCTACTGCTTTTCCAGATAATGGCAGATTTGAAAAGGGCATGAAATCTGAGCCTTATTCAGCTTCCCTCTCCTCTGCCTGAGACTTCTGTTTTCACTCTGGTTTCCGCCATCAAATACAGCTCAGTTTCTGGGACCATCTTCATGAGAGCATGATCTTTCCGTAATTATCCTTACAACTTGTTGTTAAGCTTGGCTTTACTCCAAGTTTTCCATTATTCTTGCCTGTTCAGACTCTGCTGTTTTGTAGAGTCCCATTTCCGGATCCTTTCCTTCTGCCCTGTGATAGGCTGTACCACAGTAAGCTTCTTTTGCCTTGCTGCTTCTTACGGATCTTCAGATTACAGTGAAGTGTAGTGGCAATTTAATAGCTTACGCTCTTTGGGAGCTATGTACCTGCAGGAAATTAACCCAATAAATAGGCTGCTTCACCTCTGTCATCAGTAGTCACTTTCTCTTTATCCTGATTCTTCCTTCTGGCCCACTATGCTGAACTATGGTTCTGCTGCTCTCGTACTGCTTTCCACTTCTTTCTTTAGCTTAGGTGTTTGCCCCTTTCTGTCTTTGCGGTTGGTATCAATGGAAAGATTCTTGAGACTCTGGAAAGAAGGAAAGTGTCATGTTTAAGCTAGGGGCTCTTCTACAGAACGTCATTTTCATGAAACTGAAACAGATGGATGATTCCCATTGGCACAGAATGGGGGCACTGAGCCAGAATGGAAAAATGCAGTAAGACTTTACACCAGAGCAGAGGTGGAGTGGACAAAGAGTCGGAAATACATCCTTATACTGAACTGGAGAGGAAAACTGCCATGCCTAGTCATTACATGATCATCATAACTAGGCAGGAGTTTTCATTTATATATTTCAAACACGCTACTGAGTCCCTTTCAGTAGGAGAAGGCTGCTTTTCAGGCTAGGACTTTCAGCACAGCATGGGAGAAGTTGGAGGATGGTTGAGGAGGTACAAGTCAGAGAAAAGCAAGTTCGAAGTGAAGCCAAATTATTATGCACTTTGCAAGCATGCCATGACTTGGGGGACCAATGGAAGGATGCTGGTGAAGAATACTAATTCTTACAGATTTGAAATGTAGAATCTGTGAAGAAGCTATGAAAATGTTAATATGAAACAACCATGAAAACCACCCAAAGCAGTCTGAATTGCAGTAGAATTTTTCTGTGACAAATACCTTTTCTTATTCTTTGGCAAGCAGAGGTTTCATGCATCTTAAATGTCATTGTCAGATAGTCATGTTAATTTTGTTTGCTTGGGAGTTATTTCCTCCAGTTTCATGGGTTTACAACCTTTTCTCATTTCAGTACAGCCATTATAACCAATGCAATCTCCTGCTTAAGGACGTTCTACTCAGCATAAAAAGGAATGCAGAGTCAAGACTTTTTGTCTGGATTGTGATCTTCACTTTATTGAGCTTAGAATTAATGGGAGAGTTAATCTCCAGAGACAATGAAGCATTTTTATTTTACAGCATAATAACAGTGCTCAGAGTATGTAATGACTGATTTCTGTACTTTTATGTCATCAAATGTACTGCAAAAACACAAACCTTCCCATTCTTTTAAAATCTATTTATGTATAACTGCCATGGGAAATTTGTTCTCCTTTTATAATGAACAGTGTGAGATAGCAGAGAATCGTCAAAAGACTGAAGAGAAAATGTTGGAGGTAGAAGCATAATTTTTGGTTAGGTAGTCTCTAGAGCACGACCAAAGCCAAAGTTCTCTCTGTGTAGATTCTGTATTGTTTTAAAAAACATGGTAGACTTGACTGGAAACATATATAAAAGATAAATGCTAGCAGATGTGTTTGTGTAGAGACAAATCTAGAGTTCTCCAGTGAACATCTGGGTGAATATAGACTTGTAAATGTATTTGTCCATTAATATAGAGAGATAGTTTCTGTTTCCCTTCTTGGTTTGGAGCTTTTGAAAAAAATAACTATGATAGATTTCATGACAAATGGAAGTTGTTGTTGATGGCAGCAGAAGCTTGCAAGCATCCAGGATTTGGAAGGTGTTCCAGCAAAGCATACGTTTTCTATCAGTTACTTTTACTTTCAGTCCCCCAACCTGCAGCTATTTCATCTAGTGTTATTCCTGCATACGTCCGCATGGAAACACAAGGGTTTTAATCTGCATTGTCAGTTCTTGGAATTTATTTGTAGCAACTGCTACTGATTTCCTCTTTTTTATTTGTTATTATTAATTGTAATGCTTTTTGGGAAGTTGAAAACAAACTAGAGAAATTGTTTCATAGAAGAAAGAGAAGCCAACTGTAGCTAGATGTAATTTTTTCAGATATTAAAAAAATGTTAATGAGTTGTTAATTAATTAACTAATGTTCATTGACTTGATGATAACCATTTGTTAAAGCCTAGCTAACTCTTGTAGAGTTTTTCATGATAGTAGTACGAACTAAGAATTCATTTGTTTGCTATAGCTATGTAGGAAATGCCCAGTTAGGCATGCTTTAGATAGTTTGTTATGAGACAAATGAAGTAGGGGGAAAATATGACAAATGTACTGGACCCTGGGCTTTACAAATCCTCATTGAAATGCAGATACATAATTGCAAGAGGCACAGTGTTTTTCAGAGACTTGGGTCTTTCTGGATAGAAATAGATTGCTCTGCTACTGCTCCAAGCTGGGCAGATGTAAGACAGCTCAGTTCTTACAGGCACATTAGGGTGATGTTGTCAAGCTACCATTTTCTTCTTCTAAGCATAGATTCTTAGCTCAGACACAGAGCTTGCGATAACCATGGCTACACAGCACATGAACTAGAGATGTCTTTTGTCCCGTCAGTTCAGACTGCAGGCAGAAGAGTTTATGCCTCTCTGTATGGGTCTGTGTTTTGCTGGAGTGGTGCCTGTCTTGTCAGTCAGTCTGTTTTGTACGCTGCATGGAAGTGGAAGAAGGCAGCAGGGTCTGGGGAACCGGGAGGAATCTGAGTTCTGTTCATGATTTTGATACTAACCTGCTGTGGGACCACAGGAAAGTAATTACACTTTTCTGCTTACTCTTGCAACCTTTGCCTGCCCTGTTTATGCTCAGATTAGCTCTCCATACATCTCTGAGTGCTCAGGCTGCACAGAAATCAGGAGGGTAGCTGGAAATTTCACATCAAAAGCTGCTGTAAAAAAACCCCAAACAAACACCACTCCACCCAAACCAAACACTGGAGACCTGTGAAAAGACCTGGTAAGGGATGATCCCATCCCAGTCCCCTTGATCACCAGTATCAGCTTGCCCACTATGTCTGATAAAAATCCAGTGTCTCTCCTTTCTCCCAGCCCTTTCTCTAAGCCCCTTCTCCTGCCATTTAACCACAACCACTTATTTCCAGTCTTTCTCCTGTAACTCACAGTGTCTCAGATTCTCCAGGTTCTCTCAGTCTTGATCCTGTGTCCGTTTTTTTGTTTGTTTGTTTTGGTGTGTCTTGTAGTAGTGGCTGTTTTGCTGTCTTCTGGTTCCTAAGTCCCAGTCTTGTCCTTCTCCCTCCCATTCCCTCCTTCTCTGCATCCTTCCAACTTTTCATGAGTGTCCAGTCTCCTCTCTGGATTTCAAGTCTTTTCCAGTTCATTTTCTTCTTATTCTACTCCAAGTATGTTATCCCCATTTCTTAGTTACAGCTTCTCTCTTCTGCAAAATTTGTCCTTTTCCTCTGATTCTTCCACCCCCTCATACAAATCTGTCAGCTTCCTTGGTCTGTTGTGTTCCTTTTCTTGTTTCCAAGCCTTAGCTCTTCACTTTTGTATCTGGACTGAGAGCAGTGGATCACTCACTGTGCTAGGAAACAGCAACTATATCACTGTGAGCACTGGAGAAAAAGTTTCTGGTTCTAATGCCTAGCCTTAGCTTTATCTAGACCCACATGGGGCAACAATTGCAGGACTAGTTAGGCTTTGCCTTCTGGCCTGGAGTTGGAACATAATCTGTCAGCTGGAGAAAATGTGCAGATTGATAGCTGGGGTGAGAGAGGATGTGCTAGTTTATAAATACAGAATTTTCAGCAACTTAAACTGGTAATCTCCAAGAAATAATTACCTGGTAATGTATAGGAATGGAAGATTTCTGAAAGGTTACGGCTTGGCCAGTCATGATTTGGATGAATTAGAAAAGTATGAGGTCTATATTGTATACAGACACAAAAATGTTCCAGAGCACAGGCATACTGGAACTTCTCAAAAGAACAGTTGCTAGAATAATTTAATATGAGCAAACCAGGATATTCTCTTCTTGGAAAGAGCTGAATAGTTTTGCTGAAATTTTCCAAAATATTAACAATGTTGATAACTTATCCTGAGACAGATGCTTGGCGTGGAAAATCTGCAACATCTAAAATGTGGTGAGGTTGTAAGGAACTGGAAACAGTCTCATAATGGGTGGTGGTCTGCAGCATTTCCAATAGGCAAGGCAACCATATCCAGCAGCAGTATTACATTTTTGGATGCCTTCAGAATCAAAACTTTCTTGTCCATTATTTGTCTTGGTCCCTTCTCTCAGGACCTTAAACTTCACCATCTCACAGCTGGGGTTGCCAGCTACCACTGGCTGTCAAACCCCTGAGCAATGCTTCCTTATTTGCAAAAGGTCCATCAAAATGATTCCCACAGCTGACTTGGTTATCACCTGTGACAAAAATTGTCTTCAATCCATTGCAGAAATCATGTGACGACTTCTAGTTCTCTGAAAAATGCTTCATCTATTCCCTCTTATTCATCAGATGGTCTGTAGAAGATAGCTCAAATGATGCCACCCATGCTTCTCTGTCCTCTGATTCTTACCCATAGCTCACAGCTGGCCCATCACCCGTTACAAGGCAATGCTACGTGCAATTGAACTGCTCTTTTGTGTGGCGCACAACCCTTCTTCCTCATCTTTAGAGTTTGTATCAATCCATGGCTGCACTCCAGGCATGTGAGCTATCGCCACATATCTCTGTGATCCCAGCTCTGTAACTGTGCATGGATTTCTAGCTTCTGTTTTGTTTCCCATGCTGCATGCATACAAGTCACTGGAGAAGGATACCGGGTTGTGCTGCTTAGAAAGAGAGAGTTTGAACCTCCTTTATCATACTGTCTTCCTAGCACTTCCTAATTGCACCTCATGCTTTCATTTCTCTTCAGAGTTTGAGCCTCATTTCAAAGAGCTGGTAATGGAGGGAGTAGGGACAAGGCAGAGAGAGACGAGACGCTAGTAAGCCTGCTGATGTAGCTGATCAGCTTCACAGGATCAGTGTAGTAAGCAGTACTCTTCGAAGAGTTACAGTAATTTACTTGCTTCTGGCACCAGATGGCAGCAGGGGAGGATTTAATAAGTCTCTCACAAGCCCTGTTCCTTCCTGGGTCTTTTGGAGGACCCAAATACCAAGTCTATCAGCAACACTTCTACTAAAAGTACCTTTAAGCAGAGGGTTTCTGTGATCTGGAATCTCAGTTTGTTGCCTCATGAAAATTCAGTTTGCTTTGGTGAAAAGCACAAGAGGATAACGAGGAGGGTTTTTTAAAAAGAGATGAGAAACAAGTCTCTGCCTGAGTTGAGGCAGGAAAAAGCAAAAAAGTCCTCTGTCTCCAAGTGCGGCTCAGTGATTCTCTAAGCGCCACTTCCCTGCAGATGCAGAACCTGCAGTTACTTCTGTCAGACTTGCTTATGTGAAGTTCTGTTACCTTTGGTATCCTGCCCAAATATTTTGTTCCTTTAAAAACAGTACTCAGCAGGGATGCTATTCATCATGTGTGAGGGTGTGACTCTGACATCTTTGCTCAGAGCACACTGCGATTTCACAGTGAGCAGGATAAGCAGAGCTTGCTTCAGTTTAGTTCTTTGAATATGAGAAAAGAATCATAATGGAGAAACAAATTAATGTCTGTTAAAAAATCTGTTGTAGTAATTTTCTGAAAATGTCATGCCATAAACAGGAAAAAAATTATGTGCACTTGAGAAGCAGTTTACACTTAAACCTCATAAAATTACATTTTAATTATATGTCAGCCATCAGCAATTCACATGAGCCATTTGCTTCAAGACAGTTTATCAAAACTGAAAATAAACAGCCTAATGGTCAATAATAATATAGCTCCAAAACATATGTAATAAATAGTGAATTATTTCAAAGGAATAAAACTCCATAAATATCTTCTTGTGAAGAGGTTTTGTGAGTAAAGATGCCTCGAGGGGGTTTTTTTTCAGAGAGTCATTGAAGCTGGTGTGCGTTTTTGTGGATTCCTATTCAATTGTCTTAAAATTTGCAAGGATGTATAAAAGGAGTAGCAGGATTCCCTGCTAACTGGGAAGTAATAATGAAAGAGTGGCAACTGTAGTGAAAAAGAGCGTACCTGGAATATGTTTCAAACAGAAAAGAATTTAGCCAGCACAAAATAAAATTAAGTTTCATCAGTTCTTTTGAATCTGTAAACATAATGCTGCTACTCTGGTTTGATAGGAGCATGGGAGTTCCTTCCTTGTGGCAGAATGTTACCTTGTTTTCCTTCCTTTCTGTGATGGGTATCAGCAGCCTTAGATTTGCAAGTTCTCTTGTCAGAGTTGTTATTGATACTACATACAGTCTTCAGGTAAAATCAGAGCCTCTTTACAGTAAGCTCTATTTTAAAGGGGGGGGGGGGGGGGGAAGTAATGACCACCTTAAAAAAACCTAACCAGAACAGAGGCACAGAATGAGAGCTGAGCTTCCAAACACATAGAAACTATGTTTTAGAGAAAGGACATGGCTCCCTACATCCTAGTCTCAAGTCAGCACCTGAGATTCCTTTTTTTGTTTGGATCATTCTTCTCAAAGTTGTTCTTTGCTACTGAATTGCTTACATTGGTCAAAAACTGTATTTGTAAAGTAAATCAGGCTAAGGAAGGGCCCACAAATGACTGCTAGCATGTCCCTTGGATGATTTTGGCCTGGATCAGCTACCACTGCTTCAGTGCTGGGGCATGATTTGGGGTCTAGCCTGGGTCAGAACTTATTCCTGATGGACAGTTTGGATGTGGTCCTGCTTGTTTGGAAGGAAGCTGTAGGGAAGTTTAGATGTATTGTCATTTTAGCTGAAAGGAGACTGAATTGTGGAGTGCCAGTTGGCATCATGTCCTGAGAACTGTCCCTGACCATTCATTTACTAGTGTAAAAACTAGGCAAAGGGTCTCTGACTTGGTAGGGAGCCAGATGAGATGGCAAATGAGGCATGGAACAGCAAGTCCAGTCCATGGCTGCCGTGTGAATTCCTACTGCTGAGAATTACTGACAAGGGGCAATCACCAGCAGTGACAAAGCCAGCACAGCTGGCATGCCCAGTTGTCTGTGGGAGCAATGGGCAGTGCGGTAACTGTGGCTCGGGTGGTGGATGGTAGCTGGTTACCAGAGAAAATGGTTTGTGAGCATGAACTCACAGTGAGGCAGGCTGGAAAAGATGTATCTCTCTTGCTACAGACTTTAGGGTAGGACTTCCTTGAGATCTCAAGCAGAAAGAAGGCCTTTTATATCTCATTACCATGGTAGGCGGTCTTGCTACTGACTTCAATAAGGTCCTCAAAGTACAATCCCACATTAACAAATAGAGGAAAGTTTGGGAAATCCAGTATTGCTTGGTTTATGTTCAGTCATTTCCTAATCATTTGTTGGCACTGTGCTGTTTGTAGGCCTGAGAAGTTTACTTATTTTCTAGGAAAAGACAAAGTTTTTAGGACTCTGCAATGGTCCTCAATCACAGAAGACAAGTTTTTATTTTTGCACTTCCCAGTTTCAGTATTTCTTTACTCAAGTGGACATTCAATTGTCCATATACGTAATTTAGACATAGAGTTACCAATTTGATTGCTCAGATGAAAGTAAAAGTTGCCAGGTAACTCCAAAGTGTAAAAATGAGCCCCCTGGTATAGCTGGCTTTTCATTAGCTGTCATGCTACCTTTCACAGTTGTATCCATAGTTGTATCCATAGACAGTACATAATCCATACTGGTTCTTTTGATGTTGTTTTGCTTAAGTTTTTTTAATAATATATTATGCTTTTTAAATTCCAGCTATCATTTTATTTATGCTCATTTTGTCATTTTTGGCAGGACTGGAATTTTTTTGTAAGACACTGTGTATGATTTGCTTAGTTTCTTAAAGAGATTGCGTGATAGGACAAATTTGACTCCTTTGTACTGCTACAGAAGCATGAATGGGAGTATAGAGGTAGGCCAGGATTCTCTAGATTTAGAGGAAATCCAGATGACTTTGCAAAATTGCTTTCTGTCAGCTGGAAGGCTTTATGGAGGCAGAACAGAGACATTTTCTAAGTCCTGAATCAGAGGCCTAGATACATGTTTTCATATGTAATCAATACACACAAAATGTCATAATCTTCCTGGAAGTCTGACCAAGACTTTTATGAATGATAGTAATACATGATTTCTATCCCTTATACCACTGTGTTCAGTCCACTGCTTAAGTGCACCAGTCCCTTCAAAGAAACACTTGGAAAACCAGAGCATTTGCGATGTGCTGATACACACGGTCAAAGCTGACCTTGTTTCAGATTGAAAGGAAAATTACCATAGCTTTGTTTCTCTTTAGCGTGTGTGCTCACTGCTGGCTTCAGGGCTGTCTTTCTCGTAGACTTTAATTGAGCTCTTCAGCAACCCCACATGCAACAATTTTCTGTGTTTACATTCTCTGGTGCTGCTAGCAAGTCTACAGTTAAAAACCCAGGGCACTCTGTAGCCTGGTAGATACACTAATTATTCTGCACATAGAATTTCCCAGTGCGTCTTTCAGGTGCCTGTGTTCCTGATGGCTCTTTGGCAGAGCCTCACAGCCCTGGGAGGTTTGTCCTGGCCTTAGGAGAGTAAGCAGAAAGTAGCACCATGGAGGTAAGCACTGTCCAGTGTTTTGGCTGAACTCAGCTGCCAGTGTGGGGAAGTGACATGACTTTGTCATGTCATAGTGCAGATGGCTGTTCTGGAGCATGTCATGGGCCCTCAGGGAGTAACCTCAGTGTGGTTTCCAGTGTAAAAACAGGTGAAAGACACTAGCCAGACCTCAAATGGGAAGCTAGACAACACAGCCATATGCAACAAAACTATCACAGAAATTGCTATGTTTACTATTCAATATATTACTCATTACTTTTTCAGAATGATGGTTCTGAGAACTTAGGTGGCTAGCATGAAGCACCCAGTACTTACAGAATCAGAAGAGCCAACTGAAGCAAGTATAGCTTCTTATGTGCTGCTATACATGATTAATAAGTAGTTTAAGTAGTTCCTGAGGGAGAGATCATAGAATCATAGAACCATTTAGGTTGGAAAAGATCCTTAAGATCACCAAGTCCAACCATTAACCTAACACTACTAAGTCCACCACTAAACCATGTCCCTAAGTGCCACATCTACACATCTTTTAAATACCTCCAGGGATGGTGACTCAACCACTTCCCTGGGCAGCCTGTTCCAATGCTTGATAACCCTTTCGGTGGAGAAATTTTTCCTAATATCCAATCTAAACCTCCCCTGGCACAACTTGAGGCCATTTCCTCTCATCCTATTACTTGTTGCTTTGGAAAAGAAACCAACACTGACCTTGCTACAACCTCCTTTCAGATAGTTGTGGAGGGTGATGAGGTCTCCCCTGAGCCTCCTTTTCTCCAGGCTAAACAACCCCAGTTCCTGATGATACTGTTTGATAACTAGCGTCCTAATGGCACATAGTAGGATGCAAAAGATGTATTGTGACACTCTGGGCTTTTGATTGTGCTGTAAATCTTGGTCCTTTTCTTTCAAAGTTGTTGCCTAAGCCATCTTCCCCCCGCCCCCCCAAAAAGAGGCAACCTAACTTAATGCTTTGTTGCAAATGCTTGATAATGTCTCTTGCTTTTGTCTCCAGTGCACTTAAAAATAAAAGATTATGCAGTATAGTGAGGCTATTGGTTGCAGCATTGTGAATTTTTGAATGGTCCACCCCAGTGTGCAGGAAATCAAGTGAAGGTGATCCTAGAAGAATGTAGAGACACTGTCAGAACATACATGGATGGGGTTAGAAAAGCCAAAACCCACCTAGAGCTGAACCTGGTAAGGGATGTTAAAGGACAACAAGAAGGGCTTCTACAGGTATATCAGCATCAAAATGAAGATGAGGGAAAACGTGGTGAACGGTGCAGGGAACCACTTTCATAACATTCTCCTAGACAGGCTGATGAAGTATGGGCTAAATAACTGAACGGTGAGGTTGACTGAAAACTGGCTGATGAACTACCAGGCTCAAACAGTTGTGATTAGCAGCTCAAAGTCTGTCTGGAGGCTGGTGACTAATGGTGTACCTGTCAGGGAACAGCAAGGGCCAGCTGCTCTGAGGGACTGTGAGCCAGGAGCCAAACACAATAATACAGCCCATAGGGCAGGGGCCCCACCAGCCAGGGCCCAGTTCAGCAATGCCTGAGCAAAGTGACCAGAACAAGCCTGGGGACAGCAGTTGGGATCAACCAAGAGTCCAGATCATCCGACAGGTTTGTGGTGACAAGGCAGTCTGAGATTAAGCTGGGAAGTCAATCCACGGGTCTAGTGATCATGAAACTCTTTCCAGTGGTGTCCAGTGACAGGACAAGAACAAGCTTTTTTTGTGAAGGTGGTCAAACACTGAACACGTTGCCTATAGAGGAAGGAGTCTCTGTCCTTGGAGATATTAAAGAACCCCCCAGGGCATGGCCCTGAGAAGCCTGCTTTAGTTGACTCTGCTCTGAGCAGGGGGACTGGACTAGATCTCCAGAGGTCCCTTTCAGCCTCAACTGGTCTGTGATTTTTCTCGACTCTGTGGTCTGTACTTGTTAATAACAAGCAGAATCTAATTTCGCATTTTGCAGCAGAGCATACAGGGGTTAGAAAAAGTCACTTCTGGAATGGGAGAAAAGAAATGGTTTCCAGGTTATTTCTGTTAAACAGGGAGAGTTCAGGATCTGTCCAAGCTGTCTGTCTTCTCAGGCAAAACACAGTGATTGAACAGGAGGTCAGAGGCAGGTACGTGCTATAAAGCCGGGCATTTTTCTGGCTGCACTGATACGCACGGTTTGTGCAGCTAGTTGTGTTCTGTGCAATACAGCTGTACGTGTGTCTGTGTGTCTGTGTGCAGAGTACTAAACCTTCCATCGGGCAGATACCTCACATGTGGTAAGGGGAGTGATGTACAAAGAACAAGGTACAACGAAGAAAGTATTATACATGGTACAGTGGTGGGGAATACTGCCTAACAAATGGCTTCTGTGGTTGGGCTGGACAGGAGTAGAGACTGTATGTGATTGTGCAAGGCAGCTAGCTGGTTCTTTATTGACTACCAGTGTGCTAGTTGTGCTCTACCTCTGAACAGCTCTGTAAGTACTACACTCCAGCGAGCAGAATGGCGTGTTTTGAGCCACCTTCTTCTTTCAGACACTCTCATTTGCACACATTTACAGCCATATTCTATGGCGTATTTCGTATTAAATACAGATGAGTCACTTGACAGGGAGAACACCCAGCTACTGGGTGTGCTGGACTCTGGGATCAACCCAGCTGCTCTTCTGAATCAATACTAGCCAGGAACGAGAACACCAGGCCTTTGATGTTTGTTCATGACAACCCAGAGGTTTATTTTTCACTTACGGCAGTGTTCGCAGTATCAAGAAATACAACTCCCCAGCATTTTAGCAGATTCAGGTTTTGATAACGTTCCATAGTTAAGAGTTCCAAGCACTGCATGTCTTATTTTGAAGTAAAGGGCAGTGGATTAACCTTTTAGATGTGCAGCTGTGCTTTTCTGAAGCATTTGTTTCTGCTGAGATGTTTTGACATACTATGTGACTTTTTTTCCCCATTGCTAGTATTAACAAGAGCATCTGTCAAGATGTGTAGAATGAGACCTGTGGGTATCAATTCTATTTTGCTTTGTCTGATCCTAGTTGTATGATTATGTTAATTGACTTTGACTATCTCAGCAATGAATCCAGGTTAGGATAATAACCAAGCTCTGCTTAGGTCATAGATGAGTACTTGCACTTAGAAGGTATTTGCTATGCATCTGTTTCCATCAGTGTTCTGTGTAATGAGAGGCTTCTACATCCCTGTAAAGCATGACTGATGATGACATCCAACTGGCCTAATTACCAAGAGTGTTTTATATTACAGGCTTGGCTGAATTATTTAATTTTTACAGATGCTAGCAGTTTAGATCTTTGATTAAATGATTAATTAGAAGCACCAGTAACAGTGCCCCAGAAAGAGTTTTGAACTGGAACATTGCCTTGATGTTACACATAGATACACTCAAAGGTTCATTTTCCTTGTGGTGCGCTTCTAGGAATATTGTTGAGTTCCCAAACTTTGGTCAGGTTTCATGCATTCAGAAATTATGAGGCCAGAACTGTGTAATATGGTCAACATTTGTGCCTCCTGAATAACATGGGTCATAAAATACCCCCAGCCATTTTATTTAAACTGATGCCTACTTTTCAGAAGAGGGTGCTGGTCTGTGTTGAAAATTGACAGCTGAGAACAGTCCACCACAACTCTTCCTGAACTGTCCTAGTTAAAAATGGGCACCTCCCTTCTCATCTGGATTTGCTGGAAGCTAGTTACCAGCCAGGAAACGTACGTTCTTACAGCCAATACTAGTTCAGCATCAATGCTTTGGTGGTGTTTTTTTTTTTTTAAATCTGCATGCTTAGGGTTGGTATCATTTAGCCATTTAAAAATTAAGTATTTAACCTAAGTCAGGAATGTGGCGTCCCTCAAAGGAGAAAGATGGGCACTACTTGGAAGTGATTCATTTCGCCTGTCTGAGGGTGATTTGACTCTGTGGAGAGGCACATCCCTTTCTAGTTATTACACAGTGAACCTCAGTTTTGACATCTACAACCTAGGATTAAATCAAGCCTTTTGGTCACAAAATTACACTTGGACATTATTTCAGCTGATTATCCTTTATGACCTGGTAGTCTTTTTCAGAGATGTGTATCTCTTTTCAAGAGATATTCTCTATTCTCTAGGCTGTTTTCATATTGTCTTAGCATAGCTTTCACTCCTTGTTCTTAAACATATATCTTCATATTTAGTCATATTAAAACAGATATTATTTGATTGCACCAAGGTTTGTATCAGTGACCATCCTTTTAAGTATTTAACATTTCTCCAGCTTTTACTCTATCTGCAGTCTTTATC
Organism: Pelecanus crispus; assembly: GCF_030463565.1. Lineage (NCBI taxonomy): Eukaryota > Metazoa > Chordata > Aves > Pelecaniformes > Pelecanidae > Pelecanus > Pelecanus crispus. Next base: position 71,527,405 of record NC_134645.1, read on the forward strand.
CAATATTATCTTGTGTTTTTTCCAGGCAGCAGCAAAAAATGTTAATTAGTGTAGGACCAAGAATTGATTCTTGTGTAACCCCATTAGGACGGCTGTGGCATTAATTTGCAGGTGATTTGCTGGGTCAGTGACATTTATGATAAATGCTGAAGAGTCGGATGTTTGATAGCTAGTTAAAAATGCATATCAGTGATCAAATATTTGTAACGAGCTGAAGACTGTCAAACTTCATTTCAGAATGAGATTTTCACATTTCTAGCAAAGGGAACCTGTAAATAACAGCCTTCAGTCAACCTCTCCATGAAGGTTTTAAGTCAGCCTAAGAGCCACAGCCCCACCCCTTGCTGGGAATAAGCATTTCCCTTAAGAACCTGAGCAAGTTTCATTTAGGGGTAAGAGCCATTATTTAGGAGGACGAGGCATGGGGATCAGTCACAGGTCTTCTGAGCCTTTTGTAGTCAGTGAAGCCACTGGACACACTGCTCCAGCCAGTGCTGCAATATTCTCCTTCCCCTCATCTCCATCTTTGCATGGTCGAAATACCAGGAAAAGCACTGGGTGTAGGCTTATGGGAGATCAGACTGGTACCAGAGTGAGAAAGGTAGGTGTGGGGATGTCCAAACTGCTAAAATGTCATCCTTCCATTGTAGCTTCTAGCCTCCATGCTGTATTTTTCTAGAGCACCTTCTTTACATGAGCTGCTCAACAAAACTTAGATTAAAACTTAGATTTAATTTGTGACAGGATCACACTGGCATAACTTCAGAGCACTGCAGAGTCTGATCCTCTGTTTTCAATAACCCAAGTTCCCAAACACCTTTGAAACTTCCCCATATGTTGTATTCCGGAAAATATTTTTCAGCCAATTTACAAACAGCTAGCTTTACAATAGAACTTTTCCAAGTAAACACAGACAAAAGAAGAGACAAAGAGTAACAGAAGACCCCTCGTTATAGTCAGAGGACAGAGTGGTGATTGCTGACGTGTGAGAGACATTTCTTTGCCCTGTTAACAGAAAATCTTCTGCTCACTGCTCAGGCTTCTAGACTAGGTGCAGATTTCAGAATTTTTCCTACCTGAATTCATTTTTTCATCCTCTCAAATGAACTCTAAAATCTGATTTTTTGGTGAGATGTCCCTCTAACTGGAGGTGTTGTCTGCTGTGTGCCTACAAACCTACACAGATGTGCATGTTCCTGATGCTATCTTACCCTGTGAATCCAGGTGAGGGACTGTAAGAGCTGTCTGTGCATTTAATACAGGTCTTCAGTATGAAATGAGCTTGAATGCAAATGTACACGTGTGATCAGCCCACAGCTTTGCAGAACTGGCTTCTGTATACATTTCCAGAGAGCAGTGTAGAGGTGCACATTGTGTGCAGAATCGTTCTTATTTTCCTTCTCATTACTTTTCATTTTCAGACTAACCTTTTTTATTGGGATACAGTAACTATGCTTTGTTTTATATATATGCATTTTTGTAACCAAGGCAATGAACCTAATCTGGTTGCTTGCACTTTCCTGTTCTCATGAAAATTTCTTTGGAATCTCTTCTGAGATATTCTTCTAAGAAGACTGAAAAACTCTACATGTGGTAATAGGTGTGAGAAAGAAAACTCTTTTTAGATTTGGCAAAGTCTCATACGTATTTAATTCATAATTGCCATATCCATGTCTGTGACTGTGATTATTGCTAATGCTGTGTTATGGTGTTTTGAACTATATTTACATACTGTCTGTCATCGTGGCAGTCCCAGATAAAGACCAGGACAGTGCATTGTACTAGGCATTGTGCAAACCCTGACAAAAAGACTGATTCTCTTCTCCCAAAAAGACAAATAGCTGAGCTGGCAAATAAACAGCAACTTAGGAAGCCCTAGGAAATAGGTTTAACTAGCATCACTATGCAACAAAATACCTTACTCCTGCACTTTCACTCCAAAATATTCATGGTTCTGAGATTTGCTTTTGCATTTCAGGATTAGGGAGACGAATGTAAGCTGACTGTGATTTCTGCATCCATAATGAGGCCTACTTGGATAGTGATGGGGAACTAAGCATGTCTAGCTCTTCCATCTTTTGAAAGGTTCAAATGGCAGGAGACCTCTTCCTCTTCAGAGAAGTTGCTTCCACTATTTTATGATGTCCTGGTGGATGAAGGAGTATGTAATCACAGAAAGCAAAGTATCAGAGTTTGGCCAGCTATTTGATCAGGCCATATGGAGAGCTTTGAAAAGGCAGCTTTCATCTTCTACTGCTCAGGATTTTTTTCAAATAAGAAAAAGAAGGCAGCAAATGTAATGGAAGCATAAATGTGCTGCTTCATTTTATGCATTGCAAAGAATGCTTTTACCTGGTTGTACCACAGAGTTATCATTTGCTCTAGCAACGTGGTTGTGATTCAAAACGCGAAAGGTTTCTCTAGGTAAAGTGCAAATGTCGTGTATCTAGCAACGTGGTTGTGGTTCAAAACGCGAAAGGTTTCTCTAGGTAAAGTGCAAATGTTGTGTATCTTTTTCTCTCTTTTTTTTTTTTTTCTTGTTTAATTGGCAAATGAATAAATGGTAAAAGATCTGAAAACGATAACTGAAATAACTCCTAAATAAATGCAAATGAGATAATACAAATATTGGAGGGCAGCTCCTCTTTTCTGCAATATGAAGATGTTCAAAAGACTGTGTATAGAACTACTTTTCTCTCCATGGTGAAGTAGTAAAGATTGCTTTAATTTTGTATCGTTCCTCAGCAGTGTTTTCAAATATGCCAGTTTTAATATGAAGAGATCATTGCTAGAGCTAGTAGGGATATGCTTAGCGTTTGCTTCATGGACAGGGGTGGTATGCTTCTTTGCATTTCACTTATCCCCTGCTTTTTCTTTCCTGCCTTAATTTTGCAAGCAAATAGAATACTGAAATACTCAGGACGACTCCTGCCCTTGAAGGGGAGGTGGAAGGAGTAAAGGGTTGTATGATACGATATACTTGTGCCAATGACAAAGGCAGTGTCTTGAGTTTATTGCTGGCAAATTGCACTGATAGGGTTGCAGAATAAGGGAGACATTTTAAAAACAAAGATTTTTTTGAGGGGAATATGCATTTTCAATTTGCCAACATGGATAGTGTCCATTTAGTTCTTACTACAGATTCTAATATGTTGAATTGGAGTCAATGGCAGTAAACTAAAAAATCTGTTGTGTCTGTTTTGATCCAGCTTCATGAGCTAGCTGACTATATTGACTGAAGGGAAAATGCAGAGAGAGTCTTAGGGCAAATTTCCATTTCCCTGGTCATAGTCACTCTGTGCCAGACAGAGGCAAGTTTGTGCACCCCAAAAGTTGTTCAATATTCAGTGACTTTTCAATACTGTAAAGGTGGTGTTAGGTTTGTTCTGATTTTTGAAAGCTCTGCAGACCTGTCACAGCAGCTGGGAGGCAGCTAGCCCTAACCACATACAGTACAGTTGTGTGCAGATGAGAAGGTTCGGTTGCAGCTGTGGAGATTCAAGAAGCTGCACACCCTTGGCCTTAGCCTGCTCTGTGAGGAGGGATAAGGGCTGTTATGGTGGCTCTGTGCACCCATAAATCCCTTTATGTGTCAGGAATTCCTCCTGTGGTTGCCTACATTGATTTTTAGACCATATACCCCCAGATCAGACTTGAAATAATCAAACCTAAGTGTCTTGAAAAATCTTGGTATGTTTTTCTTAGGGCTTCTTTATTAATTGCTGAGAGATTTACTGTAGCTTAGGATCATGTACCAAGAATTTGAGTTCATTTTACAGCTTTCCTACTCAGTGGAGTGTGATGCTATTATTTCTACATTGTGTCACTCTCAGAGTAGATTTCAGGGTCTTTTTACACCTGAGAGGCACTGAGTGTCACAGGTGATGTTAGGACTGCACATTTGGCTTGCAGTTTAGGGCTGGCAAGAGAAGGATTGATTATACCATCTGGTCTTGAGAAGTGCTTAGCATCTCCAGCAAGACGTTGGATAAACTCCAGTGAAGGTCACTGGAGAGTTGATGCTCCTGAACATCGCAACAGAACTGCCCATTGCATGTGTTCTAGTGTGCATACAACACAAACATTATCTGTGGTCTTATCTAGACTGTGGAAACTTCTCAGCATTGCCAGAACACATGTGCAGCCTCACGTGTGCTGGCTACAGTGAATGCTAGAATAAAACCCAGTTTTACCTCCTAGGTCTTTCAGAGGTAATATACAACATAATGATACATGCCCCAGCTGCTGGTCTTATTATCCCCAGTGCTGTTGAAAAATTTTGTTAGTACTTGAGTAGTTCAGCAAACTCCCCATTGTAGCAGCAGTATTATATGCATTTTTTGCTTATTCTTTTCTCTTGCAGATGGGTAACTTGGTTCAAGGTTATTAAAACTGTAATGATGTCTGGTAAACATTACTGATCAGACAGTGCAAACGCAGCCTTACGTTTCTTACTTTACCTTTGTCTTTTTTTAACTCATAATCATTAAATAGTGATCTGAATATGATTTTTAAAATTATATGGAAGAAACATTATCTGAGGCCCCAAAGTATCCTTCACAACAACCTCTCAAAACCAGTTCTAGAGTATGAGGGGCAGATTTTTTTGCTGCAGTTGAGAAAACGGCAGAGGTGGCTTTTAGTGGCACTGCAGTATGCTTTGTGGTACACTTGTGACCTGGGAAAAGGATCAACAAGTGGTGAATTATATTAAAAGGTGATCTAATGCAAAAATTTTTGAACAAACAGATTCTGTACATGAAGGTGGCTGAATCACTCACTTGCCCTGTCTAACATTTGTTAGTATGTCAAAACAAGCAATACGCAGTTTCAGTAGTGTCCAGTTGCAGGGATAATATGAAGATTCACTGGCAGGAGTCTGGGTTGCTATTTTTGGTTTTGCCATATGTTTATTTAAACTTTTTTTTCCTTTTTCCATTTTGCTTTGATGAATTTCTTTTCATTAGCAGCAATAAATTGTTTAATGCTGAAAATTGGATTGGAAGAGTGGGCTAGTACAAGGCTTGAAAGAAATGATAGAGTAGCCACTGTAAATCATGAAATGTGCCTCTGAAAAAACTCTCAAAAATTTATTATTTATAGCAGGATATTCTGCTTGATATGTGGTGTTCTTTATTCATTATGAGTATTGCCTCAGTGACCTAACATGATGATATGGGGCACTGTGATTTTGCAGATGTCATCTGTCAGCTGAGATGTGCAAGCGAGATCTTAACCTCTAGTGATCAGAAATTGTTGCATGGTGTTTTTCACAAGAAAAGAGATCATACCAATTCCAGCTGGGCCTAATCCACTTGCCCAAATCATCCTGCTAATTGAATTGTGCATGTTCTTCATTGCTTTCTGCTATAAATTTTTGTTGCTAAACACCATCATTTCATTGATGAATAATACAAGCTCCATGGATGGTTTGTTGTAATTCAGGTAGAGCAGAATAGAAAGTAGTGCCAAGTCATTACATAGCCACAGCTATTGTTGTAATTAAAATGTTGCTATCCTGACTGCCAAAAGGAACACAAAAGATGTAGAGATTTTTCAGTTTATGTCAAACCTAGAAAAATACTTTTTGCTCTCTGCAGAGTATGGGAAACTTCCTCATATCTCTCATCTTCTGAAAAGTTGTAGGGTACACAAAAAGTTGCAGCTCAGCATTTCATAACCTCATTATATCTGGAGAGACGCTGAGCTCAGCAGGGTGAATAGAAGGCATTTAGGTAATCAAGCAGAAATATAGTTTAACTATCCCTTAGTTATTTTATCAGTGGGTGGTATTGGCAAGAATGTGGAGCAAGGAGAATTTTGCAGTGCTAACTGATTTGAAAAGGTTTTTTTCAAAGTGATAATACATAGTGGTATAATTAATGGTAATACAGAGGAGGAAGCTGCTCCTCTGAAAGTTTAACACTTTATAAGTTTCCCAATTCAAAAAGAAAAACAACAAAAAAAACCTCCACAGGCATATACCATTTCTGCAATAGGATAACTGATGGGTGACCCTGGAGGAGAATCATTTTGTTTGTAGACTAGATCCCAAAGTTGTTGGTTTTATATTTAAAAGGAAAAAAGTGAGTTAATTTAACTATGTTTTGTGTTTTTTCTGGATTCCTTTAGAAACATGTGATTCACAGCTATCTAGCTATCACAGCTAATGATCTTTGATTTGTTTTATTGTCGTGTTTACTGAGAGCATTCAGTGTTTCTGCAAGAGACATAAAAAATTTAATTCTGGTTCTTGATGGACCCATCTGTGAATTTTAGTTCTGATTCTGAATGTGAGGTAATTTTTCTTAATTCTTGCATAACTCTATAGTAAATTTGAGCAAAAAGCCTCATGAGAAATCATCCCTCATGGTTGCTCAGATTTATATGCGAGTCATTGCTATGGCATTGACTTTTCCTTTGGAGTGAGCAGTCCACGAGCTTAGTATTTGTTATGGGGATGATCTGCAGAAGAAAGAGAACAATTGGTACCAGAGGGCGAATAGTGCACAGGATTGTTGTGTACAGCATACTCGCCCACTGTACTCTGTTCCTTGAGGATTATGAACATATTTTAATTCCCACTGTATGGAACTGGATGGCTTTTAGATACAGCTGGATTCTTCCCTGGCTGGTGCGGGGAAACACATGTTTCTCAGCGGCACAAAGGATCCTTCTACCAGAGAATAATCTCAGAGGGAGATGGTGTTGGTTGTATCACTGCCCTGCCTCAGGGCCTGCATTTTACCTGGGGAACATAAAAACTGAGAACAGCTGCAAGTGGGATGTTATGTATTAACATATTCTCTCACTTGCTTTCCTCTCTCCTGCTGTTTTCTTGATGATCTGTATTGAGTGTTGACAGTGGGATGGTTGCAGTTGTTTTCCACTGCTACCGCTTGCCCACTAACGAACTTTCTACTGTTAGCAATTACGAGATTTTTGCTGGATATGTTAGTAGGCTTCGATCCCAGTGTATCCTGCTTTAAAAGCAGGAGTTTCTTTTCTACTCACTTTGGCTACATAGCAGATGAGAAGACACCAAAGAAGCTTGCTCATATGGTGGTGCATACATGTATTTGTGTGGTGCTGTTCTTAAGCTAATATGCTTTGTTTCTCACTAGGACTTTGTAGTCCAAGCAGTTTTAAATTGTATTTACTTGAATATGTTCTGAAAACAGAACAAACCTAGCAACCAGATCTATGTGTGAGTTTGCACAGTTAGTTTACAGCGTACACCTACAGAGGTGTGACCGCAGTACACTGCAAGCTTGAAGCCTGTGGGTGGGACACAGAGAAAGGTGTACTTGTAGATGTACACTCAAGTCAGCTGACAGGATCTCAGTGACACTGTTTTATGTAGCTTGCCTACCACAAAAGCTAAGGCTACATGTCCGGCTAGATGCATCTTTAAGTGTTGTGTTGAATAAAAAAGGTAACAGACTGATCAAACCAATGCTTTACTTGTATAACATTGCTGTGTCATTTTTGGGCACCTGTGTCTCCCCTCTGTATTTGGTATCTCAAGGATTACAAGAAATTAATGCCTTTATAGTTGCATTTGACTTGCTATGTTTTAAGTGACTGAATCATATACCTCTTTAGTGAAATATTCAGTGAATCTCATTTTGTTGTTGTTGCAGCAATCACTGAAAAGAAGAGGGAGCAAAGACCTACCAAAATCAGAAAAAAAGTCACAGCAGACACCAACAGAGGTATGGTATAATAACAGTATCCTGGATTGTCATGAGGAGGCTTCAGGGACACTATGGAAATGACGTACATGATTTGTAGATTTGCACTTTGCTTGCTTGTTTGCTTTGCTCTTTGTTTTCCTGTGTGCTGTGAAACAGAAAGCTCTTACCCCAGATCTGCAGTCAGACAACACTATGTCAAGGACCACCTAAACAAACCGCTGGTGCTGCGACAGAACCCACCAGCTTTCATGTACTCCATATTTTAGGCAAAATAAGTAAATGGGAGCACCAGTGAAACAAGATCGTAGGCCCTTTGTGTGCTGACTTCAGGATTTTTGAACACTGTAGAGTCTGTTACAGTGTTGCAAGCCTAGAAAATACAAGGACTTTTTGCAGGCCCCCACCCCCACAATGTATTTTCTGGGGACTGTGCAAACCTTATTCGCAAATAAAATAGTCTTTTCCCCTCTTTTAAATTTAAGTATTTATTTCCTTCTCTTTAATTTATTGATCAGTGAAAAAATGATTGCAGGAAAATCTCTTAGTATCTAAAGCTATGTACCTGTGATTGTTAATCTTGTAATTTAAGACCATCCACTGGAGGTCTCCTGTTTTACATCAAGTTTCTTCAAATGCTACTTTTTCTTTTTTTGAAGGATGACAATGAAGACCTGAAATGCCAGCTACAGTTTGTCAAAGAAGAAGCAGCCTTGATGAGGAAGAAAATGGCTAAGATTGATAAAGAGAAAGACAGATTTGAACATGAGCTGCAAAAATATAGATCATTTTATGGGGATTTGGACAGTCCCTTGCCAAAAGGTGAAGCAGGTGGGCCACCTACCACAAGAGAAGCTGAACTCAAGCTTCGATTGAGACTTGTGGAGGAGGAAGCTAACATTCTTGGGAGAAAAATAGTGGAACTAGAAGTAGAAAATAGAGGACTGAAAGCAGAGCTTGATGATTTAAGAGGAGATGATTTCTCAGGGACCGCTAACCCGCTCCTGGGAGAGCAGAGTGAATCCCTGTCAGAATTACGACAGCATTTGCAGCTAGTAGAAGATGAAACAGAATTACTGAGGAGAAATTTAGCTGATTTGGAAGAACAAAACAAGCGCATAACAGCTGAGCTGAACAAATACAAGTACAAGTCTGGGGCCCACGAGAGCTCTAGGCACCATGATAATGCCAAGACAGAAGCGTTACAGGAGGAGCTAAAAGCTGCACGAATGCAGATCAATGAGCTGAGTGGCAAAGTCATGCAACTCCAGTATGAGAACAGAGTCTTAATGTCCAACATGCAACGCTATGACTTGGCCTCTCACCTTGGGATCCGTGGCAGTCCCAGAGACAGTGATGCGGAAAGTGATGCAGGAAAAAAAGAGAGTGATGATGATTCCCGCCCACCTCACCGCAAAAGGGAAGGCCCCATTGGTGGGGAAAGTGACTCCGAAGAGGTACGCAACATTCGATGCCTGACACCTACAAGGTCTTTTTATCCGACACCATCTGGGTGGCAGAAGAGCTTCACTGACAGGCAGCAGATGAAGGACATTCGCTCTGAAGCTGAGCGGCTGGGCAAGACAATAGATCGCTTAATTTCTGACACGAGCACCATCATAACAGAGGCGAGAATTTATGTAGCTAATGGGGACCTCTTTGGACTGATGGATGAGGAAGATGATGGCAGCAGAATACGTGAGCATGAGCTTCTTTACCGGATCAACGCACAGATGAAGGCCTTCAGGAAAGAGCTCCAGGCTTTCATCGACAGACTTGAAGTTCCAAAGTCTGCGGATGATCGAAGTGCAGATGAACCTTTGTCAGTGAGTCAGGTAGACTTTTACTTATTACGGCCTACAGGTAAAAAGGCTCTGCCAAGTGAATTAAGCCTCAAATTCGATGTATGGCACATGAAAATTCTTTGTTCTAGACAGTGGACAAAAATTGCTATTTCTTGAATTATTTTAAATCCTCATTTGGCCATATGAAACCTTGTTCTACCAGTGGGGCTACTTGTGAACAGTGAATAAGTCTGGTCTCCTGGAAATTAAAAGAATTATGCTCTAGGAGGTGGAAGATTTTACTCCCTTCTGGCTTTGCAACTGCATTTGCCAGAGTTGTGCCTTCATCGCCAGTAAAGGCAGTGCAGACAGCATTTTTGGCACATAAATGAACATGATTGTTTTCTTAGTGGTTGGGTTCCTGTTAAATGAATAAAAAGAAAATCTTATTGAACAGGAGGAAACATTAAATTTCCAAAATTACAGACAATATGACAAACCATAGAGAAAAATAAACTATGCAAATCTACTTTACAGTCACAGAGCCACACAGTAGTATGAATATTTGAATTGCTGTAACTGATTGTGTCTTGTTGAAGGCCTGTGGGTCACTGCTTACATGCAGCCGTGACTAGCATCTTTTCTGTAGTTCATTTTTATGCAGAATTGTTCCAGAGGGGTTTTTGGGGAGCAAATTCCTTGCTGACTCAAGACCTTTTGCCGTGAAAAATGAAGATTACCTACCCTTTTCTTATCATGCAATCCTATAGTTGGCAAATCTTGTTACTGCTCATGGTATTATCCAGTGTTTCACTAAGTTTCTTGCTGTGTTAATTTACTTTGTGCTGTCTTGCTAGTTTACAGTCAAAGTAGTTGCCAGGTGAAGCTAAAAGCTATTATTTCCTATTCCTATGCTGACTAATTAGTCTTTTGTTTCCTTGTATCAGAAAGTCACAGACGCAGTGAGTTTAAAGCTAATCCATTACTATACATGTATTGCATGAAATCAAACAGAAACGGCATTTAGCATGCTCACTTTCTGATCTAGCAATAGCTCTGAGCTTGTAGAGCTCCCATTAGCTTGAAGGCAGAGCACTGCATGGGCTTACACAAATTAAAGCAAACTAATTAGTATTTTCTCTAAACAAATAACGGCAATAGTTAAATTGGACATTTCAGGGCTTGACCATGCAGAACTCCTACTGAAGTCAATGGGAGATGGGCACTTGGTCCCTCCACAAGCATAGTCTGATTCACTATTTATTTTGTTGAAACTTTGGACTTGCTATTCCATTAATTGACTGTTCTCTTTGTCTTTGTATTTACTTTCCCAGATGTTCCAGCCTATCATTTTACTTATTCTCATCCTTGTATTATTTTCATCCCTTTCATACACAACAATATTTAAACTTGTCTTCCTTTTTACACTGTTTTTTGTACTGTAAGCCATTCGTCATTTACTGTTCATTGTAGTATTATTTTCAGTTTGTTTATTTTGTCCACCCTCCAAGATAAGAAGTGCAAGAGACATAGTTTCTGTAATAGCCACTGCTGTAAAAACACTGAAGACTACTTGTTTGCCAAAACCAAAACAAAACCAAAAAACTGCAAAAAACATACCAAAAGTCACCCAGTTGAATAGGAAACCCACTCACCATGGTGTTCCAGGTAAGCAAACAGAAAATCATATTTTTCACTTCTTCTGGTTTTATCATTTTAGAATACAAATGTCCTGAGTGACTGGAACCAATTTAATATTCATTAATTTGCACGAAATCAGAAGCAAAACAGAAATATGCAGAGTGGATGTGAGGAGTCTGTTCCTTTCCTCTTCCCACTCCCAGAAAAAGAATTTGTATTCTAGCCACATAGGAATAGTAAAACCACATTCAATGTGCATTCTGCAATTGTATGTCACAGCCTGTATATATTTTGCATGATTGTGATGATAATGTTTTTTCAGCACTGTATTATGTGGATTAGACACCACGGAGGGGACAAAATCAGAATGGTTGGTATATAGAGCACTATATCTGGAAATGTGGCAAGGAGCTGGAGCCCCTGAGAATGAGGTGCACAAGGAGGAGGTATCAGAGTAGGTGAGGAGTCTTCTGAGAGATGTAGGCTGGCTGCATTCACTCTGTGATCTAGAAAAATGGCCACACTACAGGCTGACTTGAACTGAAGAAAGCGACGCTAGTCACCTTGTCTGATGTCAAATATCTTTTCCTAACAACCTAGTTTATCACTAACATTTTCCAGTCTGTAGACACCAGGGCTCTGGATTCTCTCTCCAGGTTTCAGAATGAGTTTTGAATGAACATGGTAACTCTTGGCTTGCTGAGTGGTTAGACCCCCGTCTAACCATGCTGGCAGTAGCGAGCGACCATAGGTGAGAGAAGCTTGTGTACACAGGTGTGCATCAGTGGTCACTGAATATTCCTGTCTTGCCTCCAAGCGGCTGCACTGAGAGCACAGGTGACTCATGATCTTTCTGTCACACTGAACATAGTCAGTTCCTACAAACAGGAGATCTCCCACTATGAAAACCTGATCTGAAATGCCCAGTGGAGCTCAGTTTTCTTTTTGGTTTTATTCAACCTGTGTTGAAACCACTGAGTCCCACAAATGTGAATTCTCCAAAGGTGATCATTTACAAATAAGTGTATTAATTAATTTTTTTTTTGTGCAGATGCCATGATAAAAAAATCTAGTAATAAATAGTGGTAATAAATCAAGCAGCTGTTTTTCTAGCTGATAATAAGTATTCCCTTTGATTTATCATGCTAGCACTCTGTTCACTTAACCCATTCCCCAGTAAGAACAGTTCATCTCCGTGCCTGGGTTGTGCTCTGCTATCTGAAATAGTAGAGGTATACCATTTTGAGGGAAACCTCTCAGAGGGGAGCAGAGGTTGGCAATAAAATTTATTTTATAAGAACAAAAAAAAATAGTAAACTCAAAATATTCAGTATTAAACAAAGCTTGTGTTTTTCTCCTTGTTTGTCTAGCTTTCCCTCAGCATACTCTGCAGATGTAGTAACCTTGATCAGTTAAATCACTTAACCTTGATTTAATCCAAATACTTAGTCCTACCAGGGGATGTTGTCATCATTGTTTATTTTGTAGTTAGCAAGATATGTCTAAAGGAAATGATAATCAATATATGTGAGATTAATAGATAGCCTTGCCTGGTGTCCTGAGTAAAGAGAAGGTCAGGCCCAAAGTAATTTTGAGGAGTTTCTAAGGTGCTCTAATTTATGCTCAGTTGACTAAAAGTTAAGTTCCACATATTAGAAACTGTTGTGGCAAGATATGGTCAAGCATATCATCCCTTCACAGTGAATATCTGTAACTGTAAAGATATGTTCTTGGATCACTGGGAAGAGGCCCTTTTGCTGCTTTTCTCTCAGCAACTCTTGTAAGAAATTTTTCAGCAACTGCTTAAGAAATTCTTCCCCCCCCCCCCCCCCCATAGATTTGCAATTAGGACATTAAAAGTGTAATAATTTGAGAGTTACCCTTGTCATATCAAATCTTATCATGAGACCAACTTTTTGAGTTTCTTTCTGGTTTAGGGTCTCCCTTGGGGGAAGAAAAGATCATTTGGGTTTTGTTAAATGTTACTGGCTCAATCCCATGAAAGAGAAAAAAATCATACTTAAATCTGATCTGAAGTTCTGGGCTTTCAGAGCTTCTAACCCACACTTGTTTATACCTTTCTCAGCCTTGTATGTGATAAAGATGAGTAGAGAGGGTTTGATTTACGCTGAGTGTATCAGTAACAGTGCTACCATAAAGTAGTAGGAAAGTTTAATACACTGAATTCATACCTTGAATACATCTTGGAAGTAACTGGGAAAGATTTGCTTCTTTCTCAGAAATCAGAAAGGGTGAGGATGAACCTCTTGAGAAAAGGTGGAGATAACCTCTGCAGAGGACTGGCAATTAGAACCCCATTGATTTCTCACAGTGTTTTTTCTTGCATATAGCTGGAGCTTTCTTCATCCTAATTCTGTCAGGCATCAGCAAAGCAAATCAAAGCTGAGACCTTTTGGGACATTTAGGGAGCTATTGCACAGACTACAATCTGAAATTAAAGCATACAAAATCATTTTAGAAGCTCCCCACAGTTTTTGAATATGTGATGAGCAAGGAGAATGGGTGAGGACCCCTGCAAACCTCAGTGCAGAGAAATCTCAGTGAGAAATGGGATGTGTTTTTCATGTCCTTCTGCATTCAGCTTGAAGAGAGTGATTGGAGCTGCTTATCTGTTTTGCAGCAGATATTGCAGAGAAGTTCACAGCCCTCTTTCACTATTTTAAAAGCTGCTGAGAAAGCTAATAAAATCAGTATGGACATCTGTCCATAGCCAGAAGATAACATCCAACCAAAGAAATAAGTGTTCTCACACAGAAATGCAATGATTATACTTGCCAAGAAAGGGAGCAGATTCTCCCCACTCAGTTACTGGCCTGGTGGGCAAAGTCCACCTCACAGGTGAGTGCGTAAATGCAGCTGAACATGTCCACATCCTCTAGCAGGAGTGCGTGGGAGTCAGGCAGGGCAGAGCCAGACAGAACACTGCTGATTCACTAGATTCTGTCTGCCGCATAGCATCTAATTCTGAAGAGCAATAATAAGAAGAATACAAGAATTTGCTTTTACGTGGCAACAAGCTGGATATGCCAGTTCCCTATCAGTTCAAATCTCACTTAAACCAACAGCAGATTCACTGTTCCCATTTTGGAATATTCTGGCAAAATACTAATGTTCTGGCAAAAATGTCATTGAATTTGAACCCTGAGATTGCCTTAATTTTACATTTCTCTGAAAGATTAAATTGCTTTTTCCTGTGTTCCCAGGGAATTCATTCCATGTTCTTTCAGAAAGAAGAGATCTTGCATTTATAGATCTAATTCTGACATTTTTACACTTGTGTAAATCGGCAGTAACTCCAATGAATTTTTATGTCATTTAGAAAATAGATGCATTTTTTCCTTTACTGCAAACAGATAAATTCAATTAGATTTGTTTCCTATTTAGAGTCAGCTCTGATTGCCCTGACAACATATCTCTACAAGTATTTTCTTTACTGTTATTGAAAAATTCCCGTGATACTAGAATGATCATCTTCTCCAGGAGCAGAGATATTTCTTTCAACCAAAAATATCCATGCCTGAAGCTCCAGTTAGATAGAATAACTGTCTGCTGACACGTCACCAGTGCTTCAGAATCAAAACTAGAAGAGAGCAGGTGCTATAGTGCAGAAATATGCCTGGCAGTTGGAAAATAGAAAATTGCCAAAAACATGGCTGTCTAAGTATGTGTTATAAAAAGAGATGAACTGCACATGAACTTTGGGAGTTGTTTACAAAAACAAGCAGAGCTTTAGGATATTAGATGCCCTTCCCCTTAATCACCCCAGAATTTGATAGGTGAGTAGGAGACTTCTAAAGGCATCAGTATCAGGGACCTAATTCCCATTGGCTTACATTTCTGTCTCTGATTTAATGCCAGGGGAAGTGATATTCAAACCCAACTTTTGCCATTACACATGCAGTTGCCTATGGGGAAAATTACAGTGGCTCTATTTAAAGTAAACATCTAAAGTATCTGCCACCGATTTCCAATGTAACCTTGGAGAAGTGACATGACATAACACTTTGTTGGCTCTATTTCTCGACTAAGTTATATACTATTGCAGAAATGCACAATAGTAAGAGGAGACAGAATTTGTATTCCCTTCTGCACATTTCCTGATTTATATATCCACTCCTGAGATGTATTTGCCAGGATTATCAAGGTGTAAATCATTCAGGAATCTGATGTTGTGGTTGGGTTGATTACAGTGGCAGCAGTGCTGTTCTTCCTTCTTGTTACCAAATTTATGTAGACATAGCAAAATGGGTGTGCCATAACCAAGCTAGTACAGCAGAACTGAAGATGCTCTAAAATGATCTTGTGCACAGACTATTAACCAGAATACACACTGCCCTGAGTATATAGTCAGATTGTAGCCCATGCTGAAACTCATGCTCCTTTGTCTTCAGTCTTGCACGATGAAGAGAAATTTAGCAGCAGGCTTGTTTAAAATGCCCTTGCAGCCTTTTTGTTGCGTGCTGACTTTTAACACAAGCAGAGCTGATACCAGGTATGGACAAAGCACACTTTGCCTGTGGAAGCAGTGTGTCGGATGTAATAAACCTATAATAGCCTTCCTGCTTATTTTGCCTGTGCCAGAGGCCAGAAAGCCACATTTGCTGCTTTGTCTGCTGCTGTTGGGGGAGGGACCGTCTCTGTTGGATAACTTTTTCCCTCAAAAAGCAAAAGTCACTACTGCTACAATGAGCCCAGGTTTTTAGAGCTCGCTTCGTGTTTTCTTTGTCCCCACGTTCCTCTGTCTTTCCCATGTTAGGCTGAGTTTAACATGGGCCTTTGACATATGAGTGGGGTCCAGCTATTGTCTCCTAATGAGCCCCTCAGTCTCACACATTTCTAATTCCTCACACTGACAGAAATGTAGGATTTTGCCTGAGTGAAAACTCAAGCCTGGGATTTAGTCCATTGTTTTCTTCAGGTTTACTGTGTTTTACTTCGAAGAGTTCACGTAACAAGACGAGGGGCATTGAGTTAGCAATACTGAAGACACAAGAATAATAGCCTGTGCTCATGGGTAAGAGTAAAAAAAAAAACGTGTCTTCAGAGTCTGTCTGCATTCGCAGTGGTGCAGCTGTGCTGGCTTTGGGGAGGAGGCAGCGCTGTGGCACCTGGCCTCCAGCTGTGGGCTCAGTTCTGCTCCCAGGCACTCGGGCTTTGCTCCCAGCCGTGTCAGCTGGCGTGCTGGGATGTAACGTCCCAAAAGAAAGTCACACTGTTGCTTTATGAACAGGGAGGTTTTAAATCCTCAGAGTTTAGAGGCTGGGGATTTTCTTCAGGAACATTCAGGCATGTACTTAGACATCTTTGTTCAATTTTTACATCATCTTTGAAATTTTCACAAATAGCCCAAGTCCCGTTATTTATGTTACATGGGCGCAGAATAAGCACCCCAGTAGTGTATTCACTGAGACTTACAGCTAGACCATATAAGGAGAAAAAATGTGTTTTCCCTGAAACCTGCTTTGGTATTTACTATAGAATGCACCCAGAGCTAAAATTTTTATGCTGTGCATGGATTTTATCACAGATAAAACCTTATTGTTCTAATGAGGAGAGTGCTGACTAAGCAAAGGATGTGTGAATCCTCATATCATGTCCTTCGTCTCACTGATCCTCTTGTCATCAGCTGCTCTGCCCACAAAAATATATATCACTCCTGCTTAGTGTATTCAAAGACACCCATCTGACAGCAGAATTTGTCCTGAGTTTTATGCTGCATGAGTCAAGTATTCTGTGGCCCTTCTCCAGGTACACATGGGGACAAATGTTCCCTGAAATGTGAATTTTCTGACTATGGGTGGTCTCAGTCACTGTCCACAGACACATTCAAGCACAAGTACCCGGCAGGGCAGCGGTATGTGCATGAAGTGTCTGCCTAGGGCTCTCTCTCAGTATGCCAAATGAAAGCGATTTAACACATAGTGCAACAGGAGAGTTACTGTGGTGGGCAGAGACGCAAGGAGCGAGCTGAGCTCCTCGTGCCTGTGGCTCAGCAGGGGGAGCAGCTAAATTTCACTATGCTGGCTTCAGGGTCTCCCGTGGACTTTCACTTGCTGCATCATTTTTGTCACATACGCTCCCTTCCCTCACCCCATGCTGATACTTGCTATGCACACTCCCAGGGCTTTACATCCAGGCTGAGGTGGTTTTGGACCTTCCTTGCTAGCCTTATGCCAGGGATGAGTTTCCCTGTGCAAACAAGATACTCAGTCCAATTTCTAGCGCTTTGCTTTGCTGCGACACAAAGTATCTTAACAGACTGGAGAATCTGATCCAGAACCTTATAAAGTAGCAGGAATATTCGGGTATATCCCAAAGAAACCATTATCACCGTTTTCTCAGAATGCAAGACAGTGGGATTACACTGTGCCCAATAATTCTGCACTTCATAAGTGATAGCATATTTAGAATACAGAAAAAGATTTTAGGGAAGAGTGGTTTGCTTTTAGCTCTTTAAGATAGCTGTTAACCAACAAAACTGCTGCTTTAAACAAACTCCCTTTACAAAGCAGTTTATGAGGATCAAGTTGCAAACCTCAAAATGATCATACTAAAAAATATAACCCTGAAAACTGGGTCTGGAAGGCAGCAAAGAATCTTCCTTTACAACATGGACGCTAATAAAAGAAACCGAAAATTGCCTATTGTCATAGCTTTAATATTAACACTGACTGCTTTGGCAAGCTTAAAAGACTGGACTGCACTATAAAACCTAAAAATGTCCTGGACTTGGAGTTGTTTACACAAAATATGAGGAGATATAAAGTTACAGAGCTGGGGGTTGGAAGAGATGGCTTTAAAACCATCCTCCGTGCACTGACGTCACATGGAAGCCAGCTGCTGGGATGATGCTGAACGGAACTGTTTTTCAGTTTGCAGAAGTTACGGAGTTACTCAAAGAGAGTTGCAAATGCTGCCCCAGTTGAAAGGTTGCATCTTGCTTAGCTTTCTTATTTCTTTTAAAGATCAAGATTCGCAGAACTGGATCCTGGCTAGCTATGCATTTCATTGCTTTCACTGCTGTTTAGAAATGGACTGAAAAACTTCTAAAGGATTTCTTATTCCATGAAAGGTATGGTTACGGTTTATTTTAAATCAGTGGCTTTGAACAGTTAAGAATAAAAAAGAAAGCAAATTACTCATGTGGCAAACAGTTATTTAAACATCTCTCTAATGTTATTTATATGTAATGTGGTGCTCATGTACGTTATATATGGTCTTTATTCTTAGAGAAAGACTCTTCACTAGTTCAGTCAGTTTCTTCAGAGCAGGCACAGATATATCAACAGAACAGGGATGACAGGTAGCATTGTGAGCACTCAAGTCCCTTTCCCTCTCATTCTTTCTTTCTCTCACTTCCTTTTTTCTTTCTTTTTATCTTTCACTCTTTCTCTCATTTATCTCTGCCTTCTCTCTCTCTCTCACTCTCTTTCACTCACTCGTAGTTTCTTTTTATGTATAAAATGCACGGTTGTGACACATGGTACACCGTTATAATTAAACAAATACATAAATTTACAATTTCCTTAGTTATCCAAAATACAGCACTGCTGGAAATATAATTTAATCGCTTTTTTTCCTGTAAAATCAAGGGAAGATTTGTGTATCTGAATGGCTGTGCACATCCAATCTAATTAATCTCTGTTGAAAAATAACATCTCAGCTGATGTCACTGCAGATTATTTTCAGAAGTTGATAGAGGTTGGTTGCAAACTATTTTGCATTTTTAATATGTGGATAGAAAGGGCACGGGTAAGACATGGGGGAATAATAATATTAGTATCAAATAGTTGCTTAAAATATTTTTTGCTTGAGAGGAGGGAGGGCTAAAGGAAAAGTTAAGGGAAAATGCAGCTGATGTAGACAAAATTGATTATTTGCTTGAATTTGATTGCTGTAATGAGCTTCTGACCTTGTCTAGGACATGCAGAAAGTGCCAATACTGCAAGAGCACAGATACTATCTGATACACACAGCAAATTATAATTTGGCATTTTACATCCATTTGGGTTGCTTAAGCCGTGTGAAATACCCATGGGGACATCTCAGTGCACTATACAGACAGAGGGTATACTACCAGGACTACAAATAGGATTTTATTGCTAGTAGGGAAAAAAACAAGCAAACACACACCCCCACCCCCATAAAAAAAAACCCCAAACATCAAGGAAAAAAAAGGGGAAAGAGTCACAGAAATAGGAGTTAAAACTCTCTGAGGAATTTATCCACTGTACAATAGCAGCAAAACTATATAGTCATCCAGCTGCTAACATCAATAAACATGAGATTTCATCTTAGAATTTATGTCAAGAGGAAATCAGACAAGCATAAGAAGCAATACAAGGTTTTTGTGGATCTTAGAGCTACAAGTGACTATCTGTAACTTCTGTAACTAACCTCTTCCAAGACTTGATTTCAGTTTGGTGGTCTCCAATCTCTCTTTATAATCAGAGTCCCATATGAAACAACTTGGACATTGTTAAGATGAATGCACACATGGCAATAGTAGTTCCCAGCACTAAGAAACCACCAGGGGCCTTTTCAGTGCTAATATGCATACTTGAAAGGAGTACATATTATATATTTATTTTTATATGTGTAAAAAAAATATGCTAGGTAGAATTGACTTTCTAGTAATATGCTGCTGATTGAAGCACGGTCATTATTACTAATAGTGCACTAGCAAAATCAGCATTTGTGCAAGTTGTAGACAGATTATGACTGCCTGTCTTGTTCATGACTTTACAGCGTTCATACATTTTTCTATTTCTTTCTGACATGTATTTGAAGGATTTTAGTGGATCAGAGAGTTGACTTTTGTTTATTTCTCAGGGATGTCTTGAAAGGTTATAAAGACATAAATGTAGCCAAAAAAAAAAAAAAAAAAAAAGAAAAGAAAAAGAGAAAATGACCGTACTAAAAATTGCAACCTTTGAATTAGCAAAGTGAGAAAGTATTGAAATGGTTTTAAAGCTTATTTTAGCAATAGATGTTTAAATTGCAGCAGGTCCTAAGTGCAGTGGAATTTTTCTGTAAGTTGTTTTTGGTCAACACTAACTGAAGTCTGGCACAAAGCTGAAACAGTCTCTATAGCCTGGCTGCCTTCCCTAAGAAGCCATGAGCAAACCAGTGCCTGACTTCTTTTGTGATGAGAATGCTGTGCTGTCTTTCAGCAGCTCTTAGTTTCAAGGAGTTTTATGTTTTTGTAAAGCTGCCCTGTATGTTTTTAGGCAGGTGGAAGAAGAAGGGTCTGAAATCTGTTTGTAGATAGTTGAGGGACAGATTGCCATTTCAGAGCTCCAAGGCAGGTGTGAGTCAGAGTTTGAAAGCGTAAGCTCCAATACCACAGTACATGGTGACATGGTTACATGGGCTGACAAGAGATGTTTGAAGAATAGTCAGCTTGTTCTCCAAGTCTTCCATCCAAAATTGCCTGGGGTAAACAGTTTTGCAACCCCTGAGTTAGGACTGGGCCCATGATGGGTGTCAGTTGAGAGATCCTGTAGCAGGACTTCCTATGACCCAAAGACCTGAGTAACCTGTTGGGCTTCAGCTGAGCTCTTCTGCTTACTTGTTCATGAAAGAAGCTGACTCCAAGTTTGGCACCAGCTTCCCAGTCAGCTGAAATAACGCAGACACTGGTAAGCAGTGATTACACAGTAGCCACAGCTGAATCAACAAGACCTGTCCAATAAAATATAGGATAGGGAAGAACTTTGCATGAAGCTCAAGAATTAATTTCCGCTATATCAATGAAAATGTGGGCGATAAAATGGGCAGTTCCTGTGAGTTGACAATCACTGACCATCAGTCAGGGAAATGAACAAATTCCAGGAAGGTAAACTGGGCCTACCCCTAGTTAACTCTCTGATAATTCATTTGCCTGCCCATACACTTGGTTTCTGTCAGGAGACCAAATCAGTGCAGAGGTATTTTGTGACTAGAACTAGATTCCATGTTCACCTAAGTAACACAACAGCTGGCTTTGGGAGCCAAAGTTAACAAATTAAAGTATCAATGTGTGTGTACCAGCTGTTATACCATAGGAGCCATCATAACTGAATGAATGTTATGTCGGCCTTGCTGGCATAGTAAATGTGCTGGTGGTAGTGGAGTTTCTATTGTAAAGCCTAAGATAGCAAGAGAAACACCAGGCCCATAAAAATCTGTAACTGTTTTGCTCCAAAGTCAGATGAACAGATCCAAAGTATTTCCCTTAAAATATACATATTTACTGGTTCAATTAATAATTTTTCATTCACAGATACTAAGATACTAAAGACTTCTGAAGGAGAAGGAGAAACTGAAGGACAAATTAGTTAAATAGTCTGAGAAAGGTTTTGGTAGATTTGAGTTAGTGCTGTTGGAGAATAGTTTCTATTTTTCCATATGCTGGTCCTGGAACTAACATTTATACATTTAGATTTGTAAACCCGATATACATGAACTCTTTATAGTGACCTGTAGTTCTTTATATAGTAGAATGATGCTTTCTACTGTATACGTATGTTTGTTAACTGTTATTAGCTTTCCTGTCCTGTTTTCCTTCATGTATGCTAAAGCATTCATATAGCCATGAGAATTTTTTGCATGTATCAAGTTTACCAAAAGAATGTCATAGTCTTTGTCATGCTACATGCATGTGTGAAAGAAGTGCATGAGCAAACATGATACCTTTATACTTGCGGTTGTCTTTTGAACAAACATAAAAATAGCTTTCACCCTCAAGGGCAGACGTTGCAGGATCCCAAGGTCCTGAAGTGCCATTCAATATCATGCAGACTCGAATTTCATTGAAAACAGGTTTATAGTGAAGAGTAATGGCAAAGATGCGAAGTGGCCACGGTACAGAGCCCGCTGTGGCAGACGTTCCTGAATTCTGTGACGCTGGATGCATGTCCCTCCTCCCCTTTCCAGATTGGGCCTCTCTGCCCTTGGGTTTGTGTCCTATAACGCTTAGTTCGTCCATATTCCAGTCACACTCCAGATATGTATCATGCAATCGTGTGATGCTGTCTTCTGCAAGCACATTTCAGTTAATTATTTTTGGGTTTTGCTTGGTTGTTTTTTTCCCTGAAAGCTAGAATCAAACACAAGTAAGACTTATTCTGATAAACTTCCAGGAAACATTCAGGGAAGAAAGAAAAAAAGCAGAGCTGTCTTCTTGCTGTTACACAGACTGTAACCATGGACCTGCGTAAACAACTGGAGAATACTGAGAGGAACTGGAATAAAGAGAAGATGGAATTACTGGAGAGATTTGACAATGAAAGGAAAGAATGGGAATGTCAATGGAAGGTCATGCAGAAGAAAATAGAAGAGGTACTTTTAAACAACACTCTGAACATTAACATTTTCACTTGGGGTGAAGTGACTAGGGGTCGCTTCAATTTTTTTTTTTTTTTCTGAATTATATCCTATTTCTTATCCATCACTGGGAGTTTCTAATAGCCAATGGCAGCATGCAAAGCCTGAGGTTAAGCAATATTTGCAATTGCTTATTATTTAACAGTCATGAATATGAAGCAAGAGTTTAAATGTCACTTTGTGTGAAGTTTGCTATGATATTGTTGGCTGTATATACTGCTGCCAGTTCTGCTGGGCATGAGCCATGCTGCTCATATTATATATGCTTTCTTCAAGTACGTGCTGAACAACTGCATACATGGGGTTTAGGAAAATGCATATTTAGTAACAAAAAATTTAGGTATCATAATTCTCTGGCAAAAAGGAATTAGATGGCACAGGTCTGCTGGGGTAAATGGTAATATTAAAAAGAACATCATACATTAAATGGTGCATGATACAGAGTCATTCTGTCTAGAACCTGCTCCATTTATGGACAGCTTTTAGTAGAGAAAACAGCTACAGTAAATAGCACGAAAGTCCTGACAACACTTGTGTTTACACATACTAAGAAACACTCACTCCCTGCCATTTCTAACGCATCTCCTTCCAGAAACAGTTAGGGTAATTATTTATTATTCTTTTATCCCCATATTGTCCCTGCAGCAGAACCCTCTAGCACTCTGTAATGCATAAATTGAGTCTGCCTTGGCAACATCTAGAAGCAAGTTTTTTCACCACTGAGCTTTCCACATTTTTCATTCTAATATACACAGGGAGTAGTTTTGCTTGCTCTCTGCCAACACCATCCTGTGGCTGAGCAACACAGGAATGTATGGCAGAGATTGCTCACATGAAAGTATGAGAAGGAAAATGATCAGAGCCAAATGAATTGCAGCCATGCACTGCCCTTTAAACCAGCCTGCAGCATAACTCCATAATGTCAGCTCTCTTATATTTTACCTGCAGTTCTTGCAAACTTTGGTACAATAGTCTTTGCCACATTTTGGGTTTTGTGTTAGGACATTTCTGTGCAGTCTTACCTAATTCCACTGCCAAGGTGAGAGTGCTTCAAAAATTAGTAATGTGATCTGTGTGTGTAGCTGAATTCCAGTTTCTTAGGTATATGAGCTGGTTTGGAATGACGGTAATGTGTTGTGAAAAGGCGTTCTGGCTATTAGTAGTCCTGACAATGGCAGCAAAGACCATGTTTTTTCCGTGTTCTTTATTAGCATATGGATTAGGAAAGCTTGACAGAGACAGAAAAAGAGATAAAGAATGGAATGAGGCTGAGGAGAAGAGAATGAAGCAAATCACTGGGTACTGCAGGACCAGACAAAACTGCATCCTAAGGTATCCTAAGGTCCTCTCCTAAGCTATGTCCATAGCTGCCCTTGATTTCAGTTGCCTGACAAAAGCCAAAAGCCACGTGGCTGGAGAAAAGGGGAGATACCTTTTAAGTGCCATCACCTGTGGAGGGATTTCCTCAATAGAACTTGTAGCTACCTTATCAGCTTGTGTTTTTAGTTGGTTTTCTCTAGCCCACCAAAACCTAACTTAATTCCTGGATTCCTCCAGGAAGACTTACATGGTTTTGGAGATTATATTGTTGAGTTATGAGGTGGTATCCTTCTTTCTTACTGCTATGCTGAGTCCATATGAGGCCCTCATTTCTTGGAAATTAAAAAGTTCAGCCCTCAGGTTCCATGAGCAGCTGGGCTTTGGGAGTGAAATCTGAAAACCCAGGATGAGGTCAAGTGTCAAGTCTCTGAATGTGAGAATGCTTATAATCCACAGCAGTACCCGTGAAATGGCCACGTGTTCTTCATGTTGTTATTCTTTTTTACTGTCCTTCCAAAAGCTATTGTGATGGCCTTGTGCACTGTGAGAGAGCAGGCAGATGGCTGTTCAGAGGTGCCTGCTCTGTGCTTTCTTCATAAAACCAAGTTAGGAATGAATGTTTATAAAGAGCCCTGGGATTCTTGGCACTGGAAATGATACTGTAAGCAGAAGAGGTTTTTATGATGTTGCTATTTTTTCTAATTTATAATTTATCATAGTTCCCTAGCTTGAATGTGCTGGGTGACAGGAATTAACACCTTTTCATTTACTAATGAAGCCACTGGATCTCAGCAGATAGCATGAAAGAAGATAAGAGGGTGACAGCGCATTGCCAAATAATACCATTCTGCAGTACTATCACTCCAGTCATAGGGGAGAATTCCACTTGCCTGAGAACCAGAGGAGTCTGCTCTAGTGCAGATGGCACTGTATGTGATGAGAATTCACTTCCCCTCCTTAAACTAATATATTTTAACAGGCTGTAACATAGCCAGAGCCCTCTCCCTCCCTCACATTCCCTCACATTGCACACCCATCAGATGGGGCCTGTGTCCACCACATAGTGCACTGATATTACTTGGAAGACAACTGTACAGCTTCTGGCTCAAGGCAGGCCCATTGACCTCGTGAGATCTCTTCCAGTCCCATCCTGTGGGTGGAAGCCATACATTAAAACGACGGCAATGAGTTTGTGAGTGGTAACAGCCCCTTCCTCATCCTGTGACAATAACGGTCTCTGAACTATCACACTGTGTGACTCAACACTTTTCTACTAACACATGTATAAAATCTTTCTACTTGGTGCTACTCAGTGAAGCATCATTCAAAACAGAAGATGAATATGTTCTTTTACCATAAAGTTCATCACAGTACCATGATTTAATAGAAGGTTCTATGTTTTTTTCAGCTTTACCAGGAGGTAAAACTTAGAAGGGAGAGCAATATGAACGTCCATGATAATAAGGCCATTCAGAGCAAGGTGCTGCAGCTGTCCATGCATTCCCCTACTTCAGAAGAGAGCGGCACAGTGGAGCTGAACTATCAACACAATGTGGCAAATGACATGATGGAAAAAGGGGGTTTGCTCAGTAAAACAGGACATGAATGTAAAGAAACCAGAGCCAAGAGCAGAAACAATACTCCGTTAATGGACAATCTGGCCTTTGAGAACCATGAGGAACCTGAAGACAGCCTCAGCATCAAAACTTCCAAGAAAAATGCCAAGAATTATATTGGTGATCTCAATGTAGTAAGTAAAGTATGAGCATGTTTCAGTTACAAGGGTGAGGAAAGTACTGAGGGCTTTGGCCTGCCAGATTAACCTAAAGAACCGATCTCCTTGATTTTAGCTTTCCAGCAAGGCACTGTCTCTACTTCCTCCTCGGTTTGCTATTGATGAGTGTCTTCTCACTGTTTAAATGTGTTAACAGCATGCTCTTTACCTCTGTTCATAACCTGGGGGCATTTTTGTATCTTTCCTGGTGCTACTTTCCTCTGCTGTGAGTCTTAAATGCAAATCATCACAAGTTTCAAAATAATTCTGGAGATGCCATTTAAAAGGCTTATATTAAAGGACTGTTTTTATATTTATAAAGGCTCTTAAAGAACTTGCTAGAGTCAGTGAAGAATTATGCAGCTATCAAGAGGAAATTCGAAAGAAGTCCAACCACAGAAGGTAAAAACATGTTTGGACTCTTTATATTAGAGGAAGAAAATGAATGATGAGACTGTGCTCCTGTTCACTTTGAAGGGGGGTTTGCTCCTGAATTTATTAGGAATTGGGCAGTTCCTATCCTCCTAGTGTTTCAGACCTCAGCGTAAAACATTCAAATGAAATATACTGAAATATGATACAAGGGCACGTTTTACTAGCAAAATGGAGTTTATCTATAGAACCTACAAAATTAAATTAGTATTTATATGAAACAAAATTGTACTTGTTTCTAATGGCTATATAGAGGATTGGGAAAGTGAACAGATATTTCTGTCTGCCCTGGTCCCATTTCCATGAAGTTCTATACAACACTGTATGGGGTTTTTAGGCTGGGAGGTTTCTTAGATTAAGGCCAGATGTAGCCTTAAGTGTGGGGGATGTGTCAGGGACTGACAATCCAAGAGTGCAAAGAAGATAAGAGAAGGAAGAACAACCATACATTTGTACTACTGGAAAGATGGTAAGCCATACCCTGAAAAGTATGGCAAAAGAACATTCTGCCAGCTGTTAAAAATTCAATGTTCATGGTCTCCTTTAGCAAGCTAAACACCAGTCTTCCTCTCAAGTTGTGCAGGAATTCTCAGAAGGTAAGACTGAACCCATGGTGTAATAGGGTGCACACCATGAGAGATTGAGAAAAACTATGTCTCAGCTATGCTGAGACCCCATGGAAGTCAGCATCATGGCAAGCTCTTCTCAGATGCTCCCAAAGAGCCGAGGGACTTCTTACGCTTCCCCATGCAATCAGTTGGCTGTCTGTCACTAATTTATTCTTGTAGCTGCATTAGTCTTTGTATCTTTAAAGCAAATAGATTCATAGTTGATGCATAGTTTCTAAATCCTGGCTGAGAAAGGTGATTTTTTAACAGATCTCAAAAGACACATTTGTACTGTCCTGTGTAATGTTAGGAAACCTACACAAGGGATGCACTATGTCCTAAACCTTTCTTCATTCAGGTCATAGTCAGGTAGACTTACACTGGAGTCATTAGAACTCACAAGGTCCCACTGTCCTTACTGTAGGATAGGTAAGAAAACAAGCAATCATCTACAAAAACTCAGAAAAAGAATTTTAGTGGCAAGGGAAAGGAATACAAGATTCCCTTTGTTGAGCTTTCTTTGAATTCTTCATGTATGTTTCAAATCCGCTCAGTGTATCAGCTGCAGCAAAACTGCTCCCAAATCTTTTTAAGCAGCCAGTGTTAAAACACCTGCTCATGGGGAGAATACGTCCATGTTGAGGCCCCTTGGGGAATACTCTTATTGCTCATCCTTAAACCACCTGTCCTTTTATTTCCAGAATGAAGTCACTTCCTTTCCTGGGGGAATTTGAGGAAACCCAAAACACAGTTATTCTGCCTGAGATGAACCATGTGTCCAGCAATGAATCACAGACTTCAGTTGCTTTTGAAACAGAGGAACATAATAATAGGAAGAATCTGATGAGCTCCACCAAGGCTTTGAAGGACATGTCTTATGGTGGTCTTACTGGTGACAGAGGAACAGATTTCAGACCTTGGCAAAAGAAAGAAGCTCCACCAGTTCCTCCACGGAGCACTTCTCGGCACCTAACAAACTCACTTTCTGCAGTTGTACAGCTTTCTGAAGCACCAATAAGAGATCCAGGCATCAAAAGCAATTGCAAGACTCAGGACTGTAGGATTGGAAGGAAACTGATAAATCTTTCACCTATAAACCAGAATGAAACTGCAACAGCCTGTGCAAATGAAGGGCAGGCTGTGAAAGGTCCTGTGATGGTAACTGCTGCAATACCTGTAACCAAAAATGAGTGCAATGTACCAACAAGTTTCTGCCACAACACGTGGGCATATGATGTGGGCAAACTTGGAAAAGACAACAAAAGTGAACCTTCCCCACTGTCAGCCCAAAAGAGTTGTTCAGATGGAAATATGGCCCAAAGCAACAAGATGCACCAGAAACAAAATCCCAAGTCTCACAGCAGCCCTTACTACAGTAATGACTTTTATGCCCCTGCTACCCTGCACAATGATCTTTTGGAAGACTCTAGGTATACTTTGGGAAAGACCCAAAGAAACGAAACTTTAGCAGCAAAGATCGATGAGTTTAACCGGACTGTATTTCACACAGATAAACGTAACAATGCTTTGCAAGAAAACCAGGTGCCTCGAACAGCATCAGAAGATCACAAACCCTGCGGCCCACTGTGTGACTCTGCTTCTAGCAGGACAGAAACTGTAAATACGTCTTGTCTTTCAAACCCCAAATTCTCTGCAGCAAAGGAGCAAGAAACTAGCAACCCCAGCAAAGCTGTCAGAATGACAGGTCAACAAAAGCAAATAAACGGACTTCCAAATACTAGTGGTTATAGGCACATGCTTCATGAGCATGACTGGAGACCAAGTAATTTATCCGGTCGCCCGCGTTCAGCTGACTCAAGGTCGAACTATGGTGTTGTTGAAAAGCTTTTGAAAAACTATGAAAAATCAACAGTGACTTCTCCATGTAATGCAAAATGCTGCAAAGATAAGTGGACACAGGCAAGTTCTGAATTCACCGATGGGGGTTGTGAGACATTGAGTCAGTATTTAGAAATGCTCCAGATTGAGCAAGGGAAGCAAGAATTTCCGAGGAATGCAGCCAGGCATATTGGGCAGCAACTCAAGCAAGGAAAAGAGAGACAGAAGTTACCAGAGGTAAGGTTCATAAGAATGGCAAGAATAAAATAATTCAGTTTCAAACCAAGCTTCAGATTCTAAAATGAGGCAGGCTAATATGATATTGTAAACAATTATGTAAAAATAGACACTTTAGTGCAGGATCTGGATGAATCAGGAGTATTTCTTCAGAAGATAATACAGTTGTGGGAGGGCAGAAGCATGTAAGTAAGAATGACCAGTGAAGAGGTGTGCCAGATTCTGATCTCTGCTGCTGTTGTGTAAAGCTAGATTTTAACTGCAGTGCAGCTATTCAAGGATTGAACTAGTGAGAACTGCACTCAAGTTTTAACTCCCTCCCTCCTCCCTTTAGCAGACGAGTTATTTCATAAGCCTTCCCAAAAGGCTTAAGCACATTTGGCTGTGTCAAAATCCTAGAGGGCTTAGATAGGATTCTTCAGCATCCAGGGTGCTCCTTGGTTCAGGATTTCCTTGGAACTGCCTATGAGAAGGGGTATTGTAGCTCCATAAAGTTTCCAGTAATAAAGTGAGCTCCTCTTACTCGTCTCTCTGTTCCAGGCTTCTCCTATATATTCAAGCATAGGCTCACAGAAACAGAAGAGTATGGCATGACTAATTAATTTAGATTTGGCTGAATTTTATTTGCAGAAGTTTAGAAATATTGCCTTTGCCAACATTCTTTCTTAATGAAAAGAGAAACAGAGTGTTTTGAAAAAACACTATAAGTTGCAGGTTCTGTAAAAGGCCACAAAGAAAGAAAATAATTTTTCCTGAAGAGCTCCTTGGCCAATGAACACAAAGAGGTATGTCCCTTAGCGTCTTAGAAAAGAGAAGGCAAATGTGTTTGGAGCTGAGAAACTTAAATGGGTTCAGACTGTCAGCTGGCGTGCTTTAAATGGTCACAAATTCACAGACTTCAGTGGAGCTATGTGGATTTAAACAGCTGAGAATCTGACCATGCAGATTTTCTTCTGCTTGTCTTTCTGACAGCCTTGCAATGATGCAACATCTTGCTTAGCAGACACATCTTTACTACAGCACAGAAAGAAAAAAACATGAAGCTTCTGATTTCTTTTTCATCCAATGAACTTCTAATAGGAAAACAAATTTTCATCAATGAATATGTAGGGAAGAAATAATGACTAGGTAATGACTGAGTTGATGTAATGCCAGAATAACTTTACTAAGCCAGTTGGATTTTTTTTCTCCATAGGCTCACACTTCATGTTGTCATTTCTACCTGTACAAACTAAGTGTAGAATATTGCCTGGTTAGGGGGTACCATTTTAGGTCCAGCAGCATTCACGTCACAAAGATGTAAAGAACTACACATGGCATGAGGCATTTGGTTTATTTTCATTATTTCCAATTTACATCACTGTAGCTGTGATCAAAATCTGTTGGTTTTCCTGTGTATATAAGGCTCTGCACATAGATGTGACACTGCATTAATACATAACCATTCTGAATTGGTTACCCAGTGTAAACAGCTTCATGTTGCACTAATGGAAACAGAGTTCTTAGCAAGATGTGACTGCTGAAATAGGTTCTGTCAAAAAATACCTGAAAAGTATGTAGATCATACTCCAGTAACGTACGATGGTATTCTGACTTCTACGTTTAGAACACTATACAGTGTTCATTGACAAAAAAAACTTCCAAAAATGAAAAGAAATGAGAAGTGAATGTCAGTTTTGGCTTGCATTAACGTTTTATACCTTTCCTTGTGTCTGACACTTGTCTCCATATATTTTAAACCACAACCAATGTAAGAATCCCTATACATAGAAATAGCTGTTCTTTTGCATTCTGCACATTACTGTGCTCCTTTTAATAGCTTCAGCCACCTGTTCTGAGGTCACGCCAGATGTCTTCCTACATTTCCGCTGCATTCCACAAAAGCCGTAACTTGTTAAAGCAAGGAATTTCCTTTGTATCCTAGATATCTGTGCCAGCTAAATGTTCAAGTGGGAAGGGTTTCTCCCGGCCCGCTCGGCCAGCAAATCGACGCTTACCTTCCAGATGGGCATCCAGATCACCATCAGCACCGCCTGCTGTGAGAAGAACGGCATACAACTGCTCTGTCTCCTTTCGGTCAGAGACCTCAGTAGTCTGAACCCAGAGCTGGGTTGGATGGTGTTGTGAAAGCTCTACGCCTCATTATAACTGTGTTGGGTATGTGTTATAGCAACCAGTTCTACACCATTGTATCTTGTCCAAGAGTGACCCCCACCACATGCCGGACAAAGCGTTTTGAATCTTAGGTCATCATCACCATGGTCTTCAGTGTTTTTATTGAGATGAAATAACTATACCCCTGGTTTTCTCTGTTTTTTTGGTAATAGCTCATAAGGAATTTCTTTTGAATGGCATCTTCCTTAATTTGCCAATCAATTTTGAGTTGAAACAATGTATAGTGCTGTATATTCCGACTCTTCTGCAAACAGCAGAACGTAAAGCTGTATGCATGATCATGTGTTCGTAGGTGCATGTGTTGGACTAGGAAGTATACAGGTCTGTATTTAGAAGAGACAAACTGTGCTAGTGTTGACATTGAAATTACAACCTATATGCCTACATATATATATACTTTGTGTTTATTTTAAAAAGTTTGAAATATACAGTCCTGATGACATTTATATTTTGTATATCTTTTACATAGGTTCACAGGTGTAGTATTTAATGTACAAAAACTAAATATGCATTTTTGTGACTGATTGCAGCGATAATGCCTTGCACAATATGTATCTGAAGCAGACTAGCTTGACTGATTTGTCAGTCGTGCTTCATGGCATCCTCGTTCGGTTTCCTAACCCTTATGATGCTAGGTCAAAATACCCAAACATATTTTTTCTGAATTAAAATATTATATGATTTGTAATACATTAGCCTTTTTCAGCACCAGAGACATTCCTGAAATGTTCCAAGCCCTCTAAAAAGCTTAAATGTGCCATTATATATATAGCATACTGTAAACACTTCGGTAGTTCCTACTAGTGTAACATACAATTTATGAAGGGAAGAAAAGGGTTGTATATGCTCAATTCTGTAAAACTTATTTTTCCTTCTAGCGTTATACTTTGAGGTTTGGCAAAGTCAGATAACAATGGACTTGTTTACTTTCACCCAAGGCAGGAGAACAAGGACCGTTGTTCCCAGTGCTGCAGCCACACTCCTTTTTTACTCTTCTCCTAGACTAGAGTGCCTGAGCCACTTGCTAATTTACTGCTCCCGGACTGACTCATGGCAGTCAGTTATGAAGCTTCCTTGCACTCTGGCAACAAGCTGCATCTAGTACGGAAATATTGCATCAAGGTATGATCACAATAGTGCCCGAAATCCTAGACACATGGCGTTGGAAGTATGTTTTTGCCATCACTTGACTCAGTATTGTGGGCCATCTGAATGACGTGCACAGAGCCTGGCTTTTTCCTTCCCACAGCGTGAAAGAAATACGGATGCTACCCAGACTCTTGCTGAACTTTCAGAAAGACAGTGTCCTTCACCCTGGAATTTTTGCACCCTTCTCTAGGCTGTTGCTGGATGCATAGTGCGGTAATGATGATAAATGTTACCTTTAAACAGCATGTCTAGGTTAAAAGGAGTAAAGAGGCACTTCTTCAACATCAGCCTGATCTTGTCTTGCAACTTTTCTTCTTCTCCTGGAGAAACATAGTGTGTTCAAAGGAATTTCAAAAATCATCCCAGGATCCATTAATGTGCACATCTTCTTACATGAATGTAAAAAGGATTTCAGAGAGAGTGTAGGCTTTTGTCCTAGTGAATTGTATATGTGGCAATATAGGGAAAATTAATTGTGCTTAATTTGATAGTGATCTATTGTTCCACTCCAGTCCTGTTGAGAATCCACACCTTTTTCATTCTTTTTAGGGCCTTATTCTTCTTTCCTCTGCACAACTTTGTTTCGCAGAGAGAGAAAACAGGAGGCCATCTGTTCTGAGCAATATAGTCTGTATGGTAGTATCAGTAAGTGTTCAGGCATGCCAGTATTGGAGCAAGCAGGCATTAGAGCCATAAATCCCACCTTATCATGCCATTGTGGCTGCCTGCATGGCAAAAACACGCTCAGAGTAATTTGCCCAATCTAGACTTCTGGTCCTTTCTAGGTGTGAGTGGTGGGAAAATCCCACAATACATGAAGGCTTCAAACAGATCAACAATTCATCAAAATTTACTCATATATTATTGCAAAG
Organism: Pelecanus crispus; assembly: GCF_030463565.1. Classification (NCBI taxonomy): domain Eukaryota; kingdom Metazoa; phylum Chordata; class Aves; order Pelecaniformes; family Pelecanidae; genus Pelecanus; species Pelecanus crispus. The sequence continues at coordinate 71,560,318 of NC_134645.1, forward strand.
TTATTACTGGAAAAGATACAAGGACAGAAAATCTTGAAGAAAATTTATACAGTTTGGATAGAGACAAAAATCTGTGTGCTTGAGTGAAAAATCAGGAGTACTATAAATTTGCCTGTTTGCCCTAATTTAGAGATTGCACTCCATTAACTTCCTTAGAACTAGAAAAATTAGAAATTATTCATGGTGAATTTGGAACATAGCTTAAGATTCTAGCTAACTGTGGAAATCAGCAAACCAAAATGCCTTGCAAATTGACCTTTTAAATGCCTAAGTAGCTGAGCAGCTTTAAATGCCTAAGGCTGAGGAAAGGGTAATATGAGAGAATTGTAAAAAAATACGGTTCTTAATTTCAGTCACTGTTGACTGCAGTAAAACTTCTTTAAATTACCTTCATGGTAAAGTTAAGCCGTTTTGTTCTGAAAAATGGTGGTGCACTTTTGTTTGAAGTATGTAACTATGAAAGTGTTTCCCTTGATGAGTCAGTGGAGGTGTTTCTTTAGTTCCCTTCAGTTTCTTTGATCGCCTTTGACATATATCACATTGTTGAATAACAGAGAAAGGATCAAATATCTAAAACATTCCCTGATGTATGTAAGTTTAATGAACAGAAGGTTTTTGAAATAAACTAATAGGTCAAGGACAAGTCCATTTTGTCAAGATTTTCTGTGTCCGTCTAATTACAGACATTGGTTGTGATGCCCAAAAGTATCAAAACTGGTGATTTTGGTCTGCAGGTGGCTAGTTGGACATACCAATTTTAGAAAATTGCCACTGACACTGTTTAAATACTCTGTTCAACTGCACCCATAACAGGGCCAGTGCACTGTGGTAAATTCTTTCGTTCGCAGAATTGTGATTACTGAACCATAGTAATGGCTTTATTGCACTTATTTGCTATAGGGAGAACAGCTCTTTCAGGTTCCTTCATGTTATCTCTGACAGGAAAACATAGTTACCTTGGAAGCTCTGAAGCAAGAGACTTACACACACACACACACACACGCAAGAACCACAAATGATCTAAGTATAACTTCACCTTTCTATTAATCCTAGTGTCACCTATGGAAGCAGTGATTTTTGTAAGCCTGTTTTTAAAATAGGTTTTTAATATTATTCCTCCATATGCTGTCTGAAGTCTTAATGCAGATGTAGGCTGTTCTTATTTGTCCTCTGAAGAAGTCTAAGACTCTCTTTATTGCTTGTTTATGGGCTTTAGTACTGAAATAAATGCAAAACTCCTTGCACACACAGAGTCAGCTGCCCATTGAAATGGGGATGTCACTAGGCATCAGCTGGCTGGTCCTTAGTTGACAGAACGCATCCCTCATGCTGGGAGATGGAGCCATGATCTTTCCCTGAGACCCTTTTAGGGAGGAGCATGGCAGGGTAGAAGCACATAGAGAAGAGTCAGACCTTATCTATGAATGCCAACATAGCAGGCTAGAAAACTGGCCTGACTCCGAGCCTCTGCTAGAGGCAGAAGGAGCAGAGGAAAAAAATTTCCTTTAAAACCTCTGGATATCATTCCTCAAACTCAGAGTACGTTTCCACTAAATGTTTTGTCTTTCCAGTGTTAGCGATAGACTTCTTACGTACCTTTAAAATGTTGCTGAAGGGATGAGCTTTGCTTGTTCTCCAGCAACGCCACAATTATCTTTCACTATTACACATACTGTAAGGGAGTTAGCTGTTATATATAGCAAAGAATTGGCAATCAGTGTAATATAATTTTCCAGAGAATTCAGAGGACCAATTTATTTCTCCAGTTGTCAATTTAAAAAATTGTTTCTGTAAATAGGGATTTTGTATCCAAATGGCTTCAACAGCATTTTAGCAAAGATCTACAGGAACCCAGCAGGCAGGCCATTTCCCTTAGAGTTTTGTTATTTCTGGACCAAACCTGAATTTCCTAGCATGCAAGAACTTAGGCAATTCTCACAGTGCTGCTACGCAAAGAATTTCTTTGGTTTTGAGATCTGTAATATACAACTCTAGCCATTATACTGCTGATATTCTCTATTGGACTAATCTGTAATGGTGTCTTTGGTTGTATGCATGCTTTTTAAACTGGAAGGCAGAATGCATTTGCTCTAAATGCACTAAATCAAAGCCCCTTGTTGCCTCTCGCCTTTCCACCCCTCCTTGATTCCCAGTGGATGTATATTTTTATGTGGTTTACTGCCATTGGTCTATATGTATATATCACACCACAGGACTTTCTAACTGTACTGGAGTCAAAATATTTTTTGGACAGCCTATTCTAAAAAGTGCTGATATTACTATTGCCATTCACAAATATATTAGATCTTGATCTATTGTTTTGCATCACTGAAAATGCATTTTCTTCATCAACTGTTAGTGGCATACTTTATACAAAACCTGTGCTCTTGTTTTGAAATGACGATTCATCTGCTTTTGAGGTTTGCTTCTACCCCTCCCCCTTGCACCTTTTCTGTTTTGCAAAGTATCTGCATCAGCAGAGATGTGTTTCTGATGTGTATGGTTGATCCAGTTGCTGTGTGGCTATGGGAGCTCATACCTAAGGGTGCCTTGCTAACTATGTTACTCTAAAAAGAATTGTATCAGAATTTCCATGGAGTAAGAGAGATTGAACCCTTAATATGATCGAAGTGAAAGTGTGCAAATAAAAATCAGAAAGCAAATAGAAGAATCAAAGAGGAGGGTGCAACACTTGTAGTAAATGTTGTGGCTAGTTCTTTGCTTCTGATGGAAGCTCCCTCTGTGCTGCCTACTTCACACCACCTAAAACTTCCAGTAATGTACTGTCTTCTTTCAGTCAGCATCTTTGTATGTACGCTTTTCCTGCTCTGTGAGCCCATAATAGCAAGAGGTACTGAAAGGCTGATGTTAGTAATGTCAGATTAGTACCAGTCCTTCCCATATTTGATGGTATGGTGGTTATTGAAGAATGTTTCAGTTGTTAATCCTTTCTGTGGCAGCAGTCAGTTTTACCGGGAGGTGCATGATGGTGCTCACAGCATGAACATTATGGAATGTACAACATATTGTGTCTTCCACTCACGCTGGATTCCCAGCACTGCACAAGGGCACACTCTGTCACACTGCTGATGTGGGAGATTCCTGGAAGATAAATGTGAACCAACCTTGTGCTTGAGTTCAACAAGAGCCAGACTGTACCTCAGCTCCACTGGTTGTGCCAGGCAGCATGACCAGAGTACAAGCAACTTTAGTCCTCAGTACAGGATGCTTTTTACTGCACTGGGACAAAAATACAATCTTACGGTCTTTTCTGGAAGGATGGATGTTTTTTACCACACTGGGACAAAAATACAATCTTATGGTCTTTTCTGGAGGGATGGATGTTTTCTCCACACTGTGACAAAATTACAGCCTTACGCTTTTTTGCAGAGGGATGCCCTTCTCTAGGGACAGCTGGGGAACAAAGGAGAAGTAGAACCTGTCCTAGGATGGGGCATCTCCTGAATTTGGATCAGATCCATTTCATGTAGTGTTAAATCCCACACTACTTTTGAGGGAAAAGAAAAATGAAAGAAAAAAAAAAGGGGAGTGCAATATACCAATTAGTGTTTATTCTTATAAATTTCCACAGTATCTATCCAGGGGCTGTTGGTTTATGCCTTTTCTCTAGCAACCGCAGTCTACAATGTTTTCTGCTTAAGGGTCCAGAGTTTGATTCTTCCTAGTGGTGCATGTTTGTGTGTATATGGCCAAGATTCACTGAAAATGACACTACAGGGGAGAGTCCATACATCTTACACTTTTAAATCAGATTATCTAATGTGTGAGCCCAAAATATACTGCCCTATTGCATGAGGTAATGTTTGCCTTTACTATGGAGTAGATGTGATCCCAAAATGAATTGGGGGGAAGATAGCAGGCGCTGCACAGATATGTCTAAGGCATGTAATACAGGTAAGCAAGCTGTACTGGGTGATATTAATGGGTGAGCTAAAATCCCTTGACTAGTCACCCCAATAAAGCCAGAGGTTCTTTAGTATTCGGTCTCAGTGGTTGCATAGACTTCTACTAACTTGCTAACGTGTCACAGGGATCTTAATGTTAAGGAGTCTGGTTTTGATTGCCCCTCCAACTGGAGGTATGCCACTGCCTGTGGCAGATGTGCCTGCATAGTCTTTTGCCAGTACCCCTCAAATTTCCCTGAAGTAGTTTACTGCAGCTAGAAGAATTTCTGGCATCACCAAATCATATTCACAGTAGAAAAGGACTTTCATTAAAGAAAATTGCACTCATACGTGAACTCTGCCAAGGTGACGCTGCCAGCTGGCATGGTGACACAGAAAATCATACTGAGTTTTACTTCTGCATCACGAGATATCTGCAGCAGGTCAGCTGCTCTGGTACCATATATGATGTAGAGCTGCTTAAGATATTATTGATGGAAGTGCACCACAGACAGATATATGAATCATAGAATCGTTTAGGTTGGAAAAGACCTTTAAGATCATGCAGTCCAACCATTAACCTAACACTACCAAGTCCACCACTAAACCGATTAAGGGTACAGTAATAATTTCATGTTTCCTGGCTTGGTGGCTGGATTATTTTTTTAATGAAAGTAAAAACTAGGAATCATTAAGGTTGGAAAGGATCTCTAAGATCATCAGTCCAACCATCAACCCAACACTACCATGCCCACTAAACCATGTCCCAAAGTGCCACATCTACCCCTTGTACATATGTGTACATATGATCTGCTTTTTTCTTTGCAGAAACTTTCTAGTTTCCACAAAGATACTCTGATTGTTTTGGGAGTTTGGGATTTTTTTTTTTTTCCAAATTCACCTGAAGGCAGTTAAGCTACCCAGGCTATTGCTGGTAAGAAGTTACACAAGAAGTTCTTCTGAAACCAAAACATCTACTCAGAGAAGTAGCTGGCTACCAAAGGAGGTAAGATGTTCACAAGCTGGCTCGTACACTGTCACACCTCCTCTGTGTGTGTGAGTGTATATATATATATATGAATGACACATCTTAGGAACTTTTCCTCCAGGAAGTCCCACAGTGTCCAATGCAGCTGGTTTTGCTGTAAGACACCATTTACAGTGTATATGAGTACCACAGTCAGACACATAGTATGTACAGGAAAATGATATCTAATGTTGTATGTAAACAGACTCCTCCCAAAGAATGGTACTGAAATGCTTTACATTACAAACAGCATGTGACTTAATGGGATCCAGCAGTTTCTGAAAGCCCATTTTCATATAAGTACATGCAATCAAATCTTTTAATGAAAAAAATGTGCTCATGCATGTCACCTTTTCCTTCCAAATATTGTAAGCCTACCTTACAGCTCTGATCCTGATTTTGCCTCTTGTACTACAGAAAAAGAAAAAAACCAAAGTGGAAATAGAGATAGTCAGAAAAATCCTCTAGCTTAGGCACTGCAAAATGACTGGTACTGGCCTCCCTGTGCATGGTTATGAGACTTTGCCAGCTTAAGATTAAACAATGTTGTCCATGCAGAGAAGCTGACCTTCCATTTCTCCTCTCTGTAGTTTTACTCCTTCTACCCCTTCCTTCTCTCTCCTTCCATCTGGAGGTGAAGATTCAGCCACCCAAGGAGAAGAGAAATAGGCCTGGTAAAAACAGCTGCCTGGATGCTTCTCTTCACTTTCCAGCTTCTCTTCCACAGGCCTCCAGACCTGCAAAACACATGACATTTCCACGGAGCAGCTCTGAGAAGCCAGAGAAAGATGCCTTTTGTGGTCTTTCTGCAACAAGCACTAAAGCAGCCAGTTTGGGGCCGAATAGTTTTATGGGGGTTTTTTTGCTATTGTAGTGTGGAGAAAGCTTTTGCCTCTTCTGTGCGGGAGTCTGTCTCCCTCTCAACCACCTCTTGGATGGGTTTCTGCAATTTTAATTCATTTTACAGCAAAATTTCACAGCAGTTTGGACCGAAAGTGAAGAATTCCTCATTCTCTGTTGGAAGTTAGCCAAAAGCTGAACTAGATGTACAAAGGGCCAAGAAGAATTTAAAACTGTTCAAAAATCTCCAGCCAAAGTGATCTGCAGTCAGCCCACCAAGGTTTTTAGAACTGAACTGTCTCTTTAAGCTTGGCTCAGGGAAATAAACCAACTTGTTTCTGTTGTAGTGAGTGGAAAGTGGATGATGAAAGTAATTTGCAACATTCAGAAATGAAGATAGCAGTGGTCTGGTGATTTAAGGAGCACTATGCTGCTTGTACAGCTTCCTATGAGTAGTTACATGTTAGATACTCTGTTTTTCCTAGGATGCCATTCAGTGCCAGCCCATGTCTTTTGGTCTACACTGTTGTGTTTCATTGGAGGTATACATTTAAATATGTCTGGGAGAACCAGGCTGATGTAATGCTGGCAACACCATCTCTGTGACCTGCAACATTTGAGAAAATCAAAGCTCACGAACTCAGAGTGCCTACTTTCCTTTTACGTCTATACACACACAAATATATACATATCATGTGTATATATACACTGATCAATTTTTTTACTGTTTCCTTCTTGCTTTTGTGCTGTCACTCCACTGTATGGAAACAGCAACAGTGGGGCCTGTACACAGTTAAAATCAGTCTTAGCTAAACTGGAACAAACAGTGGCGTTACGCTAGACTCAGGATCCCAAACAAAATCTCAGTGAAAGGAAATGTTGAGACATTTTAGGGTAGGGAGATGAACCAAATCATTTATCATTCATTTCAGCTAAAGCAGTCCTAATCCTTTCTCATGCTATTCTGTTCAAACATTATAGGTTTGCAGCTGTTTTTACAGGGCCAGTTTGAGTATATTCATATTTTTCCCCACCTACATTTTCCTGTGATTTGGAGAAAGACAGGCTGTAGAAAAATGACTTTGAATAAGATTGAAGATTTCCCAAATTCAGGATGATTGGATTTGGTTCATTCACTTGGCACACAATGGTCAAATGTAAACTGTGTCTGACTGGAATTTATCGAAAGTTGGAAAGGAACTGAGTCTTCAAATTCAGACCTTTGGTTTAGTCTAATTGCTCCTTGAACCTCCCTAAAATCCAAAAGCAAATCTCAAATTAATCTGCCAGTCCTGGTACCTCCCACAGAGTTTGAATTTTGAATGACTGCAGAGAGAAACTTCAAATTTTACATGCATGTGTAAGTTATCATCAGCGTCCAGAGACTATAATGAATCTCAAAGCACTTCATGCAGCTCAAAATTTCCTGCTAATATTTCACACTGGTGATCTCCACTCTAGCCTGTAAGACCAACTGTATAAAAGCCATGAACCCCAACACCCACAGGAGAAAGAACAACAATGAAAACACCAAAAAATCCCATAGAAAAAAGTCCAAGCTCCAGCCACACCTGGAGGAACAATGAAGCAGATACCAGCTTTGCTGCACAGGCTTCTGCACTGATGACTTAATGCCATAGATGGATGTGGAAAAGGAGTGGTCTCTTCCTCTTGTACAGAGGATGATTAGAGGGACTTCTCTGTGTTCATAACTGGATTCCCAGGTTTGCACCAACTTCCCTGACAGACAAACAACCGGCAGAGCTGAATTGAAATCAGCTCTGGTGCAATGAGTGGATACTGATGTAATTAGTCATCATCTTTGTTCCAGAACTCCTTGCTGTTACTACTGACCAAGAAAAGCAGGAGGCAAGAAGGGTCTTCTTGCCACCCATAGCAAATTTAGGATTGTGGAAGGGTGAATCTTACAGCGTTTCTTTTCCTAAACACAGTAAAAAACCCAACAGCCTCACTTCTACTCTTTCTGAAATGCTGTGTGTACACACCTAGTCACTGTTGACTAAAACGGTTTCTCATGACAATGATAGTACCCACTGTTGACTGAGTATCATGGAAAAGGCCAGCTGCAGCATGTCAGGAATAAGGAAATGCCATTCTTGAATTTCTTATTTCTTTGGCAGAGACACAGAGGATTTGGTATTCATTACACACACAGCTTTTAGCTTTCAGGTGGATCAAGAGGAGAGGGCATTCGTCCATCTCCATCATTTCAGACAGGTCACACAAGAAGAACTTCCGATCACGAGACTTTGGAGGTAGAACAAATGACTGTGATCCAGCTAAGTCATAAATCTGGGGCTTGGGAAGACCACTCTTCTTGCCACAGGCAGCTTACAGTGTGAGAGCATGCTAGATAAAAGATGTTAAATCCTAAAGCACTGCATGGGTACATATTTATCTTCTAGCTGTGTTTTCTGCAGCCCTTTGGAGCAAGCATTAACATTCCTATTTTTGAAGTGAAGGAAAATGAAGCAGAAAAAGAAATAGCAGGAAACTCTTGACCTGGGGGGCAAGTGGGAGAAAGGACGTGAAGCAGAAGATCAGAGCAGAAATGGCTGTAGCAATGTAAGGTGTGCCATGCTCTTTTTCACTGCCCTTTCAAGAGGGCACCACCTTACAAGCCAAATGCTCAGACTGATGTCAGCTCCCCTACTGCTGGGGAAGGGAGAACCTAGCTGATTAGGCATTGTGGGTGAGTGACTTGTATGATTCATTCCAGCAGCTCTTCCTGGGAAGGCGGGTGCCTCCCATGGAGGGAGGGGAGGCAACTGGTGAGAGGGGGCACCTGCTACTGAGCCAGCACCATTGTGCTTGCTGTGATGGCTCACTGCAGCCTAAGCAGATTTTCCCTGGCCAGAACAGTGCTCCAGTCCAAAGATGTTACTATGCCATTAACATGCCCTTGTTGTGGTACAGCAGACTTTCTGTCACCACGGCCCTAGCAGAGTTGGTCAAATCTGACAATGCATTAGCCTGGCCTGAAACAGTGTATAAGGTGTTCCTGTACACACCCTTCAAAGTCTGGCAATGTGTTGATTTGTTATAGCCAAAGGCAGAACAGGCAACTGGGAATAGAAATCAGACCCTAGTGATCTGTACCAGGCTACCCAAGGGTAAGTGGCAGCTCTCTAGCTGGAGTGCTGAAGGGACAAGAAGGCAGACCTGTTCTCTGAACTTTGTGTCCTGCTTCTCCATGTAGGACCTCAGACTCTTAGACCTCTCTCCCCCCACCACCACCCCCAACATGAAATATCAACCTATTAAGTAGTTCAGAGCTGTATTATATTCACACTAGACCTTACTGAAGACTGAGGAGGTACCATTTATTCTGCTTAGGCTCAGTTCACAGTGAGGAACTTCCTGGTTGGGTACAGTCTTTAGTTACCTTCATAGATTAGCAAGGAAAGAATTTTTTAGAGATTTGGTCACTCCCTCAAGTCATTTGATAACTGTCAAGCTTATTCTAGCCAGTGAACTGTGTAGCAATTGGGTAAGTAATTCTGTAAATCGGTATTCACAATGTTAAGGGTCTTTTTTCAAAATGGATGTATGTTCTACAGATGTTCATCCTTGTACGTACATTTCTGGTCTAACAACTGGATGTTTACTATTTGTTTTCTGTTCTTGTTCATCTGTAGGGGCTTAGTCCAAAGAACAGAAACAGCAGCAAGATGGATCATGGGACTGAGGCTTTGGAGATCTGTGCTGTTTTTTGGATCTACCAGAACAAGCCTTAGCTGATCTTGCTCAAACCACTGGATGAGATTCTCAAACAGGAACCCAGTGTTTGCTTATTTCTACAGGAGTGGAGCTGAGGCACTTGCATAGTTCTGCGGACCTTGGCTTTCATTCCCCTTGTGCAAAATAATGGTTATAATAATACTTTCTTTGGCTGACTGGTCTGTTTAGATTATGTTAGTCACTCTGCAGACATAGCAGAGAGACAACAGGAACTCCCTTTTGGTGCAGAAGGAATAGTAACAAATCCAAAATCCACTTAAACCATTAGAAGTTTTTTCTACCTTGGATCATGCCCTGTGTGTTTAAGATCAATTTTCAGCTAACATTTTCTATCATTGAATTTGTGAAAATGCTAAGGAAAGGAGCCATGAAAGAATGACCTGAACAGATGCAAAGAGAATTCTTTTCTTCGATTAACAAATATCTCCCAATTACACTTCGGCAAAATTTGCTGAGTGTTAGTCCTAGTTCTGGGAAAATGTGGGTATCCCAAAGGCCAGCTGACAGTCTTGCAAACTGTCCTCAAAAGAACTTCTTATTATCAAGGTAGTGGATAAAGTTATTAAAATATTGCTGACTTTACCATATAAGGCATATTGGATTCAAAACTGGACTGGTCTGTGACTGTCAGTATGATTTAACAGATTCCATGCAGCAGGTTCCAAATCTGCAATACTTTATCCTCCTGCCCCTAATTAAGGTCTTGGATATATACAACTCTCACATTTAATTGCACTCTTCTCAGTTAAAAACACGTCTTTAATCAAGTGCTGGGCAGCCACAGTTAGCACAATCAGATGTTCAAATGAAAGAAAGAAGTTGTAGGTATTGCCAGCAGAGCTCACACAAAGCATGCTGAAAAGGCAGGCAAGCTGATGGCTGGAAAAGTTTCTGTCTCTTCTCTTCTCTGTAATCACCCCTCCCCTCTCCTGCTGACATTTTCTAACTCAGTAGAAGCTGCCAAATCGCAGATGGTTGTGGGGCCTGCATGAATCAGAATAAAACAAGGAAGCTAGTATTTGTAGGAGAGATTGGAACAGCAACAAATAAGACTGACCTGATTATTCAAGCATGGTCGGACATAATGCCAAACTGCGTCTTCTGATTATTTGCTGTGTGATTTATATACCAGTATATACTGCAGAATGCAGTCAAAAAGAGCTGCATCCCCTTTTTTCTCCTCCAGTGTGAATCTAGTAGCTTTTTGGTGCTCTGAACCTGCTGACTTCTGAATTTTGCTATACCAAATGCCTCAAACAGTTTACAGGGGGCAGCAATACCAAATCAGGTAGTATTTGCTCACATAGTCATACATATAGATATTTTGTTATCAAGATTTTTAACTGCTAGGCAACCAATAGTCCATTTTGATGCATATGTGATATTGCATGCTGGGACTTGTAGTTTCAGCACTGTATCAGTGTATGGAAGTAAAGGATCAACACACTGCTGACAATGGTTGGTTCCTAGATTAACTCTGAGGTCACTTTTACTACCCTTTCTGATGCTTTGTTATTGAGGGTCCATGCTGGAGAAAAAGTATGGATATAGGTTCAGTCGCTGAAGTTTAAAGAACACAGGAAGAGGGGAGGAATACTGAGTCACAGGCAAGACTCATCAAGCACGGCTTCTGCCCTCCTGGCTCTCTGGCTTTAGAATAACCTCCTTGAGGAGCCAGACTGCTGCTGCAGTACAAGCCCACATAGACCTAGGTAGCAGTCAGTGGTATCGTACTTTGGGGGAAGGAGAGAAAAAAAAATCTAACCAACCAAAAAAAAAAAAAAATCCAAACCCAGGGGTAGGAACATGAGTTAATTTGTTCTGAAGATAATGTTTCTCCTTGGTCACAGGAATATGTGTCTGTGCACATTGATGGATTGGCCCTTTCATATTTTTTGGATGTACTGCAATGCCATTGTTCCCACTTTGTAGCTGGAGAGCAGAGGCACAGGAACACCCATGTTTTAAAGGCATTGAACTGTGTAATTCCAGAGACTTCTCCTGGAAGTCAGGTTTCCAAACCAAGTTTCAGCATCTGGCCAGCTATTGACTTTCCTCCCTCCTTGGCCAAACTGAGATTAGAGGGTAGATAAGGAAATTGAACCCACACCGCTCACATCCATCATTACAGCTACATCCCCACCAACTAAGATTGGGATTTGGGCCCTGCTTACTTGTACTGTTGCAACTCTGGAGCCTGCTTTAAGGTGTAAGCACACGCAACTAGCATTTCTGTCCTAAGAGTGCCTGCTTTAATGACAACATAGGTTAGCTGTGCATATCGTGAAAATGTACATTTTTTAACCTGCTTTTCTTTCATTCCTCCTGCTGCTCTTATGAGAGGGAGAATGAATGCCACTTCCTGATTCACTTTGTCTGAGTCATTCTATGTGCTTTCAGTCTTGTTTCTTTTTATTCAAACTTTTTTATTCAGTCTAAGAAAATGGTCCCAAATTTTTCAAGCATCCTTTAAGGAGAATTTTGCCTTGCCTCTATCTATGCTTTGGAATTGGCTCCAATACCATTCTGTCCTCTCAAAATAGGCAGGAGTAAACAATGTGTTTTGGATAAGAAACTCCCCCTGGATTATCAGATGACACAGAGCATATTTCATACTGTTCTCCATCCCCTTCTTCCTGTATTCTGACATACATCAGCTCTTTTCACCACCGCTGCAAATTGGGCAGAGGTTTTTTTGTGGTTCTCTATGCTGACACCAAGCTAATTCCTAACATGGATTACAGATGCCCTGGGGCACATCCACACAATGAAGAGGAGCTGGGGCATGCACTGACCTGAGAGATGCTAAGCCACCGAATGTCACTTTGTGGATGTCTCTGAGTCACTTCAACACAGCTTAGTCATGGAATTAGCACCTGGGTCCCAGTTAGTGAGCCCTGCAGGTTCTCATGGTGCCTCTGAAAGGTGATTTTCAAGAAGTTCCAGATGTTCACTTGCAGGCAGTGAAATTACCATGTCTATTTGTTACTCATGTGGTTAGAAAACACACATACAAAAGAATAAACTTTCCTTTTAGAAACTTGTCATTTTGTTTTGTATAGCAGTGGGCAGCAAATGCTAATGAGAGGCCAAAAACCATCACACAGACTAAATGACATGTCTCTTTCTGCAGCCAAATTTAGCTTGCATTGAAGTCCATGGAAGTTTTGCCAATGACTAGTAGAAATAGTAGAAGTTCCTCAGGGTCAGACAAAGAGTAAAACTATATAGGCAAAAATCTAGCTGAAAGCTGCACTTGGAATATATATGTAAAAGTTAGTCCTGCTTGTAAGAAGCTCGTTGGCTGGGCTTGCACAGCTGCTCAGGAGCAGCCCCTGGACTAACCATGGGGCTGAGTTCACCCTGCCGACACCACTTGCCAGCGGGAGCTCCTTGGGACGTGGCTCCAGGGAGAGCCAGATGATGCTCCCCAGTGTGAGCCTTGCACTACAGCAGCTTCCCTGGCACACCTCCCTGCTGTGCAAAGCATCCCATGGCCCCGTTGCCTCTGGTAGTGGCAGACCACAAGTGGAACGGAGTTGATCCTGGATCCTGCCTGGGAATAATCTCCTTAGCTCTTCCTAGAAGAGCCACCTGACATGTAGCAAGTGATGGCTGAAAGGAGCCTAAGTTCAAGCCAAACGCAAGGATGCAAGTTCACCCTGCAGAGGTACAAAGTAGGTTAGCCCCTGCTCTGAAACATGCCGTTATGAAATTTTTGTGGTACAGTCTCATTAAAGTTGCTGGTTTTCTTGTTTGGTAAAATATAACCCTCTCTCCCTTTAAAGAAGATGATAATTAAAGTGTGCAAATGCAGTACACAGAATCCTGTTGCTTAGACCTCGATCCTGCTTCGTGCTTCTGATCCCTGGCTTCATTAAAGAAGTGTTTAAGTGGATAATTTTGTTTCAGTAAGTGAACCGTTCTCTTAGTTTACCAGAGAGTGTTTAGTGTTCTGCCAAGCTAGGGTTCAGGAAAAGATGCCCTTTAAAATAGGATAGACACAATAAGGTAGGAGGGTAGTCATATTCTGGGTAATTGTTTAAAAGCATCAGAATACTAAGAGACATGCATTTTAATGTGAGAAACACAAATCTAGTTGAGTACTTTTTGGAGGCACCAGGGGAGATTTGGACTGCATTGTGCCAGACACATGCAAACACACATTGATCAGAACTTGTGGGCATGAACAGGATACAGCATTAAATGGACAAGATGGAGAGACAAAAAAAAAATTGTTTAGCCTTCTGCTGAAAGTTTGTACTGTACACAGATTCAGATAGAAACTATCGCTGGAAATGTTATAACCAAAATAAGTGTAACTACTGCATCTCCAAATACTCTAGTGTAATTTATCACACCAAGAGCCAACCTACACCCTGCGCTTCTCAGAAGTGTGCAGACAAATCTTAAAAGACATTTTACTGCAAAATGAGATAAATCTTCTTCCACATGAACTCATAGGCTCAGCAAGTTCAAGAGATCAGCAATGACTCATTTCTGAATGACTAGATCATAGCAGAGCTACTAACTATTGGCTGGTATTGAAAGTATCAGGTGTGACCAATTCCTAACATTGTGTGTTTATATATTTACCCTGGTGATGCTATTTACACAGCTGTGGTCATTCTGTCCCTATGGGCCTCAGTACTGCCTGTGAAACTGGATAGCGTTGCCAGCAATGGAGGAGGAGGAGGATGTCATCAATTGACCATGACAGTCTAGCATACCTGATGCTTATGTGGCATGTTAGATCCCCAAAGCACTGGGCAAGCAGTGATTTGGTAATGTGAATTCACATTTTATGTCAGAATAACCATTGGACATCCCTGGTAAAAGTGTAACTTGGTACCTGTGCTTGCTTCGGGTACTTGAGTATTACCAAGACTTTACAAAAGGGGGAAAAACAACTTTTGGCAAAATGTACATCCCAATAATGCGCTGTTTCTCTGGAAATCAGGCTCTGAATATTAGCAACTCCCCAGGACACAGTCACAATCCATAATCTCAACAGTCAAGAGGTACGGACTAAGAGCAAGCCAACTTCATCTTTCTCAAAAGCAAAGCTATTTTGGGATCCAGCCTGCCAATAATGTACTAATGGATATTTTCAGGTCCTGGCTTCTGACGTCTGTAACTCACTGACAGCAGTGAGTTTCTTCTCACCAAAGGGTAACTGTGTCCAACAGACAAATGAATCTGTTTGGTTTATCTCTGAGGCTACCTTATATTTTGGTCTTGACTGATACCTATTTCTCTCACTGCCTCTCAATCTCTCTCTCCATGTTTCTCTCCTTGCCTGGCAGTTGAAAAAAGCAGGAAAGCACAAGCAGTGCCTTAAAATTTGCCACTTTAGGGAGACAAAGGGAACTTTTTACTATTAGTTGCTGTAGGCAACCTCCACGTAGATGTGAATGATCTTCTGGAACACCAAATGCATTCTGCCTCCCTGCTTTCCATCGCCCAACAAGTCATCCTCACTGGCTGTCAGAAAGCGTTAAGTGCTCTGGAGAAACAAGGGATGTAAATGCTGCTATGGAAAATAGATATATGAAATTATAATAATTACCATTGTACTTACCATGTTGCAATATATAATTGAAGGGGTTTTTTTTAAAGCATTAGCCAAGCTTTTAAATCTGTTAGGAAAGGAAGATAAAGCATGCACTTTTCTCAGTGTTTCTTATCACTTCATTTCTGAGGGGGGAAAATGGCTGTAAGTCGAAACTTTGTGCTTCTCCCAGGTCCAGTTCTCATTAAGTGTTAGTACACAGTATTTGGATTTTATTTATTCATGTTCTGAGTATTTGAAGCCTGCAGGTTGATCATGTTCTGTGAAGGTTTTTCTCAAGCTCATATAAGGTCTCTGCCATATGACTAAATTGTTGGTTAATTGCCATGTGCCACCTAAGACCTGGGTATCACTAGTAATCCTGTGTGGACCAGCTGCTAGTCTGCCACAGATACAAGGTAATGCAACATAGCTCAGACTGTTGTGAAAATAAAACATGGTACCCAAGGACTGCAGTCATACCTAACAATGCAGGGATTAGGAAACTTGGGGTTTTTTCCCTCTCTCTGCCAATCATCCGCTGTGCAACCTTGGGCAAATCACTTTGACCTGCCATCTTCCTCTCTTCTCTTTTACTTTTCTTCTCTCTCTTGTTCACTTAGCTTAAAAGAACTTGAAGGATCATATGCACTTGGGATGTCTAGACCTCCCCATACAAAGAATTCTTATGTTTGTTGGGGTTTGCATCCAGCTAGGATATGAACCTTTTGGTTCATATGACCTTAGAGAGCGCTCTTGTGAAGACAGCTGTATAAGTAAATAGTGCGAGTTCAATGAGGGGTTTACAAATTAACTGCAGCAAGACCAGTGAATGGTACAGTGCCTGAGTGCAGAAAACAATAGCCATTAGTCTGAAATATTCCTAACTGAATCTGACTCCTAACTAAACCACTGCTGTGAGTCACAGCAGTTCTGCAATGTAAATACTTTTCTCAGAGACAATAAAATATAATTGGAGTCAGCTTGTTGTTATTGATTAGAACATAATGCATTAGAGAGCATCCTTTTCCATACACTCTATTTATAGTGTCTGCATCATGGAACAGTCGTTACAGCTTTTCCATGCTCATTGCACAATCATGAACAAAGCATTAAACAAGCATTCCTGTTAGCACACTAACTTGGGCCTGTCAAAAATGACAGGGAATAAAGTCAGTCGGAGAATTTAGCGTTTAGCATTTCTGTAAGAATCTATCCAAGGAGAGTGAAATCCAGGGAAAAAAGGGGGTGATTTAGCAAGGGATGTTAGCTGTCTTTATATGGGGCATGCTACACGTTGAAGACATGGTATATATGTTTACACTGTCAAAAACATCTACAGGGCAGATGGCACTACATGAGTCTTTTCTCCCTGCAAAAGTGGCTCTGTGCCCAGCTCTGCAGCTTTCCCTCCACTCTCTCCATGAAGCTGCAGTCCCAGGAGAGCCTTTCTTAAAGAGGCTTGCAGTGGAAAGCAAGGCTTGTGTTCTGCCAGACCCAATTCACTTTAAACTGCAGTCAGCTGAATGAGGTACGTATTAACAGGCACAGAAGCAGGAAAGTACCTTTAGGTTAATGCAGTGCAACTGCATGCACAACTAGAGAGAAACTAATGTGCTGACAAAATACTCATCCTACCCCTTGCTTTGAATGCCACGGAGGGTTCAACTTTGAGACCACTGTCTTCAGAGCTGTTGCTGCAGGGTGGTAATAGTGCAGTCATGAAGCCTCTGATTTAGAGTCTGCTTTCTACAGAGGACGTAGAAAGCTGCCATCTCAGGGATGAGGTGCACATAGGCTGAGACTGACGCTATGACAGCATGATGTGTTCCCAGGGGAAATAGCAACTGTACTTGCTCTTGAACAAGCCGATTTGTTCCAATGTTTGGAGTAACCTCACAGAGCCTCAAAGGTGAGGCAGATGCTTACTATCATACAGAGCCCTCCTTTGTGATATGAAGCAGGTAGTTAATAATCAGCTCCCAACTGAGCAAAGCACATAAGCACATGATTAACTGCTTGAAGTTAAACATGTGCCCAAGTAGTTCACTGAACTGGAGCCAAAGGATGGAAAAGGTGATAGCAAAGGGAACATTCAGCTGAAAAAGAAGAAAAGAAGTGGGTTACTGGAAATGCTCGTGACAATTCTTTCAAGTTCCTGTGCTCCAATATAGTCTTTATTTTGCCCCTGCTTGCACCTTAGCACAGCTATGCAGAGCTAAGCTGGAGTGATTCATTCTGGAAGGGTCTCTATTTCAGTGCAAATTACTTTAGGAGTGTAATTTATTCTGATTGTTAGTAGTAATTGTGTACTTTTCTGGCAGAGAAAGTGAGTAGTATTTAAAAGTGAGTAGCAAACAGCAGTGGAAGAAGACCTACAATAAACTCAGTTATTTACTATCCATGAGCAAATACAGCTTGCTCCAGATTGTGCATCCTTCTGCTGCAGCAGACCCCAGACCTCAGAGCACCACAGAGCAATGTGCACCTGCTATAAATATCCACCGAGGGCTGTTTGAGAGTCTTCTGAAGGTACTAAATATTTTTGCAGGACTAGGTCTTTCATTTGTCCTTCATGGTATGACACAACATGAAATTCTATTGCTATGATATATTAACTTGGATATTTTGGGCCTGGCTGTCATTTAGAGCAAAACAGGCAGTAAAAGCACCAATCAAGTTGATACAGAATTTGTGTCTACTTCAAGGTCTTTCACACTTTCTGCACCATGATAGATGTGCCAAAGGCAGCCATCTTCCTCAGTGATGTGCTTGTTGCGCTCTGAGTTCCCTGCAGCCTCAGTGGCGCCTGTGAGCAGGACCATGGAGCAGCGCTCCTGCCTCCTCCCTGCAGGAGCTTTCATCCCATGCCTTCAGTGACCATGGTCCATCATGAGCTTCTAGCTGTTAAGGTGTCCCCAGGGTGAAAGCAAAACATATATCCAGAAAAAAGAATGCATGTCGTTCCCAATGCACAGGGCAAAGTGCAGGAATGGATGCAGGAGTGAATAAAGCTAGCTGGATCATCTCATGTCAGATTCCTGTGGGTCCCAGGAGAACATGTGGGTCCTGCTCCTCACTACATGTGGTCCATGAAGTTATGTTGAGTAGTGTGCAGACCCATGTGAAAGATTAGTATCTGTTGCATCTGCAGGGAATGGTTTGATGCTAGCAGTGTCTTGTGGTTTGCGAAAAGGTAGGCGCTCTCCTTTGGTCAATGTGATGTGGGATATGAGTTTGGTCTTAAGCACTATATCGTGTCAAGAGGTGGCCTACAGCAGCATGAGTGCGCTAGAGAGCACACCCGAATTGCTGCACAGCAAGGGCAGGATCCGCGCAAACACACGAACTTTCACAGGGCCACTAGCCAAAGGACGTATATCATCTCCAAGGGATGACAAGAACTCTCATTGTTTTTTATGGGCTAGAGCTGGGTTGACCGCATGGCTGTTAACTCAGACAAGCCAAAGCTGTCAAACCCAGAAGCTCCTGCTGGCCCACTGCTTGACACAGAGGACATTGTCCAACAAGAGTTGCATTGTTCATAAGCTGCTCCTCATGAACCTCCCTGTAGTGCCTGAACTCATGTGGAAAGGGCAAATACATCCTTGGAGGATTTCTGTACTGCTGCTGCTTCCCTGGCACCTGACAGACTGACGGGCATCAGAGCATGCAGTGGTTGAACGAAAGAGAAGGTCACCACAAAAGGAAGCCAAAAGATCAGGCACTGCTCCAGGCACGGCTGCTGATATATAAAATAGAATCCAATTGGCATGCAAACCCAAGCAAAAAGCATGCAAACCATGCAAAAGCTGCCAGACATATCCCATGAACAGCTCAGGGTGGTCTCCAAGGCTGGACCACTGAAAGGAAAAAATGCACTAATAGCAACAAGATGGGGAAGCCTTGCCAAGTCAGGACAAAAATCATGCATGTACCAGTTTCCATGCCTGTGAAGACAGCTCTGTTATGCCTATGAGAAAGGACCTAAAAATGGACATGCTCACGCATACATATGCACATGCTCAGCTCAGGCACACACAGCCCAAGGTGGCTTGCACTAGCATCGCTCTGTGATGCCATTGGCATCAGGTGGTGCCGCTTACTCAGACTGCAGTGTGCGCTGCTGCCAAAGGAGACTACTTCCAGCTGCACATTCCCAGCGCTAATGCTTGTGCCCCCACCTGGCAGGCAGGATCTGGGGAGAGGTCCAGCTGAAAACCAACCCAGAGGAAAAACAAAGACTCATGTTCAGTCCGACATGCTCCCTGACTCAGTTCGCCATGGGTCCCCACTTCTGCTGGTGACAGTGCAAGGGAGGCTTTGGACATGTGCAGCAGGGCCAGTCTTGTCCCTTCTGATGACAGCGTGAAATCAGATCTGTGTAATTGCACACGAAACCCCAGGCTGGTTCATGCAGGTCAGACTTGGAGGAGCATTCGAGGGTTTGTTTCAAGGAGACTGTTTGTTTATCTGGACTGTCCTTTTAGACTAAAATAGAAATAAGCATTAACCATGAGGAATTTTATCCTGCTAGGTACTTAGATGAATTTAGGTCATTTGAGAGCCCAGTCACTGGCTGATCTGGCTTCTCTTCCTTTTTCTCTCCACCCGCCCCTTCCCAGCTGTGTCCTGTCCCCTTGCTGTAATGGCTCTGGGGCCTGTGGAACACCATGCTGAGCGGTTCAGCGTGTCAAATCCTCAGCACATTAACCCATCAAAGGAAAATCAGTTCTTCCCTAGCAGGCCAGGGTACTGACATGCCTTTTGCACAGCCTCTGACAACCACCAGAAAGGGGTGGAAACATGTGGGTAACAGCAGCAATGGTGGCAGTCTGCAGGTAAACCAGCGTAGGCTCCTGCTTTGGGACAACAGCCCCAGAAGATAACAGTGACCTTTTGATCCGCAACAGTGCATTTTCTGACCTGTTTTGTGAATGGCAAAGATAGTGAAAGGCAACTTGAAGTCTAGCCTTTGATCTTACAATCACAATTTAAAAATGCAGTGGATTTGCTTTCTTGGCTTGCTTTCTCTTGCTGGCCAGCAGGCAGGAGGTGTTGAAGTAAGAGATGTCTTGTCCAGCTGGAGCAGTCATTGATGTTCGGGATCATTTCCATCGGGAAGAATAATCAATTATATGGATCACATGTCCTTTGGTATGAACATATTTAACCTACAAAGAATGAAGTCTTGATCTCCTGAGCACAGTTGGAAGGAGTGGACATTTCCCATGCTCAGCACCCCTTAGCCTGCCACGCCAGCGAACTCTGTGCCCATGAAGCCTGGTTTCTGTTGCCTCCCAGGAAGACCCATGATGCTTTCTCTTTGGTTTCTGCTGTCAACACACATTTGCCTTTAGCTCATATGCTCATCCCAGGCTTGTGACTCAGCAAACTTCAGCACCACAACATGCTGTGCAGCCTTCACTGGTTGCTCCTCTTGTTTTCATGAGGTTTTGCTAATGGCAGCTGGTGGCTGCTCCCGTTGAGTCAGGTGAAGTGCATACCACATCTCGTCTGCAGTCATGTCTCTCATGCAGTCTTGTTTTTGGACAGGCAAAACTGTCAGGACTTGTGCACTCCTGAAGGTAGATCTTCCAGAGGTCGATTTTCTGATGTCTTTTCTCTGCTTAAGTACCCTATAGTGGGAGGGGGAACAGCCCTGTAGAGCCCTCTCTCCCTCTCATATATAAGACTCTAATGCAACAAACCTGTTCACGGTCTACATGAGGCTTAGTGCTGCAAGTATCTCATGTCTGCACTGGGCAACACTGAGGTTAGTACTTGTATTTGTATTTGTGGGGTTTTTTTCTGCTCTTCAGCTTTTATGTTCTCATTCTCTCTTTCATTTGTTCATGCCTGGTCCAATTATTTTCCCTTTATGCTACACTTTATTTCTTCCCATTACGTTTTCGTCTACCAGGAAAGTGCCACTTCCAGTTGCTCCTTTCCCTAATTCCACATGCAGCCCTGCATACCCCCCTCCCCGTACACCCATTCATTTGCTACTGGCTTGACCCAGACTGGTCACTCAGTTTCTGGGAGCTGTTCTGAACTGCAGCGAAATACTCTGTATGGACTTGAAATGTCAGTACATGCAGACTTGAGATTGCCAGTAATGGGCATTCAGAGGCCACAGAACTTCCCTGAAACTCAAACCAACTCTGAGCCAATAGTTTTTGATAAGAAATTACATCAAGAAATAAAATAATATTGGAGATTTAGAAGCAGGTACATTTACTTTTACATTCTACATTTGCTTTCGTTTTTTTCTGCTCTCTTTTAGAAAAATATAAATCTATGAATTAATGATCAGTTCTGGCCTTGCAAAGACTGGGAATTAACATTATGGGGTGTGTTGAGTGCATTATGTAGGAGGAGTACTCTGACTGTGTGTGCACACGTGTCTACGCATGTGACATATATGTGACAGTGTGGTTTCACCAAAGGTGGCAGATGCAAGCCTTGCATTGTAACAGAGCAGATTTTCCCTAAAAAATGGTTCAGTTTTTGAACATAGAAATATCCTAAATTCAGACATTTGCATTTTCAGGTTTTGTCAGTGTTCATGTTTCAAAAAAAAAAAAAACCAAACCAGAAATCCCCAAATCTCAAAACCAAAAATACTGTTATAAAAAATGCATTTTAATTTTTTGAGTGCTCTAGTGACTGCCCAGTGTCCCACTCTCCTGGATTATCAAGCCTCACACCAACCTGCTGGACTACTTTTCTTGTACCAAAATATGTAAGAATGGATGTGGCAAGTGGCACTGGAAATACATACTATGCCTGATCTGAATCCTTGTGCGTGAGAGAATAATGAAAATATTTATCTGCCCTCAGTGTTCTGATAATTCATTAATTAGCATTTGTATTGCACTCTGAAATTCTCTGGCGGAAGGCAGGACTCTGCGGTTACCTTAGCAGTAGTAGCAGGAGTGGTTTTAGCCATGCAAGCGGGACTGGTTTGGTGGCTGAATGCAACATGGTGCCCGCTGCCATCATGCCAAAATCTCAAAAGTTCTAAGATATTTCGTGGGTCGTGTTACTTTGGCCACTTCTCCCCATCTAATATTGAACTTTGATGTGTTTTTTGGAAGAGGCAGCTTCCCCTAATCCAGCAGGACTGTTTTCATTATAAACAAACCTCTCGCAGTAGGGCTGGAGCCTGCGCTGCTTTGTGCCTGTTGGCTCTGACAGTGCTTCCCTGGGGTGGCACGGAGGTGGAAAGCAAGTGCCAATGCCTCCAGCCAGCGGCACTTGCTCCGGCACAGTGGCAGCCCCCTGGTAAGCCATCCGGACCCCACGGCCCTGTGCAAATCCCATGCTACATTGGTGCCAGCCCCGTTGGAGCACGAGCTAATGTGGGATGAGAGTGATGGAGCACTGCTGGATGGGGACCCTGGCTGTGGTGGCAACTGAAGGAGACATGAGAGAGGGCTGGGGGTGGTGGATGGAGGTAATGGGAAGTGGGAGGGGGAGCTCTGCAAGGAAAGCCCCCGGGAAGATAAATTGGGGATAGAGAAGGATGCTGGAGAGCAGCTAAACAGAAGGACAGAAAGTTGGGGGACTGGGTAAGGGCAAGGGGCTAGGAAGGAGAAAAGATGGTGACACGGGAAACCATGGAAAGGAGGACAGAAGAGGGAAAATAAGGAGAGAGGATGATTTTAGACTCCTAGGAAGGAAATCAGATGCTGGGAAATGGAAGGAACTGTCTGGGGGACAGAGGGAGACAGGGAGAAGACCAGCATGGGGACAGCTTGAGGACTGGTGGGAAAGCTGTGGGCAAAAGAGAGATGGGGCAGACAAAAGGTAAGGGGGAGAAGGCGAAGGGAGGCTAGACTTGGGGTAAGAAGAATCAGGAGAAGAAAGAGGGAAAGAAAACATGCAGGAGGTTAATGTAATGGAGAGAAATAAAGAATCAAAGTGAAGAAGCAAGGAAGTGCCCAGGACTTTTAGAAACTTCAGTTCATTCAGACTTGTTCCAGCCCAGTTTTTAGGGGTGATCCTTGGGATGGGCTCAGGAGCCTGTGTTAAACAAACTCTGCTTTTTGGAAATTTCCTTCCAATAGTAATGAAGCAGGATGCTTGAAAACTGGCATGTTTCCTATAACAGAGGAGATGGAAGGAAAGAAAAATAATAGACTTGTCCACAAAGACAGTAATTACAACCACATGCTCTTATAGCAGAACTATTTTTAAAGGATCATTCTAGTATTTTTGTTTATTAACTGCCACTGAGGAGGAAAAGGACCATAGTGTAGTAAGGAATTAACCAACCTGTGTTTGCAGCACTGACTGCTGCTGGATGGACTAATGCTTGGATGCTGTAAGATATATGCCTATGCCATACATCATGTGGTAGCAGAGGGGAGCCGAAGGTGTGGTTTCACCAGTGGTTTTAGCCAGCCTGGTATTGCAGTGCTGCTGGATGGGCTGTGCTCCTGGAGTGGGAGCCGGGGGGAGGAGGATACCCTCTCCTGGTGGGGGAGCGATGCCTCCCCCCTCTCCCTGGAGGAGCCCAGATCCCTGCCGGGCACAGGCTGGCTGGGAAGGGGCTGGTTTCCAGCCAGTTCCTGCTGGCTTGGCTCCTTCTGCCTCAAAGGCTGAACAAAAGCAAAGCAATTCAGCCCCAAAAGCAGCCAACTCCCCGCATCCTCTGGTACTGCCAATTTCTCGGAGCAGAGACTTTAATTGCATGCAAGCATTGCCATGAGAGCAAGGCTGAGACTGGAGGGCAGTCTTTCCATCAGATGTCTTGCTGTCATGAGC
Organism: Pelecanus crispus; assembly: GCF_030463565.1. NCBI lineage: Eukaryota > Metazoa > Chordata > Aves > Pelecaniformes > Pelecanidae > Pelecanus > Pelecanus crispus. Next base: position 71,584,175 of record NC_134645.1, read on the forward strand.
TTCATGAGGTGCCTACCTGACAGTGTGATGCTGTTTTTAGTCTTTAGTATGCTCCTCAACCCCAAGTGTTTGAATTTCAGCTATTCAGTTCACAGCTTATCCCATTCCTGGCACGGGGAAGGAAAGGCCACACACAAAAAAAGAGATGCACATGGCACTGCCTGTGGATTTTTGGCTGATTTCTGCAGCTGCTGTCCCTAGAGGCTCTCAGGTGAAGCCCAGAGGGCAGAGGGCTGGCGGCAGGAGGGTGCAGCCACGCCGGGCCGTGCAGAGGCGGCTTGGTGAGCCAGGCGGGCTGCAGGAGCTCTGCTGCTGGTACCAGCCGGTGCCGCGTGTGCTCCCACCCCATACCCTACAACCCATCCTCTCCGTGCCCCCACCCCATCTTCGGGAGTATGTCTACCCTGATATGTCTACCAAGGACAGACGGCGAGTATGGCTGATCACAGGGTGCAAAAACCCTTCCCTGACTGGTACCACCGAGTGTATGGAAAGCCACCCCCCCAGCTGTGCCAGTGCCTTTCTCCTAGTGCCCATGGAGATGCAAACCCCTAACAAAAGCCACTGTGTTTTAGCACCCCAGAGCAGAGGCTGTTGATGAACGGGTTCAACAGATGGCACAGGCTGACACCACGCACTAGAGCTCTCCTCCTGAGGAATTTCTCTGTGCTAAAGTGTGTTGAAAGCTTTAAAAAACATTAGCAGATATAGAGGTTAAGTACTCTCCTGTATTTTAAGTATCTTATTTACCACATGTGACTTTAGAAAGCCACATTTTAATGTCATATTCAAAGAGATATATATTTCAGTGTGCACTGAGGGAACTGTTGTGCTGTAGCCCTGCAAACATGCTAGAGGGCTGATGAGAAGCCAGCCTGCGATGCTGCGTGGGGAGGCATTTGCCAATGGTAGCAACTCTGTTAAAGACAGAAGTAAAGTAAAATTCTGTAAAAATCAGATGTGCCTGAGCAGCAAGCTCGTTTGGAAAACCAGCTGGAAGAAATGGCATTTGTTCCATAAAGATGCAATGAATCATTTAACGTCCTAAGAATCACATAACAACACAAAACCAGAGTATGCATTTGATGAACTCTATTGAACACAAAAAAATAATACGAATACCTGGCACTAAGAGTAAAAATTCTCAGCATATTTGACTCTTCAAAATCTCTGCTTACAGATGTGAAAACAGCTCTGTTTACTTCATAACTGTCAAGGTTATAATGTCTTAAAACAAGCCTCCTGAAATCTTCATCTGGTTTTATAGGTCTTTCCTTACTGATGTAAGTGTTCTAAGGAAATGGTCTGGGCTCTGGCATCTCATTAGAAATAGAACTGTATTGACTGAAACAGACTGTAAATAAACCTGCGTATGAGCAGGCTGTTTCTTGCCATGGTCCATATCCTGATACTGCATTCATGTACCCACTTGTTAGGGCCTTGTTTTTCAGAGATGCTGACACATGCAATTCCTGCTCATGTCAGGAATGTTCCTGGATGTAGCAACCTTTAAAAAAATTAAAAATCAGGTCAAATGTAGTTTTCTGTTTTGCTCGTTCCACTTCAGCATCTCAAGAACACCACGTTGGTATGGTGTGGACAACATGAACCTGCTCCCTGCTTCCCTGCTCTGTGCTCTGTGGTAAGAAGTTGCTACTCGTTACTATCATTTTAATAATTATTTTTAATAGGGTAGTGAATTGCTGTGGAAACTGCCAGTCCATTTCTTCTCCTTCTGCATCCTGGCATTTCCAATTAGCTCAGAAATGTAGTCTGAGCTAGCTGTCTCCCATAGCAGTATCTGTGGTCAACTGTGTGCATAGACTGATTCTTGAGGGGTTCATAGAAGGAAAAGCAAGCTAAGGAAAGTGAGGAAAAAGTTCTCCTCCTCTGGGGAATACCTGGTGCTCTGAAAACAAAGAAAGTTGGAAAGCACTGGTCTAGCTTAGCTTCTCTTCAGCAAGGGCTGCCTGTGAGTTTACATGCTTGTGGCTTTGCCAGAGTGGGCTATAGAGCTGCCATTGTTTCTCCTTTTGTTTTCTTGCTATATTAGCTATATGGCCATATATAGGTGACATGGACATTAGCTATATTTTCTGTAGACTTTTGCTTATTGCCTGATGCAGGACTACCTGCTAATGCAGGAATTCTCAGGGAATTACAGGCATTTCTGGACCTAAGCAAATGACACTAAAACTATTAGCACATGGAATAGCCAGGGAAACTCCCAGATGCCTTGAGGTTTAATAAAAGAAAAATTGTATTTGTATGATGCAAGGCCTGAAACAGAGGACAACTTCACTGGCCAGGCTAGTTTAATCCCAGGAAAAGGTATTTGCTTTCTGGAATATCTCATAAACTGATAGGAAATAGGGATGGAAGCAGCTTCAGGAAGAGTCTTAAATATCAAGACAAGATCAGCCAGACTTGGACTGCCTCAGAGAGCTTCCTTCCCATGCTTTGCTATCCCTGATACTGGGAGAGCTTTCTCCAAAGGCTAAGCAGAACATCTTGCGTTGCACTTCGTCTAAAACCCTTCCTTCTTGTCTGACCCACTATTGCCATGGAGAAGTGGTTTTTCCTTTCTCCTCACAGCATTTGCTTTCATGTCCGCCAGACCTTTGCATCAAAGATCCTTCTCCAGGGCAGTCCTGTCCATGTTAGTTTGCCCTCTGCAGAAACTGATTGCCAGAAGGGTCCCTGCTGCAGAAAGCCTGAACGTGGTCCTGCACAAGCTTTAGACAAGACCTTTGTTCAGACTTGTTTTACTGCATTTAAGCCGTCAGTGCTGTCAGAGCACAAGCAGAGGCAAAGGGACATAAAAAACTGGCTGCTCAGGATAGTCTGTGTGCAAGCACATAGCCCGCGCCCTTCCCCCCCCCCGCAGTTCTTCCACCAAGGCAACCCATATTTTTGCTGGCTTTTGTCTTCTTTGCATAAAAATTGTAAAGTGACTTTCACAGGTTGGGGAAATCAGGAGAGAGCGCATAGAACCAGGTAAAGTGGTGGCTTATTCTCTCGGGTTATCATGAAATGGTGCTCTTTAGTATTTTCACTGTGATAAATGTATCAGGATATCTGAAACAGATGGGAATAACTTAAAATTTAACTCAGTCCCAGCCAGACCAGCTTGCTACACACATATCGTTGCCTATTGTCAAAATGTGATTGGATGCCTTATTTTATTTGTGGGAAAGGGCTGAGTGTGCATCTTGAATAGATTAATTTCACTTCTTAGATAAACCTACAAAACTGCCCACAGAGCTAATCTATATGAAAGTTGTTCTCTTGGTAACAACTTTTTCTCCTAAATTCTATTATTTTTTAATTCTAAAAATCCATCTTTATAATAAATATGAGCTGTGTAATTTCATTTTTCTTTTTAACTACAAATAAGTTTTCAGAACTTATAAAATGGCAGTGTGTATGAACTCTTCTTCTGCAATATTTGACTAACAATATTAGTCCCAGGGCTATGCTGACATTAGGGAAGACGAAATGCTTTTTACACATGGCAATAATAGGCTTCCCAATGCCAGACTTTCCAAAGGGGCAACAGGAGGGAGCTGAGAGTTTGACCTTTCTTCACACAGCCCTCCAGGTGGATGTAAGGGTCATGCAAGGTCGCCAACAAGGCACCGCAGCTTGGCACAGCACCAGCAGCTCCAGGATGCCTGCCTGGCCAGCCTCACCACTAGGACAATTACACACAGCCCAGCCATGAGTCTGGACCGTAAGAGCAGCCCTCACATGCATGCGGTGACCTGGGAGCTAACCAACCAGCAAGTGCAGTGCCCAAGGGTGGGCAAAGACTTTCATGCACTCACTCTCCTCCATGGACAGCACTTGCTTTGACCACTGCTATTGGATTCAATGCACTGATCCTTTTTATTTATTTATTACTTATAAGGGGAGCAACTGCTAAATAAAAGTTCAGATGTTACACCGTCGGTGAAAGCCTTTTCGTCGCCTTCTGCCCTGCATTGCTTTTCTTCGCCCCCATTCTCATCCCCGCACCAGCAAAGCTGGGCAGGGATGTGGGAAAGGGTGCAGCCCACCAGCGGTGAGAGGCAAGGAGAGGCAATGGAGGAGCTGATGTGTTTACACACATAAAGCTGCAGTTTGGTAATACAAGACCTTTAAGACTAGGAAAGTTAGGGTTCCTAGTACTGGATCAAAACCTCTCCAGCCCCCTGAAACCAATCTGACACCACTAAACGCTGTCAGCTCTCACTTGTACAAAGAACATTGGTGAGTTCAGCTTTTTTCATCTAGCTGTATATCACTGTTTTAAATTCACACCACATCAGATACTGCCTGCTCTCCTGCAGCTTGTGTGAAAGCTTCAGGCTGCCAGAAACCACTGCTACGGGCTTGGATTAATTTGGCAGGAACATGATTGTTTGATCTCATTTGTCCTGTTAGGACAGGTAGTGCTCAGGTCTGGTACTAATTATCATGAGACCACAGCCTTGAGAGAAGGCACAGGCAGTGATTGGAGAGTAAGAGAACAAGACAATTAAAAGACAGAATGGGGGAATAAAGAACCCTTCATCCAAAGCACTTTCTAGTCATCGTTGACCTAAAAAGAGGAAGACGAGTGAATACTCCTCCTCTCATTCTACACGTGGGGAGGTGAAGAAGGGCATATGTAGGTGGTGCATTTGTCCAGCTTCTTGCAGGAAACCTTGGCAAACCCCAGGCAGCCCTCTCGAGCCCTAGCAGCAGGCAGTACCCCTCTCCAGGCGGGAGCTGAGGAGCTGTGGCAAGTGGCCTCCGCTTCCCGCAGGAAGGTGTCAGGCTTGCTGGGGTGGCCGCAGTGGGTATGGCTGATAGTGAAGAGTTGGAGGAACCAAAGAATCAGCATGTCCCTCTCCCTCATGAGAACAACTTCTGGCAAGTCTCCCCAGTGAGCTTTCAGTATCTGCTAGCAAAGACAAACTCTGTGTCAAAGGGAAAACAGCCTCACGGGTAAACGAGCAGTGTATTTTTCAAGCCATGATAACCTCATCCAAAATGTGGTCTGACAGTGGGCTTTTGTCTTTCTTCATGTGCTTCTGCTCCTGAGGACCTACTATGGCAGAATCAGAAACAGCAGTGAAAACAAGCTCCTCAATCTCTGATTTAAGTACACCACGGTGTTCTCTTGAAGGACTTGGCTCCACAGTAACAGTAGGCTTAAGTGCACATGAAACTGCTTTTCATTTGAATGCTTCTCTGTCTCAGTGCTTTCTGTCTGTGAATTTTGTAGGCAGGGCTCAGAAGCTGAGATCCCAGCACGGCATGGGCCAAGGGGAAAAAGAACAGCCTAGTGCACCAATAAATAAAAATAGAAATAGTAGCTGTGCCAAGAGGTGCAAGGCTCTGCAACCACGCAGTCCAACTCAGCACTGCCCTCGGATCAGAAAACCGAGAGCAGGAGGGAGGGACTCACTCTTCCTATATGGCTTCACCCACATCCTGCTGCGGACAGATCCCATTTCTTTAACAACATGGATCTGGCTAAGGAGGAGCAGAACAGTAAATATTGATGTGGGCAGAGTTCATAAAGCCCTGCTCATTTTTGTTTTCTTGAAGTATTATGTAGCAGCAATAGTAAGTGGGTCTCTCTTTTAGATGCCTTCAGGGAAATGTGAGGGTTTTCTAATTTTTTTGAACTGGGTGAAGCCAAAAGCTGGAAGGAGGATTTAATAGTCTGAATCCCAACATGCTTGACGCTATTCCAGAGTATTTCTGGGCTGGGATGTTCTCTGAAGAGCACCTCTGGATACCACAAAGTTGTTCATGGCATTAATCTGGGATTTGCCTTTCCCCCTTTAATCTTGACCCCATTGGGGAGATTTTCACAGAACTGCATCATCAGTTCTGATAGAAGTAAACTAATTTCTTTCTGCTTCTTTTATGTAACAGGCAGGACATTTAGCTATTTGACTGCTATTGATTTCCTTGGGAATTAGGCATCTAAGTATTTTGGGGATTTGAGCCAAACCTCTGTGAAGGGATCTCCTTTTTGCACTTAAAACACTTCTGGTCAGTCTATCCACAGCTGAGTGCCATAATCTGCCTTGAGTGCTACTGTTCTCAGCCATACATCCCATATTCTTTTGCCGAGTTTGCAAGGACAAAATCTACACTCACTGTTAGAGCTGTGAGCTGTACAGCTTGGTAAGAAATGGTGCACAGGTAGCAGGGCCTTCCTCCTCCCCTATCCAGGTCATGGAGTGCAGAGCTGCTCCATGTACTGGCAGCTCAGGGAGGATGAAATGGGAATATATGGGAATATTCATCAGAGGATGAAATTTGCTCAGATTTAAGTTAGGTCAAATAGAAGGCTAAAAAAAAAGTAATCCCCAAAGCAAACAAAATGCAGCTGGATGCAATTACTAGCATGAGCTCTGTCCATTCTCTGGCCACTTTGGGTTCTTACACCACAAGTAGTCACTAATGGAGCTTTTCAGCAACAGAAAAAACCCCGCACTTTAGTGCTACCTTGGCTGGCTTTAAAGCATGTGCTCTCTTGCACTGTTTCTGCAGAGTGGATTTTGGAAGATGGTTCAGCTTTGACAGTGTGTCCTTTTTGAAGGGCTCTGCTGACCTTTCCTGAGAGCTAAGAAGACAGAAGTGAGCTGCCTGCATCATTTCCCCCTTGCTCCTTGACAGCACCATATAAATAATAATACTTACAACTGGCAGCTGACATTTACATCGTCTAAAGAAAATGACCTCAAAGGAGAGGGGCCCCCTGACGTGTGAAGTTTGTAAAATGATAGTGAACTTGTGTGTTCTGCAAAGTAAAATATAAAAATAGGTGGGACTCGGGGAAGATGGAATAGCTCAAGTGAAGTTTGACAGTTTTACTATGTATCTGTGCTTCATCACAACCCAAATTGCTCCTTTCTGCCTTTAACGGCTAGATTAGTCTCCTCACTAGCATTTCTATTGCAGCCAGCAGCCAGGAAATCCAAGGCATACAGAAGCAGGCTCTGAATCTGCTCTGTCTCCTGGCTGCTGGGTTTTACTGTCTGCCTCTGAAATCCAACTTCAACCCTGGGCTTTTCCTGCTCATTCATTTCCCACCCTGCTAAAGTCTTCTTTCAAATGCTGATATCATACTCCTGTCAAACCAGACACCTCCAGCATTGCCTAGCTAAAGCAGTGCTAATGCAATATTTGAAGACATTAGCAGTATCAGAGTATGTGATGGCCTGGATTTCTAGATGATGCCAGCTGATGCACTTGCAATCGTGTTGCCTACATGGGGAAACAGTCTGGTCTCTTTCTGCACCTGGGATTTTCCTAGCACTTACATTTCAGCTTTTTTGGGGCCATCATCTCTGTGTGCCCCACTGAGGGACATGATCACCTGCCAGCAGCCGCCCTAGCCTTCTACACAAATTGCTGCAAATAGCTATCACCAAGTATTTACCACTTGCAACTGGGTATGGTGGTTGGAGAAGAGCTCTCCTGAATGCTGAGGAGCTCCCTGATTCCAACAGGCACAAGCATTTCTGGGTGCTCCTAACTCTGCTGTCATTTATATTGTGAAGATAAAAGTCAGCAAGCCCTAACCACTCACTGTGCTCATACTGCCTTGAGCAGTGTGTTTTTACCTATGGTTTTTAGACTACTTCTAAAAGGTCTGTGAGAAGGAAATAAGGAAGGGAAGCCTATTGTCACTAGGTTTAAATTCAGTGGCAGTCTAGATGCTTAAAAAAAAATAAAATTAAGAGTCAGCAAGTCAAAAAAGGTTTCAACACACTGTCCTAGGATATATTATTTTGCATCTGAAATGTGCAAGACAAAAATCAGTATCAAACTATAAGGTCCATTGTCAGTCCTTACGTAGGTATAATGAAGATTTCTATTCTTAACCGTTATTCTTGCTATTGCAAGTCATGAAGGTAATAGGCATGAAGGACCCCAGCAGAAATTTTTAGTAACATACTGGGGATGATATAGTTTATAATCTATATCTGCTTTAATTTTTATCTTTTGTCTTTCTCCACATGTCTCTGCTCCTTGACCATCTAAATGGGAAACCTGTTTAGATTCTACAAAATGTGTTGGGGATCTGCTTTTCACCTGTAACTTTCTTTTACTGAATGAATATGAATGAATAAAATCTATAAGAAACAAATTCTTGTAAAAAGCTGCATGCAGCCTTCTGCCATGCAGCAGGCAATCCCTTGGCCCACTCAGCCCACACTGCCTCCCCAAGCCACTTCATAAGCCACAGTAAGAAAGGCACAACACCAAAAGGATGGCAGATCCCTTAGTTAATCCCTCGCTGGGCACAGAGGAACCAAGGGTCTCTGAACACGTGGCCACAATAGCCCATATCATGGTGTTTCCAGAGCATAATTTTGGGGGCATCAATGCAATATGCACAAAACATAAGTGTTTGTGCTGACTGAATATTTTGTTTGGGACTGGCTTTTTGAATAATTATTGCTAATACTCTTGCTAATGGTGCTAGTTTGTTGCTTAAATGATTAAAGGACCTGTTAGATCAGCAAATCTGGCTTCCTGTAAAACAACAGGCCATTACACTTCATCCAGCTATTCCTGTACTGAGTGGAATAATTAATTTCTGACCCAAAAGGGATGTGTTTATCTAAGGCTTCTGGAAACAAACTAAAGACAACAGCGATGAAGAATCTGTCATAACATCCAGTATGTTCTGATTGCTGAGTGTATATGTGTACACACACACATACACATACACAAAGGCAGGTTATAGGCATATGTCTGATTTCTCACGTTAATTAGTTTGGCTTCATTTTCCAGCCACTGTTCTTGTAACACCATGTCTTTACAATTAGAGATATTTTAAACCCTATGTATTTCCTCATGAAATGTCATCATGTAACCATGTCATCTTTTTTTTTCATGATTGAACTCTTTAGGTAATTTTGTTTGTTTGTTTGTTTGTTTCCTAGGATAGTGCCTTTTAGTCTGCTAGCCTGGCTTGTATCTCTTCTTCCTTGACATGAAACTGCAGGTTCGTCTTGAAGCCATTTGCATCAATAGTTCCAGTTTACCAAGTGATCAAGATCATTATGGTTGACAGTCTTAGCCTGATCTTATCTACTTATTTTATCTTGTCTCAGCCACCAGTTTTAGCATCAGTGATTTTATATTTACTTCTTGGTCCACAGGAGAATGATGACTAATGCTAGACTTGAGCTGAGGTCTGCAGAAGCTCCCCAGATACATCTTCTTTAAACCATGATTCCTCACTAACAATCAGTTTTGAGATATGGGGTCACATATCTCTTTGTACTGGAATGCCAGAGAGTACTTATTTTTAAAACAAGAATGTTGTGTGTTTCAAAGCTGATTGCATTACACAATTGGATGAAGTTTTAGGTTAAGGTCATGTCTCTTATTAGAATATCCAAAATAATGAAAAGTTACATATGTGCAAACTGCTTTTATCAACGAAACTCTTCAGTGGGTGAAATCAGGGCTGTCTTACACTAAACATTTTCCATAAACTATGTGTCTTGACACTGTCCACACATACTACATTCAATGTGATATCAGGGTAGATGACCTGCAATCATTTGAGTCTCCTTTTGTGTTCTGTTTGAATATTTCCAGCTTTGGGATTTTCTCAAGTATACTAAGATTTATCAGAAATAATGACAGAAGGCCATTGATCTTTTTAGCTTATTTTTCTATGACTCCTGGATGAAAGCCACCAAACTCAGGCTGTATTGCATATTCAGATTTCAAAAAATCCTATTTAAATCTTTTTAAGAAAAATGCATTATTTTCTGGAACATTTTGTGCATATGTTGATTGCAAAATTGTGTGGGCTTTTTTAAGGAGAGCTGACTGTAGTTTAAAAAATGTCCTTTTCATCGTCTTAGGTAAATTGAATTCACTTACAGTAACATATTCCAAAGCAGGATCACTGAATCCAAATCCATGACATCAGAGAAATGTATTTGTGGACAAGTACTGCTTATGACTGCAGCTGGTAGCAAGGATTAGATTTACAAGAAAGGTGTGGCCTGAGGAAATTGAGAAAAAAAAAATGCTCCCATTTTTTAATGGCTTTACTATGCAAATGAATGCACTTAACTTACACTTACCATTTAATACAGATAGTGCAGTACCTAAATGCAGCACTGTAGGTGAGACCATGTAATCCTTTGGTTGCACCACCATTAGAAGGTGACAAAACTTGTGAAACATTGCATTTTCATTAGTTATGAGCCTTGCGCTCCTGGGAAGTCACAGCTCCAACTTGTAGTTGGGGCTCCTTTGAATAAACTCTAGGTAGAAGAAAATGTCAGGAATAGTCCCACTTTCCCTAAGATATTATTCTGGTTTTACATTTGCATAAAAGAAGAATGTGAAACCAAGCTTTAACTGTAACTTCCCTTGTCTTCTTTCCTGTTGACACAGTTATTTACTCAGTATGCGTGAATAATTGCTAGCAACCAAATTGCTCTGTGAATTTGATCTTTATTTGTCTGCAGTACAGGTGGGTTTCTTCCAGTTTTGGCTAAATTCACCCATGTGCTGGCATTATTAGAGCTTGCAAACTGGACATGGAAGCCATTCCCCCTAACACTGCTTCTTGCTGCGCTTGCTCAGAAGTGACATGATCGCTTCTGGTGGCTGGCTGGCTGGCTCTAACTCTAGCTCAAAAAACCCACTGGAATCTTGATTTTTTTTTTTTTCCTGGGAGAGCCACTGACATAAACAAGAATGAGGAACTCCAGAAACTATGAAATCATTTCTTTTCCACCCAAACAGGCTGTATGTGGGACATTTTTCCAACAGTAAAGAGGGTTCTCCCATATTTATTGCCTGGGTGCACAGTTTGCATTTAATTTTCCCTCCTCACCATCACGCAGGTTCGCTGCCATGTTTATATGGAATAATCAGCAGAACTGGAGATCCAGATCCCTAATGTGCCTTCTACCACTGAGGAAACTTCTCCTGTTCAAAGGGGACTTAAAGCATCTTTAATCCCTGCACAGAGGCAACACACTTAACCAGAAGACTTTCTTGAATGATAGAGGAAGCAGATCCAGACTGGAAGATGGAGAAGCCAAAATCCCATATAATCCATCTGTTCTGGTTAGTGAGATACTTCCTTGGTTAGATAAGTCAATGTTTTACTAGATAGACACCCTAAGGTTAGTCAGGTTTGTGCCAGAAGCTGGTTTGTCTCCTTGATACTTCAGTGTGATGGATTAGTAATAGAAAGTGCTCTTTGGCAAGCCAGGAGACGACTTTCAAAATAGAGGCTGAGCCTCTGTTCAGAAGAAGAGGCAAGACTCATTCTGCTGATCTTCTAATGGTAGAAACTGGGCTAAAATCATCATTTGGCACGTTCATTTTTTTATTTTAAGGGCACATCAGAGACCCTCTCAACTAGCTTGGAAAGCTATGTCCCACCCAACTTGACTTTCCACACTGTAACTGAGAGTGAAGTCTGTTTTCTGGAATGCTCCTGCAAGAAGATATATTTCTTCATTGAAAATGAACCTTCCAGGACCACAGGAACAGCTGGAGTTCATTGATTTTTAACTTACGACAAACACCCCTCGTTATGTTTTGCAGTATGAACTCAGCTTTCATTACTTCCTGAGGAAAGAAAACGTTATGTCTGCCTTCCTGATCGGGCAGCAACAGTTTATTCATTTCCCAGGAATGCTAATTCAGTGTCTCTTTTCTTTATCTTCTTATAGTCAAACCGCTCAGAGAGAAGTTTGGGAACATTCAAGACTATTTTAAAGCAATTCGTACTCCGTATTTCATTACACTGTCTCACTGAACTGCTCAGCTACCTAAGAGCATCCAAATGATGATGTCATGCAAGCATGTCTTAATTATGTCAATCCATGAGCATAACGATGCTCGTATATATATACATACATTTCTAGCAGTTACAGCTCTTAGGCTGTAAAGCCGATGTGCTAATCTGAAGCAGCAGGTTGTTTTGGCCTCCACTTCTTTTCTGTAAAAACCCAGCACCACATTGTCATATGGATGTGCTCTGGAGCATGGTGTTAGCACAACGTACAACCCTGCTTGCTAAGCAAGCACTGCTGCCTTGAAACAAACCTGAAACGTGTGGCTGGGATTTTCATTTTCCACCAAGGTGCTTAGATGCTGTTACAGTGATGAGAAAAAAACCTTTTAAAAACAAGAATCATACCCAGTGAGCCTACAGGTACTTTGACTAGCCATGCTGCCACGGGGCACCTCTGTCAACATTATCGGGGCTGGTTTCTGCAACATATTATTAAAAACAGATGAAGTACTACCAGCTACAGAGCTGGGCAATCTGTTAAACTGAATGATTATAATCTTTTGTTGAACAGATTAATGAAAACTTAAGCAAAAGCAGTTTGTGTAAGAGCCAAAATATGCCTGCTTTTGAAAGGGATTGATTTTGGATGGGCCAGATAAAGTATGCTTTTCTTTACCAATATGATGCAAAACTTCCATTTGCCCAGTCTGGGTACAAAACCAGAGTTGTTTGAAGAGTTTGACTGAGCTTTCCTTGGGTGTCAGAGATTTGTTTGACTCTATCCTTTCTCCTTTCCTCCCTGCCTCACCCAACAAAGGGTATGTAGAGCAATCTCAGTTTTGACTGAACAAACTAAAGGTTTTAAAGGAATGCTGCCCTGTAAATAATACGATTCTTCCCCCTTGTGGTATTTCTTACAAAAATCACAATTTGTGATGTTTACGGTAAATATTTTGCAAATCCAACAGACTCAAACCCTTGTGTTTCATTTGTGTCTACATGCAGGCAATGCTCCTGCTAATGTGCTTAGGAGATGGTAGCAGGGCTGTGCTCTCCTGTTTGAAGCAGCTTTTGAAGATGACTTCTGTTGCTTCTGATATGAGTTCAGGGTAGAGCAGTGCCACATCTCAAGGTACGGCAGTGACATCGGCTGCCCTGTGGTGCATGGCCTGACAGGACGGGGCTGGGTGCTGCAGAGAGGCTGTTCTGTTTTCAGGGGTCTCGTGCTCTTCCAGTGACACCATTTAACTCCACACTGCCCCAGCAATCACAGGAGTCAGTGAAGGTAGTGTGTGTCCCCGCAGCGAAGAGGCACTCCTTGGCAGTATCTGATTAACATCCTGTCCTTCTTTACCCTGATCCCCACTGTCTTTTTTAAGTAGATGCTCTGGAGCTCACTGAGGACTTCTGGCATCTGATATGCTGTCAAGGCAATGAAGATACTGTGCCTCATAGGAGATTGCTCATTCCTCTGACTCGGAGCAGCAACAGCAGAGGACATGTTTTTCATGTGCCATTACAGAGCACAAGAGGAAGTTTCAGAAGAACAGCAAGTGAATTTCGGGATGTAATACCATGTCATTAATTTGATGAAGTTATCAAAATATAACTTAGGGGAGGGCTTTGCTTGCCACTGCTCTTCCTGTAGTGACTTGATATAATAAATCTGTACAGCAAATAACTCTGCTTCTCCACATTTATCCCCATTGTTTAATGCCAGATCCCTGCATCAATATACACTTGAGCTTTTTTAAGTTCGTGATGAACAAGAAACCAGACTTCCTGGAGAGGAGAGGGAATGCTCTGGGGTCACGTTGCAGAAATTCTTGTTTGAAGCTCTGGTTCTTACTTCAGCCACAGCACACCTTCAAGCCCTGTGAGGAGCATTCAGACTCTCTTGGCAACCGTCTTGTATCAGCGTGCAGCTGCCAGAGTAACTACCAGGGATTGCAAATGAGGCACAGCAGTAATTTAACAGCAGAAATGCTCTCCTCCCATTAAAATCTTTGCAACACCTTTAACTAAGGCAGAGCTCTGCTTCATTGAATAGCATCTGCACATCTAACTTCTTTCACTCTGTACTGCAGGCAAGATAAGGGGCAATTTTTCCTGCTTGGAAAATCAGAGCCTAAGTCTGCTTTTGACATGAAAAATAAAGACCCATGTGCACTTCTCAGTCTGTTTCAACAGCCTAGCCCAGAGACTCCCTGTAAATTCACTCTGCTGCATCAAACCAGCACTTTTACTTTTCATTCTGAGTCTTGAAATAGTAACAACCTCCTATTTAATTTCCCTGGTAACTGTATGGAAGAGAATAGAGTATTCCCTGGCATAGATATGAAGAGCAATAACTGAACTTCATGATGAGTGATTTAAAAACATCATCAGTCTTTGCCAACACAGGATATTTTTCCCTCAGTTCCCCCACAAAACCCTGCCCACAGTCAACTGTTTTTACACTCTTCCATTTGTTCCCACACAGATTCCTGAATATTTGATTACCATGGCGGTCAGACCCATCAGTCTGCTGCAGCTGTTTTGTAGCACCACAGGTACACGGTGAACATAAACCTGAAATGTGCTTTGTAGCTGCTATGCGTTAGTGGAAGTTTCAGGTCATTAACTGAATAGAGCTGTAGACACAGAGGGACTGGGATCTGGTATGAACATGGCAGCTTGGAAAACCTCAGCTTAAAATGATGGATCTATGTGTTCTGCACAAAATGTTAGAAAACTGGCTCTTTGGTCACCCTCTCTGGTCAAATCACTTAGGCACCATGAGGAGCTGGATCACTGAGGAAAAAGCCAAGACTGGGCTGAGGCAGTTTAGTCTTGGGTGGTGGAATCAGCTGCTCAAACCATGGTCAAAACACATTTTGCAAATCCCTAATAAAAGCCAACTCCAGCAGGGTTATACACCACAAGTTTCCCTGTGCTATCGATCAGAGACGGTCACCTTTCCTATAGAGCACCTTGGAAAAGCAGCTTGTGGCCAGCAGGCAGCTGATTCCTTCCCACAACAGGACTGGGAAACAGTCTCCTCCAAGACAGCTGAAAACGCATTTCATGGAGCATGCGTTGGACTATATCACAGTGAGATGGGCACATATCTGCCTCTGTCTGATGAGTATGTCCAGGCCATTTTATAATTATGATGATGTAACTTCTGCTGGCTGCCTGTGAGGGCAGGAGTGGAGCCAGGCCAGCTGGGGGGTGTGATACCGGATTACTGGATTACAGAGAAACAGCTGGCAGTTCCCGCTCTGGCTGCCACAGCTGTACATAGGCTTTGTAGGACAGTCACATTTTGTAGTTTGGGACGCTGTTGACTGAAGTTTAGGTTATGTCATCATACATTCCCTGCCCTAACTGATATTTTTTTTTAAATGCTTGTTTTTATCCCCAGGGAGCATTTGGCCTTCTGTAACCCAGTGTACTCAAGATGGCACTCGGTACTGGACACTGATTTATAAACTCTGAGGCCAGGACAGACTGGGAACCATCTCATCTGACCACCTGAACAAAACAGAGCATTGCATTTCACCCATTTATTCCTACATTAAGCATAGTTGTTTGGGAATTTGATTGGAAGACATTTGAATCAAATGCACATCAAGAGCTAAACCCCCCCACTAGTTCTCATGGTATTTGTTCCCATGGTTGACTCCCCACTCCACCCCTGCACTTAAAAAATGGGTGTCTATTTTCTCACTTGAAAACATGAAAGATTTCTCACCTGGCATTAACTGGTTCACATGGGTTCACATCAGGACTTTGCTGGCATGAAGGTACCTCCTCCTGGTGTGGGCACCTGGCTGACAAAACCAAGACAAGGTGTATGTGAAGCACAAGCCTCAGCATGGCTCCTGTCAGCTTCCCCTGGTGCAGATGAGTGTTGCAGGCATGGGCTGTCTGCCTCGTCTCCTCACCCTCACCTGTACCTGAGGGCCTCCCTGTTAGTGTAATTACTCTGGCATCTCCACCGCAGAAAGTGTGTCCATCCCTCACTGCTAGGTGAAGACAGCAGTAAATGAGGAGCGGCAATGTTTTCCTATCAAGAAGCTGCAATTCCTGATGTCTCCATTCTGAGGTAAGCATCAGGTGCAAGGCTTCATTATTTCCTTCTTGAAGACAAGTCTGTCTTGTGAATACCAGGCCAAACTAAAATGCATATTGACTGTTGTGTTGCCTTCCCTGGAGCTGTATCATTAACATCATCAAAGCGCCAGCTATGATGTCTTATGCTCCTCTGTCCTGCTGTAGACATTGGTTTTCCCCCTTTGTCTAACACTACAGGGGAGCTGAACTGGTTTATTATTGTAGGAAAACTGTATTTCCATTTGGTTTTGTTAAGGTATCGCTCAGTTCCTACAGGAATGCATATAACTACTATTACTGATTAATAACAATTGTTACTGTTTAATCTGGCGGAAATGCTAAGACAACCAGCAGCTTGTCCATTATTTGTTTCAGAGCAAACCACTCCCAGAGGTTGTCCCAGACTCGAAGGTGGCAGCAGGAGCACCACAGCTTGCAGCCTCTGGCTCTGGCCTCAGGGAGCTGCGGGCAGCTGTGCTGAAAGCTCTCCCCAAGTCTGCCATGGGTGCAGCGACTCTCGCCAGGAAAGGAAGGGGCAATTGTATCCCCATGATGGAGCAAATGTAGGCTGGGTCCGAGACCAGGCTGCATGGTGAATGTTGCTGTGAATCACACTGTTTCTATGACCTTCAAGTCCTTGGGACTAAAGGGAGCACCTCACCGCATTTTCCTCTAGAATCTCAGTGCAGCCCCTGAACCTGAGGCTAAAGGATGTGCTTGGACAATACCTCTGTGTCTGCTCTCAGCATCCACCCTTAACTCAAAAGAGAGGTCTCAGACCAGGGTGGTCCTGCTGCTAAAACTATCATTCTTGTTTTATGCCAAGGCAAGGCTATGTAGAGTAGGTACCTCAAGATTATCAAAATACACCACTCTTCCAAAGAGCCTGTTGAGGTCAAACTGGACCAATATCATTTGTATGCACACATACACCTCTGTCTGTCTGTCTGTCTATCTTTCTACCTACCTACCTACCTATCTATAATACAGATTCCTTCCTGGTTTCTTCTCCAGGCAGGTCACCATGAAGTGTTACATGCTAAAGAAATTCATGTTGGTTTTCTCACCCAAGCCTCAGTAAATGGATTAGGACCCATGTCACACAGCCATCCCAGACAGGATGACACCTGGGCATTGATATACGACACAGACAGTGTTTACCTATCAGCATAAGCTCTGCAGCTGCAAAACTTAAAAAGCATAGTGACAGCAAGGGATCCTTCTGCTTCATGTCAAAAGTGCTGACCCACCAATACTGTCTTTGCAAATAGATTTGATTGTCTCCTGTCTTGGTGAGACCAAGTAAGCTCTCTGTGCACAACACCTCACCCATCTTCTTCCCCTCTTCCTTTTTTTGGTAACTCTCCTGACACTTCCCTTTTGTCTTCACTGTATAAACTTGCCATTGTTGTTAATGCCTTGCTCCTTGTTCCTTCCTGCCTTGACTTTATAAGGCAAGAACAGAGGAGCAGACCCCTTGGAAAGAATAAATGTTATTACTACGAGGGGATGAAAACTCCACTGCTCCTGGGCTGCAGGCTCCCACATTGTCATTGTGTTTCTGGGAGAGTCAGAAAAGGCAGCTAAAGTCCTTAAGCTACCCATATCACATGAGCTATCAAACCTGGGAAAGTGTGTGAGGGACCCCTGAATATCTTGGGCAGATGACCATGTTACAACAATAAATTTCTTCTCTGAGCTCATTCTGCTTGCAGGCGACAGGTATGTGTGCAGTCCTATGATTTAGTGCAGGCCTTATGTGTGTAAGTCTGGTGTCAGAGGAAAGCTCTATTTACCAGAACGGTGCTAGTGTCTGGCATATCTGATTGCTTGTAGGAAAAAGTGGAGGTCTCCATGATGTGAACTGCTGTAAGGTACATGTGGCTCCACATATCAGACTGACTGGATCCAGAAGGGGATCTCAGAGCACAGGGCAATGCAGATGAAAAGTCAAAAAGACATTAACATACTGGGGAACAGAGAAAGCAGGAAATGTTATATTTATTCTGTTGAAAAAGCTGTTATGATAGCTCAGATCTATGCTTCAGCTATGTTATGTCATTGTAACAGACACATTACTGCTGAAACTTATTTTACTTTTAAAAAGACAGAAAATCTGCCAAGAAGGGCTAGTGTCTCTATACCTTATTGAAGCAGGAGATAATACTTGGTGCAGGAATGATCAGAAATACTACTTTCTGCTAAAGCAGCCTGGGTTATGGCTCTGTGGGCCTTTATTCTGCAGCAATGCTTGCTGAAGTGGCCCTTTCTTCCTTCTCACCTCAGCATCTTGTTCCTACACTGCACTTCCTTCCTTTGTTGTCCCTGGCACAGCTGCTTGTATAGTCATGCAATGAACTAGATCAGAGGAATTATCTGTCTGAAAGTCAACTTTCATTTCCTTGGCTGTGCTGCTTTTCAGCCAAACCCAAACATCAATTCGATTCATGATCTGGACACACAAACCCTTGTGCCAACGTGATGGAGGAGGTATTGGGTTAGGAGTGATCTCCTAGCGGAAGGTAGGGTACCATATAAACTGCTGCAGCACTGCTACCAAATGTGGGAAAACTCTATTCAATTGCAATGTCTCTAGTCCCTGCAGCCATGGTTAGCGGTCTCTTTAGCCCAGCACGTCATGAACACAAGTCTGTAGTCTAATCCAAAACATAGTGAGAGGTGTTAATGGGCCCCAGTCCTTGGCCTTGCTTCTCTTGCTGCATCATGGTTAGCTCTGAAGTTATTATGCTGTAAACAAGTAATATATTCAAATGCATATATGTTCAGAGGGTGATGTAATCAGGTAATCTGACAATTTGTGTTCACTTGCTGAAGCACTAAGACTAGCAGCAGCTGTCTGGCCAGGTGGGGTCTTACAAAAGCATCTTTATGCTTCAAAATGGAAGCAAAGATAGACAAACCTCCTTTACTGCAGCAGCCAGGAGAAAAACTAATGCCATAATTAAATTAGTTATCAAGAAGAGAAGGGATAGAGGTGGGGCAAAAAGACAGAAAGTACATTTCTACTCCAGGTGATCTGGCTCACTCCAAGGCTTCCCCTTCTTTAGGGGCTGCCAGTGAGGATGTCAGCCCAAAAGAAACCTCTCCCAGTGAAAATCCTTACCTGTAAAATGGGGAAGAAGGTGCTTGGCCAGCAGGATTTCCCTGAACCTACAGCATCTATTAGAAGCAGGCAAACTCTAATGTGCACTTACCCTTACCTACTCAATGACTTTATTTCCAAGGAATTTTGCCAGTTCAAATTTCCAGACATAAGTCAAATAATTATGTGACAATATCCATTTTTAATTTTTTAAAGTTAATTTTTAGTCCTTCTTTAGCAATCTCAGAAATGTGATCCAAATTATCATAATGACTGGGAAGAATCCAGATAAAAAACACAATGTATGGGTGATCATCACATTTATTGCCATGATTTTTAGCCTGAAAATTAGCTTTATGGGATTATGCTGTCTGCACATCAGTCACTCCCCTGACAGTTTCTGAATCCTTTGCTTTATGCCAGCCAAGTCTGACAGAGGTCTCCAGGTCTCAAAGGTGTTCAAATTCCTGAAAGTTTCATGTAAATCACCTTAGTGGACTCAAATCAATTCCTCTTCAAAAGAAAGTTAAGCAAAACAACCACTAGTCCCTCGTTCTGGCAGTGGTCACCCAGTACACTGGCAGCCACCCAGCACACAAGCTGGGGCGTGCTGCCTCTGTGTTGGGGTGCCCCATGGGGAACACTGGATTGTTGCAAAGGAGCTAGATGAGCCACCAGGCAGGCACAAATCCGTAGGAAAGCACATCTCCTTGTTTTTCTCACTCATAGAAAAAACTGCCCAGTCAGTCCCAATACTGAGTCTCCTATGCTTGGAGTGCAGTGGGTAATGAATGCTGGTCTTGCTGTGGTTTGTTGTCTTCTCTCACCCTGCAACCTTAAATATACATTATGATTTAGTAAATCAAGGTGGAATTTCAGTGCTGTTTGAAACGGTATTGGTTCCACTTCAAAAGCAATGTGGCAGAGTAGAGGCACAGTAGCATACAAGGGACCTGTGAAATCCCAGGTTGTTACATGGTAGCAGGGCACAGTAGGCAGAGCAATGAGCTCACACGGCAGCTGATGCAGAGAAAATTTTGGAGAATCTCTTCTAGTGTTTTCTACTTTTTATTTGTGGTGTTTGACAAAAAGAATCCTGAAAAAAAAGGTGTCTCAAAATAAATGGTGGCTTCTGTTCCTACGCCAATAAACCTGCTTTCCATCTTCCAGTATGGAAGAGCTTATTCGCATTAATAATTCTTATTGACAAAGGTTTTACAAGTCATAGCAGGACAGATTTTTAATAATAGTATGGGAAAAAAAATTATCTCTTCTGAGAAACCTTTGTGAGAATCAATGGCTCAGCTCCTGGTTCTGATTGAGTCCGGGCCATAGCAGGAGCCAGGCACCGCTGCAAGGACTCACCAGTCAGCTGCACTGGAGCCCACTGGGAGATGGGATCTTCCAGCTACCACTGCATTTTGGGTGGAACACTTTTTCCACCTTCCTCTCAAAGACCTGTATCACACGCATTTAAGGTAGCACTTTGGCCTCTCTTCTACTTTGTAAGGATGTGTTGTTGTAGCTGTTTGACAAATGGCTGTGGTGCACCATAGAGCAACAGAGGAAGAGACTGAAGTGTCGTGGGAGCGGCATAAATACATAAATACAAGTAGCTCATGCTACTTACAGGGGTCTCTGCCCTTGCTGTGTGACCTGGCACGTGACAGACAGAGCCCTTCTCATGCACTGGATCCTGACAAATTTGCTGGTTCACTCTTTTTCTGGACGTCTTGTCCTCCCTCAATGACATTTAGAGCACAGCAGCTGCTCTGAGGTTCCCAAACTTGCAGGCAGGTTGGGTGCCAGGTCCCAGGCAGGTTTTTAACCACCCAGGGCTTGAGATGAGGCTAATTTCTCACACAGCATCTTTGTGCACAGTCAGTATAAAGATTAATTTCTGGTCTTTTCCTTTGCAGGGTTTTTTTAAAGATGTGATTATGCTCCCTACCCATCTCCTCTTGCTTGGATGAGGAAACAGCAGACAGAATACTGCACAGCACACCGGATTAGAAGCTGCTAAAATATATGTGGCCACAGATGTCTGATCACATTTGATGAATGGTAATACCAATACCGAGTGTTACAAAACACTCTGTAAAGGATGTCTGTCTAGCCATCCATCTATCATTCTGCAGAAGGGGAAGGGGAGGTAAATGGAAAGGCAGAAGGCTCCCCTTGCCAGTGCCTGTTGTCTTCACTGACGGGGAATGTTTGCTCGCTCTCAGCAGAGATGTTAGCTCAACCCCATGGGCAAAGCGTCCCCCGCTGCCAGCCCACGCAGCTCCCCTGCCTCCCTGTGACACTGCACCGAGGTCTGTGCTCTGCACTGCGCCAGCACGCACGCACACGCATCGACCGGCTACCCTCCCAGCTGGGCGACCTGGCCTCCCAGTAACGCCTGGCTAATGAGTGTGCAGGGAAGAACAACACAAATCCTAAACACCTTTGGAAATGATGACATGGTATCTCATCGTCACCTTTATAAGAACAGAAAAATAAATTTGTCTGCATTAAATAAACTATTAATTGTGATTTATTCACTTGATTCAGCAGTTAAAAGCTTGTAAAATTTGTTTTCTTGGTATATTTCTGGGAAGTAGATGTTGTTTAAACACCAGACAGAAAGGCGTTCTGTGAAGATTCAGGCTTTTTGTTAATATTTTAAATCTTATTTTATTCACATGTATCTAAAAGGCAATAAAGAGAGATGATAAAATTGACAGAGTGATCTTTTCATTTCTTTATGCCATTTCTTGTCAGGGTAGGCTGGTCATATTTTCAGATGCACTCCTCAGCTGCATCCTGAAATAAAGCTGTCTGAATGTACAACCAGATTATGCACAACCAACGCAAGCACGAGCAGCCCTGCCTCAGGGACACAGATCATGTAAATTTACGCTCAGGCTGACTCCAGCCTGCCGTCCCCTGGTCACCTTTGATAGTCCAGGGATTTTGCACCCCTGCTACTTTAGGCCAGCTGGCAACATGCACCTATATAGATCTACTTAAGTAAAATAATGTTTGACTGCACTGCTAGTGAAAACATAGTGGGAATGATAAGCTAACTCACAGATATTAATTTTCCAGTGTTATTCATGTTAGGT